>NC_029790.2:48715373-48795381 GCF_000816755.2 Arachis ipaensis | reverse complement strand
GAATTTAGACATGGCTTTACAGCCAGCCAGGCTTCAACATGCTTCATGAAACACTAGAATTCATTCTTAAAAATTCTGAACCCATAGAATAATTTATTTTTGAAAACATTTTTTTTTTAAAAAACAAAGGAGAAAATTTTGAAAGATTTTTGAAAAAGTTTTGAAAATAAAACAAAAAGAAAATTACCTAATCTGAGCAACAAGATGAACCGTCAGTTGTCCAAACTCAAACAATCCCCGGCAACGGCGCCAAAAACTTGGTGCACGAAATTGTGATTTCCAGGCTCGAACAAATCCTGGTAATGGCTCCAGAGCTTGGTGCTCTGATCTTAATTCATAATTGTCACAACTTCGATACAACTAACCAGCAAGTGCACTGGGTCGTCCAAGTAATACCTTACGTGAGTAAGGGTCGAATCCCACGGAGATTGTTGGTATGAAGCAAGCTATGGTCACCTTGTAAATAGACGCCAGATTTGGGCAGAAGGCTGGCGTTGAACGCCAGTTTACGTCGTCAATTCTTGGCCAAAGTATGGACTATTATATATTCCTGGAAAGCCCTGGATGTCTACTTTCCAACGCAATTAGAAGCGCGCCATTTCGAGTTCTGTAGCTCCAGAAAATCCACTTTGAGTGCAGGGAGGTCAGAATCCAACAGCATCAGCAGTCCTTTTTCAACCTCTGAATCTGATTTCTGCTCAAGTCCCTCAATTTCAGCCAGAAAATACCTGAAATCACAGAAAAACACACAAACTCATAGTAAAGTCCAGAAATGTGAATTTAACACAAAATCTATTAAAAACATCCCTAAAAATAACTAGACCCTACTAAAAACATACTAAAAACAATGTCAAAAAGCGTATAAATTATCCGCTCAACAACCATCAACAGAGTTCTCTCCTTAGAACATGTGGAGATCCTTAATGAAGCCAATGGAGATAGATTTACTGCAAGGGAGGAGGACTTGAAGTACTACCAACCACCCTGATAAAGGCAGAACGTCAAGCTAGTGACGCTAAAGAAGCACTTCATGGGAGGCAACCCATGTTTTACATGCTTTTAAAAATAGTTAATAATTCAAGGTTCATGAAATTCAAATCAACTTGATATGCACTTGAATGAATCATTGTGTGCAACATATAGTGAGGAACAAGTTTGGTGTTCAAGGCACACTAAGAGAACATGAATGTAACCCACATCATGTCACTCTTAGGCGCCTTGAACAAATCTTTTACACCACATGGCACCAAACTAAGTTTGGTGTTGCCAATGTTGCATACATGGATGTTGAGTTAGTCAGTTGGTTTGCACTCATGAGTAGCACTTAGTTAGTTAAAAACAAAAACAAAAAAAAGATTAGTTAACCTTTTAATTTTGCCGCCAATTTCTATAAGTATGTTTTTAATCACATTTCTTTCATTTTGTAGAAGCATTGATAGGGTAATTGAAGGGTTCGGATAACACAAAAGGAAGATAGTACACACTTGTCTTCAAGGGGAATACATTGGAAAATGTGGCCATGCAACATTGGAAGAAGGATACCTTGGAGACCGAACCAATTCCTTCATAAAGTTGATGATCCTTGTGCTCATTCCATGTAAAGCCCCAACCGTCCATCAAACAACCACTTCATCAATCCACACCTTTCATTCACTCATCACTTCCCTATATAAGTGAGTCCTAGTCTGTACTTCCCCTTCACATTCCAATTCCCATTTCTCACACTTCACACCTTTGGCATCCAAATCTCTTCATCACACCTTGTCCTAACCAACCGAATTCCTCATCTATCCGTACCTTCCACCCTCTTCACACATCAACTCAAACTCATGGAATCATCAAGCTCCAAGAGGCAAAAGAGGAAGGAACCAGTGGAGAGCATTCCTTTCGATGAGAAGAGATTCAAAACTGCATTCCATGAACTCGAATTTGAACGGATAAAGCTCAAGAAGATACTGCCTGAGTTAACATTCCAAATTGACGAGGATGAGTGCTCACAGATTCGAGAGAAGATTGAACAAAGGGGTTGGAAAAGGCTTACGAACCCAGAGGAGAAGATAAATGCAAACCTCATCAAAGAGTTCTATGCAAATGTGGTCAGAGAAGACAAAACCAAGGCTCCAACCTTCAAAAGTTACGTAAGAGGGAGAGAGGTGGACTTCAGCCCCAATGCTATAACAAGAACTCTTCAGTTGAAATCACCACATTTTAATGAGCTTGGTTATCAAGCAAGAGCCCTGACGATGATGAACTCGAACAAATTGTGAATGACATATGTGTTATAGGAGCTGACTGGGAAAGGTATGCGGATAAGAGACCCAGGTTCATCAATAGAGGAGACCTCAGCCCTTAAGCTAAGGGATGGTTTGAACTCGTTAGGAGATCTATCCTCCCAGCAGCCAACAATTCTAAGGTCAACGTCACTCGAGCTACTATGGTACATTGCTTAGTACAAGGTGGAGATATCAATGTACACGAACTTATAGCTGAGGGGATTCAAGAGTCAGCTGAAAAGATTGATTCGGGTGCCAGGCTTTGGTACCCCAGCATTATCCTCAGACTGTGCACGAAGGCCAAGGTTGTCTTCGAGGATAGCAACCCAGATTGGTTAAATCCTGGGAGGCTAATTACGTTTCAGTGTCTAACTCATGTGACACCAGCCCAACAACAAAGAAGACCTCACATAGGGAAGCCAAAACTAAAAGGAGCATCTCACCAAGAAGAGTCTCATCAGGAAGAACACCAACAAAGAGAATATTATGACCCAACCAACATAAACCTGAATCACATTCATGGAGCCATTGAGGAACTAGCAAGCAGTTATATTGAGGGACAAGAACAACAACTGCACATTCAAGCTCAAAGGATGGATCGTCAAGAATAGCTCCTTTCTAATTTGATGAATCAACAAGGGGAGTGGCAGAAACAGCAAATGGAACATTATTCTCAGCTCACTCAAGCCACCAATCAAGTGTCTGAAAGGCAAGAGCATCAAGATAAGCACCCTCAAGAACTCAACCATCGCCAGCTAGCTCAGACGAAGGCATTCAATGAGTTCAGTGTACTTAATAAAGGACGGCAACTACATTGGGAGGAGTTCAACATAAACACTCAAGCTAAGTTGAATTGTATGTCTAGTCATATGTATAATCTACACTCTGCAATCCCTAGGTATGATGAGGTCCAAAAAGATTTCACAGAACAAGAGAAAAGGAAAGTGAAACAGCAGAAGGAAACACTGAAAAAGAAGGTAGAAGATGCTGGTTTTTGGAAGAAGTTGATTGGAAAAGGCAAGGGAAGTGGGAGTATAAGCACTCAAGAAAACACCAAGAAGACAAGCAAGAGGAAGAGCATGGGCAACCCCATGAGTAAAAGGTGGTGGAGTTCCCTCTTTGATCCATATTTTTCAAGCTTTAAATAAGGAAAATCATGTATGAAATAGAACAAGTTCCATGGTAGTTAGGATTTTGAATTATGCCTTTAAGTTTTTCATTGCTTAGGTCTATGCTTACTAGTCTTCATGTCACTGCGTTCGTACCTTGCTTATTTGTATGCTTGTCCCCTTTTTAATCAACTAAAAAGAGAAGGTGTGTTATCAAAGACAAGAGTGGAATCCATATTGTGGAGTAAGTTCCTAATCTTGTGGTGTGGTAATAGATTTGCTAAGTTGGTTCACCAATCAGGTGAGAAGGCAACTATCTGTCCTGAATCATATGCTTGAAACACACCCTATGAGACTAGCTAAATAATAAGATCCCAATAAGAAAAAGGGAAAGAAAAAAAATGAAAGTTAAAGAATAAAAGAAAAAGAGTAAGAAATAAGGCTAGGCACCAAGGGTTTGGATCTTGAGGCAAGTGTCTGTGGTGTTCCTATGTAAGGGATTTACTTGGATGAATAAGCTCTTAGGGGTGCCTTATCACTTGGTAACTTGGGTTAACTAACCCGGGATTATCATCTGAAAGTCTACTATCAAGAGTAACCCTTGCTACAGAACACTTAGTAACCCAAAGATGTGCTGGACACCAAGGTCTCAAGAAATGAAAATAACAAACCATATGCCTGTGGTGTGTATGTATGGCGGAAAGAGACTTGAAGGAGTAAGTCCTTAGGGGTGTCTTAACACCTAGCACCTTGAACCAACTGGTTTGGGAGTGCTGGCTGAAAGCTTATCTTAAAGAGTCGCCCCCTCACAGAGCACCTAGTCTAAGAACACAAATAAGCCCTGAAATGACAAAAAGGATCAATGAATAAAAGTTTCATAAGGTGCAGTCAAGTAGATATTCTAGGATATGATAAAGGTCTGAAAGCTAGTAAAGGAATGAACCTAACTTACTATGCATGAAACCACCATAAAACCAAGGACATGACTTCCACAATAATGACTCATTTCTCTTGACATTTCATTCATCATTCTCTTTTTCCAGTACTTGCTTAGGGACAAGCAAGCTTTAAGTTTGGTGTTGTGATGCCAGGGCATTTTGGCCAGTTTCACTGACCTTTTATTTACTCTTTTAGGGTAGTTTCATGTATTTTCTTAGGAAATAAGCAAGTTTTGGGTAAAATTTCACTTACATCTTGATTCAAGCAAGCATGATGCACTTTGCATGATTTCATGAGAATTTTGCATGAATTAAATGACAAATTGGATGATGCATGTCTCATGATAAGGATTAGAACTTTGATGCACTTTATTGCTTGATTTTAGGACAAAGGAAGCAAGAGAGAACCACATTAGCAGCCACGTTAATCTAACTAACGTGACCACTAACGTGGAATGGGAGCTAGCTTGCAACGTTAATGAGAAAAGTAATCGCCAATAACGTCCTCGAAGCCATCATAGCCCACGTTAAGAGTCACGTTAACTAAGTTAACGTGAACTCTAATGTGGAAGAAGAAAGTGGAGCCAACGTTAGTGACACTCACCTTTGTCACTAACGTTGGACCAAGCTCATTTTGGCCACGTTAAGGGCCACGTTAACTTAGTTAACGTGGACTCTAATGTTGAGAAGAAAAAGAATGGCCAACGTTAGTGACACTCACCTTTGTCACTAATGTTGGACTAAGCCACTTTGAGCCACGTTAACTCCCACGTTAACTTAGTTAACGTGGAAGCTAACGTGAAGAAAGCAAATAATCGCCAACGTTAGTGACACTCACCTTTGTCACTAACGTTGGAATGAGCCACAATGAGCCACTATGAGCCACGTTAACTCCCACGTTAACTTAGTTAATGTGGAAGCTAACGTGGAGGAAAGGATGATTAGCCAACGTTAGTGACACTCACCTTTGTCACTAACGTTGGAGATGGCTATCATCACCACGTTAGAAGCCAACGTGGATTCTAACGTGGGACGTAGGGGCATCTTGGAACGTTAGTGACAAAGGTAAGTGTCACTAACGTTCTCGAAGGATTGGCAAGCCTACGGTAAGAGCCACGTTAATTAAGTTAATGTGGACTCTAACGTAGGGGGAAGGGAAGACTCTCAACGTTATTGGAATAGGTGAGTGATGAGATAACTTTTGCATGGTCTAGAAATTTGCGGATAAATCCTCGTTGCAAGTATAGTTTCTAAACCTTCAAAAGTCCTTTCATACAAACATTTTGGTTGTCACAAGTAACAAACCCCTTTTAAAATTGATAACCGAGTATTTAAACCTCGGGTCGTCTTCTCAAGGAATTGCAGGGAGGTATGTTCTTATTATTGGTTATGAATTATAAATTGGGGTTTATTAGGAGGTAAGGAGGGAATATATTGAATGACAAGTAAAATAAAATAATAACAATAAAATCTCTTGGCAAGGTACAAGAACTGGAGGTCCTATCCTTATCAATTGTGATGAAATTTAGATTTTAATCTCACTTTGTTAACCTCTAACTATGAAGGAAGATCAAGTGGATTAATTAGCTTAACCCTCAGGTCCTAGTCAATTCCGATGGAAAAACTAGAGTTATTGGAGCAACTCCCAATTTCAACCACTCCTTTATTTGACAGCTCAAGTGTTACCAATTACTTAACGAAAGCCAAAAAGAAAAGAGTAAATTTACTGAATTAAAAATGTCTTCAACTGGGAAACAGTAATCATGTAAATAAAAGAAAGCAATCATGAATTGAAATACCTCAAATTAGCACTAATAAAGATATCAAATGTAACATGGAAGAGTTCATAAATTAAATTAGAAAAATAAATAAAAATAAAGAACCTGGGATTGAGAGTCACTCCTAAAACTAAGAGAAGTCCTAAATCCTAATCCTAAGAGAGAGGAGAGAACCTCTCTCTCTAAAACTACATCTAAACATGAAAAGTGAATTATTAGAGCCTCCCCATGAATGGATGCATTCTCCCACTTTATAGCCTCTAATCTGTGTTTTCTGGGCCACAAACTAGGTCAAAAACAGTCCAGAATTCGCTGGTTTCGGATTTTGCCACGCTGGTTTTTCGTCACTGCGATGCGGCCGCATGGATCACGCGGTCGCGTCGCCTAGCCTCAGAGAAACTATATGATAGTATATATCAAATCGAAGCTCCGGACGTTAGCTTTCCAACGCAACTGGAACCGCGTCATTTGGACCTCTGTAGCTAAAGTTATAGCCGTTTGAGTGCGAAGAGGTCAGGCTGGACAGCTTAGCAATTTCTCCAACTTCTTGTATTCCTTCCACTTTTGCATGCTTCCTTTTCATCCTCTGAGCCATTCTTGCCCTGTAATCTCTGAAATCACTTAACACACATATCAAGGCATCTAATGGTAATAAGAGAGGATTAATAATAAGCAAATATAAGATCAAAGAAGCATGTTTTCAATCATAGCACATAATTAGGAAGGCAAATGTAAAACCATGGAAATAGTATGAATAAGTTGGTAAAGTGTTGATAAAAACCACTCAATTGAGCACAAGATAAACCATAAAATAGTGGTTTATCAACCTCACCACACTTAAACATTAGCATGTCCTCATGCTAAGCTCAAGAGAAACTATAAAAAAATGAAGAGGAATGGTAGAATGCATGAAATGCAACCTATCTATATGAATGCAACTACATGCAAAAAATGTTTCTACCTACATGGTTAAAAGTAAATAAATTCTCCAAGACAAATATGAATCAAATTCCACTAATTCAAATCATACAGTGAAAACAAATAAACTTGTAAGAAGATAGCTCATGAAAGCAGGAAACATAGAATTAAGCACTGAACCCTCACTGGTAGTGTATATCACTCTAATCTCTCAAGTGTATAGGGTAATTCACTGTACTCTTCCCTAATCATGCTTTCTAAACCTTGTTCTTCATCTTAACCAATCAACAAAAATTTAGTGTACCAATGCAAACATCATGAGGTCTTTTTCAAGGTTGTAATGGGGCTAAGGTAAGGGTAAAGGTATATATATGGCTAAGTGAGCTATAAATTGAATCTTTGACTAGCCAAGCTCTCACCTAACATACATACACTCTATATAACTTTAAATTCATACCTAACTACCCATAATTCCCACTTTTGTATGATTCCCATACTCATGTACCAAATTTTTCTTTTTAATTTATCACATGTGCATTGATTTTTCATTAACTTAACATTGGGGTAATTTTGTCCCCTTATTTATTTATCTATATTATATATTTTTTTCTTTTTCTCTTTTTCTCTTTTTCTCTCTCTTTTTTTTTTTTTTGAATCATAAAAGCAAACATAACTTATCAATGCACATGGATTCTTCATTATTTTTCTATTTTGATTTTTCATGAGTAGGTTCCCAAATTCCCAATATTCAAATAAATTAAATACGTTCCCTTATTAACCAATGTTCCCACAATTTCCCCATACTTAGTTGATGCACAATTTCTATCTTAAGCTAACCAAAGATTCACTTGGGATTTTTTTTTTTTAGTTATTTTTCTGCTTAAGGCTAGTAATGTGGTTATAGAACAAGAGGGAATTAAAAGCTCAAGGGGCTAACAAAGGTGATGTAAAAGGTAGGCTTATTTGGGGTAAGTGAGTTAATAACAAATAATGGCCTCAATCATATGCAAGCATGTAAATATACTAAATAATGGACATATAGAATGGAACAAAGCAAAGATTGCAATTATAGAGAAGAAAACACACAGGAATAAAAATTTATGGTTAAATAATGTAACCATGTAAATAAGCTCAAAATCTAACAGGTTGTGTGTTCTTTAGCTCAAAAACCATGTTCCAAATACAACTTCAAACAAGTTTTAACATAATTTTTTTTTCAATTTAAATTAGTGAAATTTTTCAAAAATAGAGTCCTAAAAAGAAATTTATTATTTTAACCAAGTAGTAACTAAATGCACAAAATCAAACAAATATGCAATTAAACATGCAAATGCAATAATGAACAAACAAATAAAATAAAACATTGGTGTTGAAAGAGGAAATAACTAACCCATGGAGATCGGTATCAACCTCCCCACACTTAAAGATTGTACCGTCCTCGGTGCATACTAAGATGTGCAAGTGGATGGGGGTTGTAGTTCCTCAGCTGGGGCTCTTTTTGTTCCTTTCCTTGCTGTTGATTTGGGAATGGCTTTCTCTTTTCCTTTCTTGGTGGCCATCCTGAAAAAGGGAAGAGAAAGTAAATTAAATTCAAAGAGATATATATAGCAAGGAAGAGAACAGAAAAGGTGCTGATGGATGCACATTAAGATATAACTGACATTAACACATGCTCGCGAGTACATGTGAAAAGCCATCAATGGAAAATAGCTAGCGCATATAAGGACAAGTGAATGCAAGGTGTTTATTGGCATGCCGGCAAAGGGCATGAGTAGCATAGACCAAGCATTACTTGTAATAAATCACCATGTTTGTATTGACAATTATATTCAATTAATAAAATAGTAAAGGGAGCTTATGAAAAGCAAGCATTGAATAGTATAAAGTAAAATAGAGAAGTGCATAATGCCATATGGGCTTTTTTACAAACACATAGCATGTATGGTAAATAAGCTATTTGAAAGTATTAAATTGAACATGCAAGCAACCCTTTAAAAATATAATTGCCAAATAATTTTGCAATAATCCACAATGACCCAAATAAAATTCAAACACCAGTGAAAATAATGCAATGAATGAAAGTATACAAATAAATTAAATAAAAGAGAATGAGAGTAAAAAAGGATGGGAAGAAGAAAAAAGAAAGTAAGAAAGGAGAGAGAAGGAAGAAAAAAAAATTAGGATTTGGAGGAGAGAAAGATAAGATATGTGGCAATTTTTGGTTGAGCTGTGCGGCGCATGCGACGCGGCCGCGTGGGCACGCGTTCACGTGGGTGCGCTTTCTGTATGGTGACGCGATCGCGTCGGTCACGCGGTCGCGTGACCCATGTTATGCATCTAGCGCGAGTGCAGCCTCGCACCAGCACAATTCTCTGTTCAAAATAATTTAATTGCCAAATTGGGGTGACGCGATCGCGTGAGTGTGCATTATAAAATGGGTGACACGGCCGCGTCAGCGACGCGGTCGCGTGATGAGGATTGTGCTTCCAGCACCACTCTCGCACCACTCTCACACAATATTTCGGTGTGCACCCTTTTACATCGAAAACTCAGGGCACGCGGCCACGTGGGGCACGCAGTCGCGTGGGAGGCCATGATTCCCATGCGACGCGATCGCGTGGGTCGATTTGTGTCATTGGCAGGCCTCCAGCCACGCTCCAGCGTGACTCTCTGTTCATATATTTTTTTCTTCACTCCCCTTGCGACGCGGACGCGTCGCTGATGCGATCGCGTCGCGTAGCGAAAATTTTTTTTTTTAATGCAATATGTAGATGCAAATGCAGTGCTTAAAGTGAATGCTATGCATGATTCCAGGTTCAACAAAATAAAATAAATCTCAAAAACAAACAAAACTAAATAAAATTAAAATTGCAAAATGAACGATCATACCATGGTGGGTTGTCTCCCACGTAGCACTTTTAGTTATAGTACTTAAGTTGGACATTTGATGAGCTTCCTGCTATGGTGGCTTGTGCTTGTACTGATCCAGGAATCGCCACCAATGTTTGTACTTCCAATAGCCTCCGGGGTCCCAAACTAAGCATGTAAAGCCCTTAAGAAGCTTCAAACAGATTCTTAGGCTCCCGGGGTGACAAATGCCAGAACAGATTCCAGGATCCCACACTTTACTTTTACACCCGTTTTTGTCTCGATCTGCATTTTTCCAGCCGGGTGAAAGGTGATCTGAATTCTCACTGCAGCGACCAAACAGCTTCCTAGACCCATTCAGTTGAGCTTTATACCAACCTTTGTGTTTGAACTTAAAGCTTCCAACCATGATGAACCTTGCAGGACAATTCTTACCACTGGCCATGTTCCTCCTACTCTTAATGTCACAAAGAGCTCTAAGTTGACCATCCGTCTCCAGTAGCCCATATTCAAGTGGAATTAGAAAGCTAAGGGATATGAATTTTACCCACTTGAATGTTGTGAAGGATGATGGCAACTTAGGGGAAGGTATTTTTAATGAAATTGCAAGTTCCACTCCCTTGTGCTCCTCTATGATAATTACCACCTCTTTGCAAGCTTCTTCAATTTCAACCTCTTCCTATTGGCAGCTCTCTTCTAATTTAATCTCCTCTTCATTGCTTTCCAAGGGCATGGGAGGTTGTGCTTCTTCTTCTTGAATCTCCATCTCTTGATCAACCTCTTCCAAGTCTTCAACTATGATATGCTTTGGAGGTGGTACACCCTCCTCAGCATCAAATTCAACCATCTTAGAAGGAGGCTCTATGTCTTGACTTTCCCATGGAGGTTCTGCATCTCCTAGATCTTCAACCAACTCTTCTTCTTGAACAATGACAGCTTCTTCTACTTGTTCTATTACGAATTCATTCTCTGTCTTGTCCACTGGGGTTTCTGGTATCTCCTTCATGCTACGCTCTTCACTAGACTGTCCACATGGGGTTGTGGCTGATCCTTGTGTATTTAAGTGCCCTGAAACCCATTGAATTACTACTTGCTCCAGTTGTTGAATGGTTGTTTGAAATTTATTTACTGTTTCCCTTAGGCGAACCTCTGCTTCTCGGGTTGCCGGACTTGGACATGATACAAAAGAAAGTGGTGGTGGTTGGGAGTGATTGGATTGGAATTGGGGTGGTTCTATATATGGTTCATATGGCTCATAAGGTGGTTGGTATGGTGGTTGAGGGTTAGGGTCATATGGAGTTGAATGGCGGAAAGGGGCTTGTGAGTTTGGTGGTCCAAAGTTATGTTGAGGAAAGGGTTCATAGGCATATATGGTGGGGGTTGTTGATAGTCCATTGGAGGTGGTTGTTGCCATGAGGATTGATCAAGTCCTTGTGGCTCCTCCCATCTTTGATTGTTCCAACCTTGATGCCTGTTCTCATTGTAATTTCTTCTTCCTGCAACATAATTGTAACCAAACTCATAGTCAAAGGGGTAAGAGTTCATAGTAAATAGAAATTAAAAATAAAAATAAATTGAAATTAAAAGGTTATTTAAATTTTTAATTTAAAATAAAATTTTGAAAATTTTGAAAATTGAATTTTGAAATTTGATTTTTTTTTATTTAAATTTTGAAATTTGATTTTTGAAATAAGATAAGGTAAAATAAAAATTTTAAAATAAAAACCAATAACCTCTTAACTTAAGAAAAAGCAAAAATAAAAATAAAAACAAATAAACAAGCAAAAATAAAATATTTACAATAACCAATAATAAGGCACACGTTTGCAATTCCCCGGCAACGGCGCCATTTTGATGAGATAACTTTTGCGTGGTCTAGAAATTTGCGGATAAATCCTCGTTGCAAGTATAGTTTCTAAACCTTCAAAAGTCTTTTCATACAAACATTTTGGTTGTCACAAGTAACAAACCCCTTTTAAAATTGATAACCGAGTATTTAAACCTCGGGTCGTCTTCTCAAGGAATTGCAGGGAGGTATGTTCTTATTATTGGTTATGAGTTGTAAATTGGGGTTTATTAGGAGGTAAGGAGGGAATATATTGAATGACAAGTAAAATAAAATAATAACAATAAAAGCTCTTAGCAAGGTACAAGAACTGGAGGTCCTATCCTTATCAATTGTGATGAAATTTGGATTTTAATCTCACTTTGTTAACCTCTAACTATGAAGGTAGATCAAGTAGATTAATTAGCTTAACCCTCAGGTCCTAGTCAATTCCGATGGAAAGACTAGAGTTATTGGAGCAACTCCCAATTTCAACCACTCCTTTATTTGACAGCTCAAGCGTTACCAATTACTTAACGAAAGCCAAAAAGAAAAGAGTAAATTTACTGAATTAAAAACGTCTTCAGATGGGAAGCAGTAATCATGTAAATAAAAGAAAGCAATCATGAATTGAAATACCTCAAATTAGCACCAATAAAGAAACCAAATGTAACATGGAAGAGTTCATAAATTAAATTAGAAAATAAATAAAAATAAAGAACCTGGGATTGAGAGTCACTCCTAAAACTAAGAGAAGTCCTAAATCCTAATCCTAAGAGAGAGGAGAGAACCTCTCTCTCTAAAACTACATCTAAACATGAAAAGTGGATTGTTAGAGCCTCCCCATGAATAGATGCATTCCCCCACTTTATAGCCTCTAATCTGTGTTTTCTGGGCCGCAAACTAGGTCAAAAACAGTCCAGAATTCGCTGGTTTCGGATTTTGCCACGCTGGTTTTTCGTCACTGCGACGCGGCCGCATGGATCATGCGGTCGCGTCGCCTAGCCTCAGGGAAACTATATCATATTATATATCAAATTGAAGCCCCGGACGTTAGCTTTCTAACGCAAATGAAACCACAACATTTGGACCTCTGTAGCTAAAGTTATAGCCGTTTGAGTGCGAAGAGGTCAGGCTGGACAGCTTAGCAATTTCTCCAACTTCTAGGAAGGCAAATGTAAAACCATGGAAATAGTATGAATAAGTGGGTAAAGTGTTGATAAAAACTACTCAATTGAGTACAAGATAAACCATGAAATAGTGGTTTATCAGTGAGTCCCAATAACGTGTGCGAAGGACCTAGAGGCAACATTAGTGGTTACGTTGGTACCACTAACATTGAAGTTAACGTGGATCATCCCTGGGTTAGGAACGTTAGTGAAAAAGGTGATTGTCACTAACGTTCTCGAACCCACACTCTCACTTAACGTTAACGCCACTAACGTCCTGAGCTAAATACCCTGCCTACTTCACACTTTCTCTCTGCAAGTAAAGCTAAGCCCACGGAAGAAGATAACTGCTTCAAACTCAAGATCCAAAGGCCCATATCCAAGACTTGAAGAACCAACTAGAAGATCAGAAGAGTAGTATACATAGGGGTAGTTTTGAATTAAAAATGAGCTTTTGAGCCTGAAAGACTTAACACACAGATCACGGCATCGAATGGAATAAGGGAGAAATAAAATACATAATTAAAAGTCTCTAGGAAGCAAGTTTTCAACCATAAAACATCTTTAGGAAGGAAATATAAATGCATGCTTATTTAATGAATAAGTGGGCAAAGATCATGATAAAACCACACAAATAAAACACAATATAAACCATGAAATAGTGGTTTATCAACCTCCCCACACTTAAACATTAGCATGTCCTCATGCTTAATTGAAGGAGATAAAATAAATGAGTAAGAACATGTAAAACCTATGAAATGCAATGCAATGCCAACTATATATATGAATGCAACTACATGATTCTTGTCCACTTGATCAATAGTAAATAAGTTCTTCAAAACAATTATAATTCAAATTCCACTAATTCAATTCTCATAAAGTAAGAGCAGGTAAAAATGCAAGAAGATAGCTCATGAAAGCAGGGAACATAGAAATTCAAGCATGGAACCCTCACTGATGGTGTATGTACACTCTAGTCTCTCTAGTGTATAGGGTAATCACTCTATCCTTCTCTAATCATGTTTTCTAATTTTTTGTTTTTCTCCTAACCAATCAACAATATTTAACATACCAATGCAAACATCATGAGGTCTTTTCAAGGTTGTAACGGGGCCAAGGTAAGGGTAAGGATGCATATATGGCTAAGTAAGCTTATAATTTGAATCTTTAATTAACCCAAGCTTTAACATAACCTATATACATACTCTAGATAACTTTAGAATTCACACCTAGCTACCAAGGTAAGTGCTGAAGCCGAAATTCCCTTAGGGCGGGTACGATGGTATCCGTAGATCCATCGGCTGCCAGGTAGTGCGATAACTCTGAGAACAACGTCCCAGTCAAATTGGTATATCTGGTGCTTGAGTGCGGCTTCTTGAAAGGCGTCCAATCCTTCTGGAATAGGGGGAAGACTTAGAGCTCTTTGAATGGCCTCTTCTGTAATGGGGACTTGCTTCTGACAAACAAAGACAGACTGTAGAGTTGGCTGGTAGAAGTTGGAGTAGAACTCGACTACCCAAGAAAGATTGACCTGCCTTGGCTGTATCTGTAGGAAATCCCATTGTCTTCGAGCAATTTGCGGCTCAACAAAGGTAGCAATATTGGGTGGGAGGAGAAGAAGGTATTCGTTGTTGTAATTCCTTTCTGCTAGGATGGGGAACATCTGCTCACAGTAGCGATTGGAGAATCGCGCAGTGTCCTTTGCTGGAAAGGCTCTTTCTTTATCATCAACCTTTATTATCCTCTTAATCTTCTTTGTTGAGGGCTTGACTGCAGTGGAAGAGGGTTCTGCCACTAATGCTCTTTTTGTTCCTCTTCTTGCTGGTTGTTTGGGAGTAGCTTTCTCCTTTCCTTTCTTGGTGGCCATCCTGAAAAAGGGAAAAGAAAGTAAATTAAATTTAAAGAGATAGAGCAAGGAAGAGGGTGGTGTAAGTGATAATCAATGCACAATAAAGACGAATGGCGTTAACACATGGTCCGGATTACATGTGAAAAGCTCATCAATGGAAATATAGCAAGTGCAGGTGGTACAATGGAATGCAAGAGGTTTATTGGCATGCAGGCAAAGGCATGAGTAGCATAGATCAAGCATTCAATGTCCAATTGAAATATGTTATCATTCGTGACAAATTATCACGTTTGTATTGACAATTAAATTCAATTAATAAAATAGTGAAAAGATTTTGAGAAAAGCAAGCATTGAATAATAGAGTAGAATAATGTAGAGAAGTTCATAATGCCATATGGGCTTTTTCACAAACACATAGCATGCATGTAGAATAAGTTCTTGAAAATAAGAATATGAGCATGCAAGTAATCCCTTAAAATAATATATAATTGTCAAACAAATTTATAACAATCCATAAGCATATAATTACAAATAATGACTCATATATAAATTGATAACACCAAGTAAAAAGGAAAAAGAAAGAAAAAGAAAATAAGAACAATGAAGGTAAAAAGAAAAGAAAAGAACATAACATGTAAAAATAAGAAGAATAATAGAAAAGTGAAGAGGGAAGAAGAGAAAAAACCTTGTTAATGGGGGTGAGAGAAAGTAAAAATTGAGAAAGGAGGAAGAAGGAGGAAAGTAGAAAGAAGAAATAAGGGGTAAAAGAGAAAATAGGATTTGGGGAGAAAAAAGATATGATATTTGGCAAAATTAGGAAAACTGTGCGCCGCAAGCGACGCGATCGCGTGGGGCACACGGTCGCGCGACTTGCGCTTAAGGTGATTGACGCGGTCGCGTGACCCAGTTTGTGCCATTGGCGCGAGGGTCGCCTCGCACTCGCACAACTCTCTATTCAAAATCATTAAATGCCAAATTTTGGGTGACGCGATCGCATAGGGCATGCGATCGCGTGAGTGGGCTATTTTTGGGATACGACGCGGTCGCGTGCGGCATGCGGTCGCGTGAGGTGGTCTGCGCATCCAGCGCCAGTCCAGCACCACTCTAGCACAACTTTCAGCTGTGCACCATTATTACGCCGAAATCCTTATCACGCGGCCGCGTGGGGCACGCGGTCGTGTGGGAGGCCATTATTCCCATATGACGCGGTCGCGTCAGCGATGCAATTGCGTGGGACGATTTGTGCCATTGGCACGCCTCTAGCCACGCTCTTGCATGACTCTCTGTTCGTTTTTATTTTTCCCCCAGCTCCTTGCGACGCGGACGCGTCACTGAGGCAGTCGCGTCACGTGGAAATTTTTTTTTTTATTTTTTTTTCAAAAGCCAAAGTATGTGAATGCAGATGCACAAAATATACTAATAAAGAGAATAGTTATTGAATAAGGAAACTAAAAATAAAGAAAAGAACGATCATACCATGGTGGGTTGTCTCCCACCTAGCACTTTGCTTTAACGTCCGTAAGTTGGATGCTCCACTAGCTCAGTCTTCGACTATGTGGGGGTCTTCCAAGCGGAAGATCTCGAGTTCCTTGTCTTTCTTTCATTTCTCACCATGGTACAACTTTAAACGATGTCCATTAACTTTGATAAGTTCAGAGCTCGAAGGATGGCTAAGGTGATAAACTTCGTACGGTTCGGCCTTCTCTACTCTGTATGGACCTTCCCATCTCAATCTCAACTTGCCTGGCATGAGCCTCAGTCGAGATTTGTAAAGGAGGACTGAGTTCCCAGGTTGGAACTCTTTCCTCTTGATGTGCTGATCATGTATAGCCTTCATCTTCTCCTTGTATAGTCTTGAATTCTCATAAGCTTCTAGGCAAACGCTTTCCAGTTCTTGCAGTTGCAACTTCCTTTCAGCTTCGGCTCCTTCAATTCCCATATTGCATTCCTTTACTGCCTAAAAGGCTTTGTGCTCTATTTCAACAGGGAGATGACAAGCTTTTCCATAAACTAAGCGGAAAGGACTCATCCCAATGGGTGTTTTGTATGCTGTTCTGTACGCCCAGAGTGCATCTTGTAGCCTGGTGCTCCAGTCTCTTCTATGAGGCTTTACTATCTTCTGCAAGATACGCTTTATCTCTCTATTTGACACCTCGGCTTGCCCATTAGTTTGGGGATGGTAAGCTGTTGCAACTTTATGAATTATCCCATGCTTCTTCATCAATCCTGTTAGTCTCCTGTTACAAAAATGGGTGCCTTGATCGCTCACGATTGCTCATGGTGATCCAAAGCGACATATAATATGGTTTCTCACAAAGGAAACAACAGTGTTAGCATCATCAGTGTGGGTATGAATTGCTTCCACCCACTTAGAAACGTAATCCACAGCTAACAAAACGTAAAAATAACCATTAGAATTTGGAAATGGACCCATGAAGTCAATTCCCCAAACATCAAAAATTTCACAGAAAAGCATAATTTGCTGAGGCATCTCATCCCTCCTGGATATATTACCAAATTTCTGGCATGGGAAACAGGATCTACAAAATTCAGCGGCGTCTCTAAAAAGAGTAGGCCACCAGAATCCACAGTCTAAGATTTTTCTGGCAGTTCTTTGAGGGCCAAAATGTCCTCCACTCTCAGATGAGTGATAGGCCTCTAAGATGGACTGGAATTCTGATTGAGGCACACACCGTCTAATTACCTGGTCAGCGCCACATCTCCATAAATATGGGTCATCCCATATATAATATTTAGACTCGCTTTTCAGCTTGTCTCTTTGATGCTTAGAAAAGTTTGGAGGAAAGGTACGGCTAACTAAATAATTAGCTACAGGTGCATACCAATGGACTATCTCAGATACTGCTTACAGGTTATCAAATGGAAAATTATCAGCTATAGGGGTGGGATCATCTGTAATGTGCTCAAGGCGACTCAAGTGGTCTGCCATTAAATTCTGGTTACCACTCCTATCCTTAATTTCTAAATCAAATTCTTGTAATAGCAGTATCTAACGTATAAGCCTTGGTTTAGACTCCTTTTTAGATAATAGATACTTTAGAGCTGTGTGGTCTGAATACACTACTACCTTCGTACCAAGTAAATAGGCTCGGAATTTATCCAGAGCGAAAACAATAGCAATAAGCTCTTTCTCAGTAGTAGTATAATTAGACTGAGCGGCATCTAAAGTTTTAGACGCATAAGCAATAACAAAGAGGTCCTTACCTTCACACTGAGCCAGTGCTGCTCCTACTGCATGGTTGGAAGCATCACACATAATCTCAAATGGTTGGCTCCAGTCTGGTCCTCTTACAATTGGGGCTTGAGTCAGTGCGGTCTTCAGCTTATCAAATGCTTGTTTGTAATTTTCACTAAACTCGAAGTCAATGTCTTTCTGCAGTAATCTGGATAAGGGAAGTGCTACCTTACTAAAGTCCTTTATGAATCTCCTGTAAAAACCTGCATGGCCAAGGAAAGAACGGACCTCCCTCACAGAAGAGAGGTAAGGTAAAGTAGAAATAACATCCACCTTTGCTGGGTCTACAGAAATGCCAGTATTAGACACAACATGTCCTAGTACAATTCCTTGTTTAACCATAAAGTGACATTTTTCAAAATTTAGCACAAGATTTGTATTGACACATCTATCCAATACTCTAGATAATCCATCTAAGCAAAGGCTAAAAGAATCGCCGTATACACTAAAATCATCCATAAAGACTTCCATACAGTCCTCAATAAGATCAGAGAAAAGACTCATCATGCACCTTTGGAAAGTAGCTGGTGCATTGCACAAGCCAAAGGGCATTCTCTTGTAAGCATAAGTCCCAAAAGGACATGTAAAAGTAGTCTTTTCCTGATCCTCAGGAGCTATATGAATCTGGAAATAACCTGTGTAACCATCTAAGAAACAATAATGCGATTTACCTGACAGGCGATCCAGCATTTGATCAATAAATGGAAGAGGATAGTGATCCTTACGGGTTGCTTGGTTGAGGCGTCTGTAGTCAATGCAGACCCTCCAGGCATTCTGAACTCTGGTTGTCAGGAGCTCTCCATGCTCATTCTTCATTGCAGTAACTCCAGACTTCTTTGGCACTACTTGTACTGGGCTCACCCATTCACTGTCTGAGATGGGATAGATGATATCTGCCTCTAATAGTCTGGTCACTTCCTTCTTGACAACCTCTAGGATAGTGGGGTTCAGTCTTCGCTATGGTTGACAGACAGGTCTTGCTCCCTCTTCTAAAAATATTCTATGCGCACAGATTTGAGGGTTGATGCCCACTATGTCTGCCAAACTCCAACCAATTGCCTTCTTGTGCCTCCTCAGCACACCAAGTAGCTATTCTTCCTGTTGGGAAGTGAGCTCCCTTGCAATGATAATTGGAAACTTTTGTCCGTCTTCAAGGTAAGCATATTTGAGGTGTGGAGGAAGGAGTTTTAATTCTAACTTCTGATCATGTTCAGGCTCTGGATTGTCTAGAGCTGGTAACAGTGGTAAGGCACTGTCATTATCCTCTGAGAATGTCCCCACACTTGGACCTTGTCCTATGTGCTTTTCTTCAAATTCCTCCTGGTAAACTTCAGCCACGGTTTCATCTATAATGTCACACTGGAGGATAGAATGATCCTCTGGAGGATGCTTCATAACTCCATTCAAATTGAAGATCACTACTCAGCCATCTATTTCAAAAGAGTATGTTCTTGAGAAAGCATCTAATTTAAACTTTGAGGTCTTCAGGAATGATCTTCCGAGTAGGATTGATGATGGCTTATCTGAGGCATTCTAGGGCATCTCCAAGATATAAAAATCAATGGGAAACGTGAGTCCTTTAATGCCCACTAATACGTCTTCAGCAACTCTAGCCACTGTAATAATGCTCTTATCTGCTAACACAAAACGAGCTGCCGACCTTTTTAAGGGAGGGAGCCTCAAAATATCATATATAGACAAAGGCATTATACTTACACATGCTCCTAAATCACACATGCAATCAGAAAATACTACACCACCTATAGTACAATTAACCATGCAAGGACCTGGGTCACTACACATTTCAGGTAAACCTCCCATTAAAGCAGATATGGAACTTCCTAAGGGAATAGTTTCTAATTCATTAATTTTGTCTTTATGGATACATAGATCTTTTAGAAACTTTGCATACTTAGGTACCTGTTGAATGACATCAAAAAGGGGAACAGTTACCTCAACCTTTTTGAATATCTCTATCATTTTGGGATCAGGTTCCAGCTGCTTCCTGGGCTTCCTTGCAAGTTGTTGAAATGGAATGGGAGTGGTGTCTTCTACAGTGTCTACGCCATTTGGTGCCTCCTCCTGTGGTTGCACTTCTTCTTCTTCAGCCGTGTCCTGTATGTCCTCTTCTTCTTTAACATCTTCTATTTCCACTACCTCTTCAGCTGAGGTGTGTTCTTGTAGGCTTGGCTCCTCCTGATTCCTCTCCTGAAGTGTGGTTCCGGACCTCAGGATGATAGCATTGATACCACCCTTGGGATTGGGTAATGGTTGAGAGGGGATTCCACTGGACGACTTGGGTTCGATCCTTGGCAACGGCGCCAAAAATTGATGCGGGCAGAAATTAGCGAATTAAAAATTGTTAAAATATATACGTTGCAAGTATAGTTCTTAACTCACCAAAAATCTGCCTTATCAATTTAGAAGGGTGTCACAGAAAATAAAATTAAAATACTGGGAGTATGAGTCCCAGGTCGTCTCCCAATGAGTTGCAGAAAATGGTGCTATTTTATTAATCAGAATGTTTTCAAAAATGTTTGATTGAATGGCAGAAAATTAAATTTGAGAATTTATATAAATTTAAATAAAAACCTTGACTGGGAGTTGATTACATGGAATCCCTATTCTTGATGGAATACTCTCAAGATTAATTGACAATTGAGAATTATTACGTTTAGTTATCCTTTACTAAGTAAGGGGAGGTCAAACAAGTTGGAATGCTGTTCTATCCACAATTTCCAATCCACTCTTGGGAGGATTGGTGTTAGGAACTAGAGAGCAAGCCAACAATAAACTCAATTACAACCTTTCTCTTGAACATTTCGCTCAACTCCCCAGCAAGTTAGGGAACTACTCACTCATTGTAAATGTAAAATTCATAACATCAACGTAGGAATTAAAGAAAGACATGATAAGTAATGATGAAAAGATTAATTAAAAGCAAAAGTAATTCTTATATTAATAAAAGCTAAAATAATCCAATCGTAAAATCAAATAAAATTAAGGAATATGGAAGAGTAAGAGACAAGTGAAGAGAACGAACTAGAATGTCGAAGTCTTGATGAGGCAAATAACTCTTCTCAATATCTCAATGCAAAAAACAATGAAAATAACCTATCCTAAAAACTATGAATGTCAAATAGAGAGAAAAACCTAGAGGAGGAGTAAAACTAGATCTAAAAACTAAAACTATGCAGAATGAATGTCGTTCCTGGTTTTTACATGTTCTCTGGCTCTAGTCTGCTGTTCTGGGCCGAAAACTGGGTCAAAATAGGGCCCAAAATCGCCCCCAGCAAATTCTGCAGATTATGCAGATCGCGCACGTCACGCGATCGCGTCACTCATGCGGAAGCGTCATTCGTGTTTCTGCTTTACCACGCGGACGCGTCGTCCATGCGGCCGCGTCGATGCAAATTGCTCTCTTCCACGCGGTCGCGTCATCCATGCGACCGCGTCGCTTCCCGCTGGTCATCTCCTTAATTTCTTGTGTTCCTTCCATTTTTGCAGGCTTCCCTTCCAATCTCCTACTCATTCATGCCCTATAAAGCCTGAAACACTTAACACACAGATCACGGCATCGAATGGAATAAGGGACAAATAAAATACATAATTAAAAGTCTCTAGGAAGCAAGTTTTCAACCATAAAACAACTTTAGGAAGGAAATATAAATGCATGCTTATTTAATGAATAAGTGGGCAAAGATCATGATAAAACCACACAAATAAAACACAATATAAACCATGAAATAGTGGTTTATCAAGAATGTATTGGGAAATGTTTCCATGCAACATTGGAATAATAACACCTTTGGAAACCGAACCACTCACATCGTACAAATGGTGATCCTTGTGCTCATTTCATGCCAAACCCCAACCGTCCACCATTGGTTCTTACCATCAATCCACACCTTTCATTTACTCACTACTTTTCTATATAAGTGGCTCCTAGTCCGTACCTCTTTACATTCCAATTCCCTTTTCTTTATACTTCTCATTTTCGGAACTCAACACTTCTTACCCCATCGAAAGCACTCTCACCCACTCCTTTAGCTACACCCTATCCTAACCCGGCCGAATTCCATCACCTATCCATACCCTTCAACACCTTCACATATCAAAAGTCACTTATGGCATCATCAAGCTCCAAAAAGCGCAAGGGAAATGGGGGCTCAAGCACTCAAGAAGAACATAAAGAGGACAAACAAGAGAGAGAGCATGGACACCCTCATGAGAAAAAGGTGGCGGAGTTCCTTTTCATTTTTCTTTCTTTCAATATTTAAATAAGGAAAATCATGTATGAAATAGAACATGCTTCCATAGTAGCTTAGGCATTTTCAATTTTGTCTTTAGAATTTTCAGTTATTAGTTCTATATGTGCTGGTCCAAGTTACTTGTTTTCACTTTCACCTTGCTTAATTGTATGCTTGCTCTTTAAGGTTAAATAAAAGAAAAATGTTATGAAAAACCAGAGTGGGGTTCATCTTATGAAGTAAGTCCTCAAGGTTCGTGGTGTGGTAATAGATTAGCTAAGTTGGATCACCTATAAGGTATGAGGGCACTCATGTGTATTGAATTACATGCTTGAAGCACATTCTATGAGACTAGCTAAATAACAAGACCCCAATAAGAAAAAGAGAAAGGACAATAAGAGTTTGAAAAAGAAAGAAAAATAATAAGAAATAAGGCTAGGCACAAAGGGTTTAAATCTTGAGGGATGTGTCTGTGGTGTTCCTGTACAAAGGATCTGCTTGGATGAATAAGCTCTCTGGAGTGCTTCATCACTTGGAAACTTGGGTTAACTAACCCGGGATTATCAACTGAAAATCCACTATCAAGAGCAACCTTGCTACAGAACATTTAGTGATCCAAAGAGATGCTGGACACCAAGACCTCAAGTAAAAGAAAATAATAAACCATATACCTGTAGTGTGCATGTATGGGGAAGAGAGACTTGAGGGAGTAGGTCCTTAGGGGTGTTTCAACACCTATCACCTTGAACCAATTGGTTCAAGAGTGTTGGCTGAAAGCTTATTTTAAAGAGTCGCCCTCTCACAGAGCACATAGCTTAAGAATGCAATAAACCCTGATAAGAAAGGGATATCAAGGAATAAAGATCTCATAGGATGCAATTAAGCAAGTATTCAAGAGCATGATGAGGACTTGGAAACCAATAAAGGAATGAACCTAAGTTGCTATGTATGAAACCCCATAAACCAAGAACTTTACTTCTATAATAAGAACTTGTTTCTCTTGTTCTTTCATTCATCATTCTTATGTTTCAGTATTTGCTTAGGGACAAGCAAGCTTTAAGTTTGGTGTTGTGATGTCAGGGCATTTTGGCCAGTTTTACTGACCTTTTGTTTACTATTTTAGGGTAGTTTTATGCATTTTTTTAGAAAATAAGCAAGTTTTGGGTAAATATTCACTTACATCATGATTCAAGCAAACATTTTGAACTTTACATGATTTCATGAGAATTATGCATGAATTGAATGATAAAATGGATGATGCATGATCTCATGATCAAGAACCAAGCTTTGATGCACTTTATTTGCTTGATTTTAGGACAAAGGAAGCGAGAAAGAGCCACGTTAGTAGCCACATTAGTCTAACTAATGTGAACACTAATGTGGAATAAGAGCTAGCTTGCAACGTTAATGGAAAAAGTGATCACCAATAACGCCTTCGAAAGCTATCATAGCTCACGTTAGTGGCCACGTTAATTACATTAACGTGGAAGCTAACGTGGAGGAAAAGGGAAGCTCCAACATTAGTGGTAAAAGTGAATACCACCAACGTTCCAAAAAAGGGCACACTTGGCCACGTTAAGAGTCACGTTAATTACATTAACGTGAACTCTAACGTGGGAGGAACAAGGAATCGCCAATGTTAGTGACACTCACCTTTGTCACTTACGTTGGACTAAAGCCAATATTGCCCACGTTAGTTGCCACGTTAATTACATTAATGTGGAAGCTAACGTGGAGGAAGGAATGATGGACCAACGTTAGTGACACTCACCTTTGTCACAAACGTTGGAGATGGCAATCACCACCACGTTAGTGGTCATGTTAATGCAATTAACGTGAGACACTAACGTGGGAAGAAGGGGCGTTTGAAGCGTTATTGACAAGGATAAGTGTCACTAACGCTCTCGAAGCTTGGGCATACCCACATTAAGGGCCACGTTAGTTACACTAACGTAGATCACTAATGTGGGGAAAAGAAGCAAGAAGCAATGTTATTGGAAAAGGTGATTCCAATAACGTTTGCGAAGGACCAAAAGCCAACGAGTTGAAGTTAACGTAAGTCAATTAAGGTTTGGAGCATTAGTGAAAAAGGTTATTGGCACTAACGTCTTCGAACCCAAATTCACACTTAACGTTAACACCACTAACGTCCTAACTAACTTGCTACCATGCCTGACTCACTTTCTCTCTACAAGCAAAGCTAAGCCCACTGAAGACTGTAACTGCTTCAACTAAAGATCTAAAAGCCCATATCCAAGACTTGAAGAGCCAACTAGAAGATCAGAAGAGTAGTATATATAGGAGTAATTTTGAACTAGTAAGGAGCTTTTGGCATTCTGGAGAACTACACTCTGTATATTTTACTTTCTCTGCAACTTCTAGTTTTAATTTCAGAATGCACTTTTCATTTTTGCTTTCCATTCCCAGAGCTATGAACAACTAAACCCCTTTCATTGGGTTAGGGAACTCTGTTGTAATTTGATGGCTCAATAATAGTTTCCATTATTCTTCTTCTTTCTTTTCTCTTGATTTTACTAGAAAGCTTTCAATCTTCATCCAATTGGGTAGTTGTCTTAGAAAAGAAGCTATTCATACTTAGATCTCTTCAGAACCTTGGAAGAGGAATGAAGAGATCATGCTAGAAATGCTTTCTCATGTTGGACCAAATTGGGATTTGGATGGATATAGTGACATATAATCCTACCAATACTTTGATTTGGGAATGCATGTGTTATAATCAGTGACCATACTTCATCTCTTCTCATGAGCAATTAAATCAAGAAATTGGGAAATTGTTCAAGTTTAGAGAGATTGGGTTGCCAAGGAATTGGAATCCAATCACTTAAGATTGCCAAGGAGATCAATGAATGCATTGATTGAGGAAGAGATGACAATGAACTTGATCCGGAGAATACAACATCTCTTGAGCCCAATGAATCCCCCATTTCTGATCTTACCCATTCTCTTTATTATCTGCCATTTACTTTTATGCTCATCTTTCCAAATCCCCATTTAAGATTCTGCAGTTTACTTTCCGCCCTTTACATTTTGCCATTTATTTCCAGCATTTACATTTTCTGCTATTTACTTTCCCACCATTTAATTTCCTGCAATTACTCGACTCAAATTTCTGCTTCGCTCAACTAGAACATTCCTCTAATTAAAGTTGCTTGACCAATCAATCCCTGTGGGATTCGACCTCACTCTATTGTGAGTTTTTACTTGACGACAATTCGATATACTTGCCGAAGGAAATTTTGTTGAGAGACAAGTTTCCGTGCATCAGCAGTGCGCATACGCGTGGATGGTGCTCTATTTTCAAAAATTTTGCTATGTTTTTCCACCAATCCAAGCGTTCCAAACCTCTAAACAGCTACCAAAACACCATAAAAACTTATTTAACATACTAAACTACCAATTATACTCAACAAATCAAAATAAAACATGAAAGTTAACTAATTTTTACCAATATTTACAAAAAGAGAAAATGAAATAAAGTTACCATGGTGGGGTGTCTCCCACCTAGCACTTTTGTTTATTGTCCTTAAGTTGGACTTATGGGGAGCTCCTCTCAAGGTGGCTTGTGCTTAAAGCTATCCTTGAACATCCACCAATGCTTGGACTTCCAATAAGCTCCATTGTTCAAAATCAATATCTCCAAGCTTTGATGGAGTTCTACACACACCATGGGCTCCCAAATTTGATTCTCCTTGTGCGATCTGGGATTCCACACTTTGTTTTGACACCCATCTTCAAATTGATCATCATGATTCCAATTGGGTGGCATGACCTTAGAATTCTCAATAAAGTGGCCAAACATTCTCCTAGACCCAAACAATGTAGCTCTACACCAAACCTTGCAATCAAACTTTGAACATGCAACCATAATGAACCTAGAATAATGTTTCCAACCACTAGCCATCTCCCTTTTACTCTTAAAGCCACAAATATGTCTAAGTTGACCATCCGTCTCAAGCAAACAATATTCAAGGGGAATAATAAAGCTTAAGTATAAGGAATTTACCCACTTGAATGAAAGAATGGATGGTGATGGCTTGGGGAGAGGTATTTCCAATGTTCTCGCAAGCTCTACTCCCTTATGTTCTTCCTTGATTGTCTCCACCTCTTCACAAACTTCTTCACTTTCAATCCTTTGTTCATTAATTTCATTTAACTCTTCTCCATCACTTAAATCATAAATGGGAGGAAGGGAAAAATCTACCGCCATATTGCTTTCCAACTCATTGGGAGAAGGTTCTTCAAATTCAAAGGATTCACCACCAAAAAGATTTGATGCATGATCTTCATCTCCAAGGGAACTCAATTATTGCCTCATTTCCTCCATTCTTCATTCAAAATTTGTTTTGGAGGTTGTGCACTCTCCTCCTCAACATCAAATTCAATCTTCTTGGAGAGGTCTTCTTCAACTCTAGGTTCCCAAGGAGGTTTCACATCTCCTAAGTCTTCAATGATCATAGGCTTCTCCAATTGTTCTAACACAAAATAACATCCCTCATTTTCCACCGGAGTTTCCAAATGTCTCCTTATGTTTTTCAATTAATTCTCCACATGCGACCATGGGAGTGCTTTGAGTGCTCAAGCATTGGGAGGATAAAATACTTACTACCTTGGTCAAGGTAGCCACAAATTCTAGTGTCTCCCTTTGCATTTCTCCTTGCCCTTGAAGTATAAGGATAAGGATTTCATCCATTGAGGATTGGGGTGGATAGGAGGGTTCAATGTCTTGGAGAATGGGTTCATAATAGGAAGGTAGTTCTTCTTGGTAAGGATGTGGTGGTGTGTATTGAGATGGTTCTTGGGAGTATTGATATTAGAATGGTGGTTCCATACATGGCTCATATGGTTCAAGAGGAGGTTGGTAGGATGGATATGTATTAAGGTCATATGGAGGTGTTTGGTGAAAATAGGCTTGTGAGTGTGATTGAGGTTCATGTTAAGGATATGACTCATAGGCATATAGTGGTGGTTCTTGAAAGTCACAAAGAGATTCACCATAGCCATTGGATTGATATGCGTCATAGAATGGCTCTTCTTCATAGTGCATTGGTGGAGGTTGTTGCCATGAGGATTGATCATATGCATATGGCTCCTCCCACCTTTGGTTATCCCATTCTTGATACACATTCTCATTATAGTCCTCATTTCCTACAACATAATTAGAACCAAACTCATAGCCAAAGTGAGAATTCATGATAGCAAGAGAAAAGGAAAATAAAATAAAATAAGAAACAAAGAAAACCAAATCCTAAAACTAGCAAGAGCTAAAAAAAGCAAACATATTCACACTATTCACACAGATACAATAACCAATAACACAACACCATTGCAATTCCCCGGCAACGGCGCCATTTTGATGATTTGGACTTTTGTATGGTTTAGAATTCACAATAAATCCTCGTTGCAAGTATAGTTTCTAAACCAATCAATAATCCTTTCATACAAAAATTTGTTTGTCACAAGTAACAAACCCCTAAAATCTATAAACCGAAGTATTGAACCTCGGGTCATTTTCCCTAGGAATTACAATGAAGTGTCTTGTTATTGGTTATGGAGTATGTTTTGGTGTTTTTGGGATAAGAGACATGAAATGTAAATGGCAATGAAAATAAACTAACAACTAAAAAGGTCTTGGCAAGGTTTGGTGGTCAAGGTTTTTGGGATAAGAATTAAATGCAAAAATAGAAAGAGGAAAGGTAGAAGAAGAAGAATTACACAAAGAAAAGTAAATCAAAGCATGAAATAAACCTAGATCTAAGAGTTCCTATTCTAGATCTAACCTAATCCTAATCCTAGAGAGAAGTGAGAGCTTCTCTCTCTAAAACTAATTCTCCCTCCAAAAATTAAACTAAACTAAACTAGTATGTAAAAGTTTGTTGATTCCTCTTTATTCTTTGGGTTAAATAGCATCAGAAGTGAGTTGGATTTGGGCCTGGGAAGCCCAGAATTTGCCCTCAGCGGATTCACTTTAAGTGGGTCACGTGTGGACATCGGCGCGTATGCGTACAGTGCGCGTGCGCGTTGATTGGCAAATTTCCATCCACGCATACGCGTCATGTGCACGTACGCGTCACCATGCGACCTCATCATTTCACGCGTGCACGTTTGCTGCACGTGCGTGTCGTTGAGCTTATCCCAAATCCTTGCTTTTCTATGATTTCTCCATTTTGCATGATTTCTTCTCCATTCCTTTGATCCATTCCTAGCCTTTCCAATCTGAAATCACTTAACAAACACATCAAGGCATCTAGTGGAATCAAAGGTAAATCAAGATTAAATAATTAAGGGCCTAGAAAGCATGTTTTTACACTTAAGCACAAATTAGGAGACAATCATGAAACCATGCTATTTCATTGAATAAATGTGGGTAAAAGGTGATAAAATCCCCCTAAAATCAATACAAGATGAACCTACAAATGGGGTTTATCTTTACTATGAGAGGATAAATGGCCAGCTGGATCATGATGAAATTGCTAGTGACATTTGTGTAGTCAATACTGACTGGATTAAGGGACTCTATTGGAAGGCTAAAGCATATAAAAAGAGGACATCTTATCCCAGAGGCAAAAGGATGGTATGAGTTGGTTAGGAGATCGATCTTAGGCACTTCAAACACCTCAGAAGTTAATGTCAAAAGAGCCACCATATTGCACTGCATTATGGTAGGAGGAGAGATAAAAATCCACGAGCTCATTGCCAAAGATATCCAAAAGATCTCTGAGAAAGTTCTGCTGAAGCATGGCTCCACTACCCAAGCACCATCATCCGGTTATGCATGAAGGCTAGGGTGCCATTAGAGGACACAAATCCTATTTGGCTGCACCCGGGCATGCCAATGACCCTTGAAAGGATGATGAATGTCACAATTGTCCAGCAAAGGAGAAGACCACAGAGGAGGCAAAGGAGGGAAGAACCAGAAAGAGAAGAGCAAGGGGAAGAACTACAAGGAGAAGAATATCAAGAAGGGGAGCAACCAGAAGAACAACCAACTCGAGCCTCAACATATGCCTCAATGGATATGAGTGGAATAAAATAACCTATCGAGAGGCTGGCTCAACAATACACAAAAGCTCAAGAAAAATAAGTAGAGTTCCAATTACAGTACATGAGAAGGTAGGAAAAACATGAGCAGCTCCAGCTGAGGATGATGGACCAGCAGAGAGATTTCCAAGCAAGATTTTCAGAATCACAAAGAGAGCAATCTGCCCAGTTTTAAGAATCCTTCAACCAGCTATCCAACCAACAAAATAAGAAACAAGGCTACATCATGAACCTATTCAACTGGAAGAATGTGCACTATACAGCTGGAGAAGCTAGACATAGAGACAGGATGGAGTATGACATAGATACTCAAGCAATGCTTGACTATCTAGTGGGAAGCCTACCTTTTCTGAATCGAAGAATCCCACCAGCTGAAAAGCTCAACCGACCAGTAGAGGCACAAGTGAAAAGATGTAAGAGAAATGAAGAAATGATGCAACAAAGTTTGAAGGATACTGGACTGTAGGATGAGGAGCTGTTTGGAATTGAAAAGCAATTAGAAGAAAGAAGGAGCAAAAAGAAACAAGACCCCAAAAAGAAAGGAGAATCGAGCAAAGGAAAGCAACCAAAGGAATGAAAGGTGTTGTTGCTCTTTGTTCATCAACAAGAAAGAACATGTCTTCATGTTTAGTTTACTTTAAGTCGAATTCATTTGAATTCTGTTTGCTTGTTTTCTTTAAATTTTGATGAGTCAGAATTCACTCCCAAATACAAATGGCGAATCTGGTCTTTTGGCAAGCACACCAAAATTATCGTCAAGTAATAACCCACAGTGGAGTGGGATCATATCCACAGAGATTGATAGATTTGAGCAATTTTAATAAATTGGTGAATTAGTCAAGCAAAGCAGAATAGATTGTGATTGCAGAATTCTAAATGTGCAGAAATATAAATGACTCAAAAGTAAAAAAAGCAGTAAATAGCAGAATTGGAAATGGCAAGAAAGTAAAGAGCATAAACTTAAATGACTGAATTGTAGATGGGAATGGGGAACTGCAGAATGTAAAAGAAAGCTATAAAGAAAGTGGAAGATAAGAATAGGGGGATTCATTGAGATCAGGAGATGTTGTCTCTTTGGATTAAATTCAGCTCATATCCTCTTCAATCATGCAACTCATTGACCTCTTGGCAATCATGATTGATTGACCCCCAATCTCTTGGTGACTCAATCTCTCATATCTTGATCAATAGCCAATTCTTTGGTCTAATTGCTCATGAAGAGAGATATGCTTGATCCCTGATTATACCACACATCATCATAGGTCCAAGTAGAGGGAGGATTTTATGTCACCATATCCAAACACCAAAACCCAGATCCTACTCAAGTGTGAGGATGTATTTCTAGCATGGTTTCATGTTTCATTTTCCAAGGTTCCCATGAAACCCATTTTGTATTCAACCCGTTTTCTAAGGTGATTGGACACTACCATGAAGAACGAAATTCCTTTTAGCAAATCAAAGAGAAGATGAAGAGAAGAAGAAATTCACTATCATTAATCCATTAAGTACAACAGAGCTCCCTCTCTCAATGAGAGGGAATTTAGCTACTCATAGCTCAAGAGAAAAGTAAAAAGTGATGGAAAGTGAATCTAACTATTGCTTCAACTAATAGCTCAACTGCTTAACCCCCTTTTCCAGTACTTCCAAGGGGTATATATACTACTCCTAGCACTAGAAAAAAAGAAAAAAACAAAAGTGAAAGTAAAATTACATTTTAGAGGGAAAAGAAACTCAATAAACGTGATCTCACAGCTGGCGTGTGGTTGGCGCTTCAGTGGCGTGCCACGCCTTGTTCTGATTCTGCCTTGGCGTACCACGCCCAATCCTCAAGTGGCACGCCTCCCTCCATTTATCACCCTGGCGTGCCACGCCTTCGAGTGCAAGTGGCACGCCCAGGGTTCTTTTAAACCTTGGGTAGCCTGGTGTGCCACGCCTTCGAGCCCAAGTGGCACGCCCAGGCTTTTTCCTTTTTCTATTAGCTTCTGGAATGTTGAACTGTTGTGGCACGCCCAGGGTCTGGCATGCCACGCCCTTGTTGTGTTTGACTTCTTAGCTTGGCATGCCACACCTGGGGCCTCAAGTGGCACGCCCAGGTCTTCCTTTACTTGATTGGTGATGATGGTATGCCACGCCTGAGACTCAAGTGGCACACCCATATGGTTGGCCCTTTGTCTTCCTCTCTAGAAATTTGTACCAGCGTGCCACGCCCATGGGTTGGCATGCCACGCCCTTCATTTGCCTTGGTTCCAGTAGCTGGCATGCCACGCCCAGCATTTAAGTGGCACGCCCAGTTGGATATCTTGAGCAGGTGTGCCACGGCTTCGACACCAAGTGGCACACCCAGCCTTTGCTTTGGCCTTCTTTGTACCTTGGCATGCCACGCCCAGGTGCTCAAGTGACACGCCCAGGTAAGGGTGGAAGCTTGGCGTGCCACGCCTTCGACCTCAAGTGGCACGCCTAGCCTTTTTAGCCTTCAACCTCTTCTCTAGAATTTTGTACTAGCATGCCACACCATACTGCTCAAGTGGCATGCCCATTCATTTGTGGCCCTTCTGGCTTGGCGTGTCATGCTTGGCTCCTCAAGTGGCATGCCCATGGCTCAATTGGTGGGTTTGGTGTGCCACGCCCAGCCTGGCGTGCCACGCCTCTTTAGTAGCCTTCATTTTTGCTCTTTGGAAAGGTGTACTGGCGTGCCACTCCCAGCTCCTAGCGTGCCACGACCATGTTCATGCTTGAGGGGGATCCTCTTTGGACTTTAGTACCGGCGTGCCATGCCAGTACAATTTTGCGGCGTTTGCTCTAAGTGGCACGCCCGTTTCACACGCCCAGCTTGTTTTGTTGTTTTCTTCCCCTTTTTGATGTCTTTTTCACCTGAAATTCAGCACAAACTCATTTCAAAGTAATGTACTATAATGTTCATCAAATAATGCATGAATTACAATGATCTAATGAGATTATGCCCCTTTTATGGTCCTTTTTGTACAAGAAGAAAGGGTTGATGATGCAAGTCATCACATTTCAAATAAGTGTTTTAGTCTAAGTGTCTGGATTAATTTCACTTGCTTAAATGTATGCTTGTCCTACTTGTTTTAATTAAATAAAAGAAAGGGTTAAACAGAAGTGAATTGGTTCTATTTGGTTAGGAATAAAATGAAGAATGAGTGGTGGTATGTATGTCTGATGGTGTAGCTAGCTCACTAATAACTAATAAAAGATAGAGTGTCTCTCTTTAGTATAAACTAGAATATTGTCTATCAATCTTAGCAAATAAAATTTCTTAGATGAAAGAAAGAACAAATATGAAATAAATAAAGAAAAGCCAAAAGTGGCAACAAAAATGGAAGAAACAAAGAACAAGGCTAGACACCAATAGCTTGGACCTTAAGACATATGCCTGTGGTGTCTTTGTACTAGGATCTGCTTGGATGATTAGGTTCTATGGAGTGCCTTAACACTTGGTAACTTGGGTTAATGATGACTTGCATCATCTATCCTTCTTTCTTGCATAAAGAAAACCATAAAAGAGCATAAATCTCATTTGATCAGTACAATTTATGCATTATTTGATGAATATTATGGTACACTACTTTGAGATGAGTTATGCTGAATTTCAGGTGAAAAAGGCATCAAAAATAGGTAGAAGACAAACAAGAAGCTGGGTGTGTGAAACTGGCGTGCCAATTGGGAGCAAACGCCACAAAAATGCACTGGCATGGCACGCCAGTACTAAATTCCAGAGGGGAGATCCAAGCATGCAAGTTGGCGTGGCATGCTAGTTGACACCGAGAATTGTTGTCAGTAAGGAATTTCACAAAGTATTTACGTTGCAAGTATAGCTCCAAACCAACAAACAACTCTCACATCAAATTAAATTTTAGGTTGTCACAAAGAACAAACCCCAAATAAGAAATAACCAGAGTATTTGGACTCCGGGTCGTCTCCCTAGGAAGCAATGTAGTGCATGTGTATTGGCTATGATGGGGTAAAAAGGGGGTTTTGTTTATGAGACGGCAAGAAAGTAAAATGAGTGAGTAAGTAAAGAAAACAAAATAAAGAACTCTTAGCTAAGACTTGGGTACTTAAGATCACCATCCTAGTTAACAAACCAATTATTGACAATTACGAGAGGCCAATCCTAGACTTGAAGTATGTCAAATAGGCTTCATCACATCGACCCCTAAGTCCTAACCTACCTACTAATTGGCTTAGTAGTGGGTTAGCATCAATGGGCTTCAAATTGATCACCCAGGGTTCTCAAATCACCAAATCCATTATGCTCAAAAACTCAAGATCACTCAAGTCCCTTGGCTTAGGCCAAAAGTTGACAAAACTACTCAAAAACTACAGAGAGCATTTCATCAAACACTTAGAATGCGATAAAAGTGAACATCATAAATTGCAAGGATACTAAAATCTACCACTATTAATTACAAGAAAGGGAGATCACAACTCAATTCATCAATCAAAGAAACATCAACATCAAAATTGCATTAAATGTAAACAAATCCAACATGAGTCATCATCACAAAAGAGAGAAAAATGAGAAATTAACATAAAACTAAGAGAGTCAAGATGTAGAGATGAGAAATTATCAACGAAGTAAGATGGGTTCAAGTAATCAAACATGAAATTAAAATAATCTAACATAATCCTAACCTAATTCTAGAGAGAAGATGGAGCTTCTCTCTCTAGAAAACTAACTAAAGGCATATGTTGGCTAAACTAATTGCTCCCCCCTTTGGTTGGACTTCAATTCTGCATGAAATACACCCAGAAACAAGTTGGATTTGGGCTTGGGTAGCTCAGAAATCGCCCCCAGCGTTTTGCCTTCAAGTGGGCCACGTGAGAGTATCGGTGCGTGCGCGCCATGTGCACGTGCGCGTCGATTGGCAAATTCTCAACCCGCGCAGATGCGGCGTGTACGCGTGCGCGTCTATAGGTGAAACCGCTTTTGCACGTGCGCGCCTGGTGCGCGTGCGCGTCCTTTGGTGCATTCCCAATCTTTGTTTCTTCATGCATTCTCCCTTTTTGTATGCTTTTTTCCTCATTTCTTCCATCCAATACTTGCCTTATGGACCTGAATTCACTCATCAAACACATCAAGGCATCGAATCGAATTAAAGTGAATTAAAATCACCAATTTAGGGCCTAAAAAGCACGTTTTTATACTTAAGCAAAATTCAAGGGAGAATTACAAAACCATGCTATTTTATTGAATAAATGCGAGAAAAGGTGACAAAATCCCCCAAAATAAGCACAAGATAAATCACGAAATCGGGGTTTATCAAATCTCCCCACACTTAAACTAAGCATGTCCTCATGCTAAAATCAAGAAGAAGCAAAAGGGTATTTAACATTTATTCAATGCAACTACTAAATGCAATCTATCTACATGCAATCTATTTACATGATGCAATGGCATAGTCAAAATAAATCAATCTTTAAGAATATGCATACAAGCACAAGGGCCAAGGTATTAGCAATCAAGCAAACCGCAATTGGATTGAATTATTGAAAGAGTTCACAAACTTGCAAGAAAAGATGATCATGGGTGGAAATGATAAACCCATATTTTATGATATAGTTTGTGCTCAATTTAGGTGATTTATTCAATCCTTCACTCACTTATTCATGAAAATTGCATGGTTTTACTTTCTCTTCCTTATTATGTGATGTATGTGAAAAAAACATGTTTCTTATGCTTTAAAAATAATTATTTTAATTACCCTTTATTTCCATTCGATGCCGTGATTCATGTGTTGAGTAGTTTCAGATCTTCTAAGGCAGGAATGACTTAAAGGATGGAAAGAAAACATACAAAAATGGAAGGAAAGAACAAAACAGAGTTTTTGGAGAAACTGGCAGTGACGCGATCGCATGGACGACGCGGCCGCATGCCAACGCGAAATGGCAGTGACGTGCCCGCGTGATTGACGCGATCGTGCGCCTTAAGCGAAACGCATATGACGCGGACGCATGACTGAAGCGGCCGCGTGATAAGGAAAACTCCAGATGACGCGACTGCGTGACCCACGCGGACGCGTGACAGAGGCCACGCACCAGAAATTACAGAAAACGCTCCTTGCGATTTCTGAAGCCCTTTTGGCCCAAATCCAAGTCCAGAAGGCACAGATCAGAGGTTATGAAGTGGGGGAATGCATCCATTCGAGGGGAGTCTCGAATTATTCACTATTCATGATTTAGATGTAGTTTTTAGGGAGAGGTTCTCTCCTCTCTCTCTTAGGATTAGGATTTAGGATTTTTCTTGCTTTCATGATTGCCCATTTTTATCAGATTCAATATTCCTTTTTAATTACTTATTTTCTCAATTTGACTTTTGAACTTTTCTATGTTAACAGATGATTCTTTTAATTAATGTTATTTGAGGTATTTCAGTTTATTATTGCTCTCTTTTATTTATGTTACTGTTGCTTCCAATCTGAAGACATTTTTATTCGAATAGATCTACTTTTTCCCTTTCGGTCATGGTTAAGAAATCAGTAACTCAGGAGTTATCAAACTCAACATGATTGATAATTGTTACCTTTGCTAATTGAATTGAACTTCAATAATCCCAATATTTTGTTAGGAAGTAACTAGGATCTGAAGATCAAACTAATTAGTCGCTTGACCTTCCTTTGCTTTAAGTAAAGGTTAAATAAGTGGAATTAAGATTCAATTTCCATCATCATTGATAAGGATAACTAGGATAGGACTTCCAATTTCTCATACCTTGCCAAAAGTTTATTTTACAGTTATTTATTTATTTTACTTGCCATTTAAATTACTTGTTCCTCATCTTCAAAACCCCAATTTACAATCTTCATAACCAATAATAAGAACATACTTCCCTGCAGTTCCTTGAGAAGACGACCCGAGGTTTGAATACTTTGGTTATCAATTTTGAATACTTCGGTTATCAATTTATTTAGGGGTTTGTTACTTGTGACAACCAAAATGTTTGTACGAAGGGATTTCTGTTGGTTTAGAAACTATATCTACAACGCGACTATTTTTATAAAATTCTTTACTAGCAAAAATCCTAACGTCAAAATGGCGCCGTTGCCGGGGAACTGCAATCGTGTGCCTTATTATTGGTTATTGTAAATACTTTTCTTTTGCTTGTTTATTTGTCTTTATTTTCCCTTTTTTTTATTTTTTATTGTCTACTATGAATTCTCACCCCTCTCGCTTTGAGTTTGGTTCTAATATTGTTGAAAGGAGTGAAAGTTATAACAAGAACATGCATCAAGGTCAGAGCAATCAAAGATGGATGGAACCAAGAGGATCTGATCAACCCTTTAGGCAACAACACCCTCCAAGATATCATGGACAAAGACCATTCTACAATGCATACCAAGCCAATAGACATGTTGGGCAACCTTGTAGTTACCAACAAGCCCCACCCTGTGCTTATAGGCCATCCTCTTAACATAACTTCGAACCACCACACTCACAAGCTCCTTTTCACTATTCACCACCATATGATCCTCATTTACCCCAATTCCAATCCAATTACTCCTTAACCTTTAGCTTTATTTTTCCACTTGAAAATGGGTTGCTTGAAATAGATGGCCGGCTTAAAGCTCTCTGCGGCTTTAAGAGTAAGAAGGAAATGGCTCGTACTCAGAGCTGGTACACAAGGTTCAATAAGGTTCCACGCTTCAACTCGAAGCGCACAGATTGACATGGTAATCAATCGAATGGATCTCGGAAAAAATTTGGTCACCATGGTGAGAATCTACTTTCTAAACCGCCCGGATGGAAAAATATAGATCAAGATGGAGGCAAATTTAAAAGCAAAGTTTGGGATCCTGGAATCTATTCTGACATTCGCCACCCCGGGAACCTGAGAATCTGTTTGAAGCTGCTCAGAAGCTTTACATGCCTAGTTTGGGACCCCGGAGGCCATTGGCATTCCAAACATTGGTGGAGATTTCCGGATGAATTTAAGCATAAGCCGTGATAACAGGAAGCTCATCCAATGTCCAACTTAAGAACTTTTACTAAAAGTGCTAGGTGGGAGACAACCCACCTTGGTATGGTCGTTCCTTTTTCAATTTTATTTCGTGTTGTCTATTTTTATTTTATTTTATTTTCATTGAACTTGGAAGTTTTCATAGCATCTACATTAGCACTGCATATTACATACTGCATAATAATAAAAAAAAATCGCACGCGACGCGACAGCGTCGCAAGTGCATTTGGAAGTAAAGAAAATTGAACAGGAAGTCACGCGAGAGCGTGGCTGGAGGCGTGCCTTAGGCATAAATTGATCCACGCGACCGCGTCACTGACGCGTCCGCGTCATGTGGGAAAAATGCCTCCCACGCATCCACGTCATCCACGCGGACGCGTGACCTGAAAATCGACGTAAGAAATGGTGCATGGCCGAAAGTTGTGCTGGAGTGGGGCTGGAATGGCGCTAGACGTACAGGCCCTACCACGCAACGGGTGCCCCACGCGTTCCCGTCATTTTTAAAAGAAAGGCCATTCACGCGATTGCGTCAACCACGCGATCACATCACCCAGATTTTTGGCAATATGCATTTAAACAGAGAGTTGTGCGAACATGAGGCTGCACTTGCGCCAATCGCACAAATCAGGCCACGCGATCGCATGACCCACGCGTCTGTGTCACCTGATAATTATTGCACAGCACGCGACCGCGTCACTCACGCGTTCGCGTCGCCTGCGCTGCACAACTTATCCAAATCGGCGCCAAAAATCTTATCTTTTCTTCCCCAATCCTAATTTTTCCTCCCTCTTTTCTTACTTACCTCTTCTTCCCTTCTTTTCCTTCTCATTCTTCTTATCTTTTATTTTATTTTACTTAATTTAATTGCATACTTTCATTCATTGTATTATTTTCTTGGTGTTAGAAATTTATTTGAGTCATTATTTTCTATATTTTTGTGGATTATTAAAATGGTTTGACAATTATATATTACTTTTTAAAGGGTTGCTTGCATGTTCAATTTAATACATTCAATAGCTTATTTACCATGCTTGCTATGTGTTTGTGAAAAAGCCCATATGGCATTATGCACTTTTTTTAGATTTCTTTTATTCTACTACTCTAAATGCCTGCTTTTCACAAAACCCTCTTTATATTTTATTAATTAAATATAATTGTTATTACAAATATGTTATTTATTTGAAAGACTTGGTAATCTAACTTGGACATTGAATGCTTGATCTATGCTACTCATGCCTTTGCCAACATGCCAATAAACATCTTGCATTTAATTGTCATTACATGCACTTGCTATATTTCCATTGATGAACTTTTCACATGTAGTCATGACCATGTGTTGACGTCATTCTTCTTTATTGTGCATTGATTACCACCTTTCCCACTCTCTTCCTTGCTCTAACCCTAAGCTTTAAAAGTTACCTTCTTTTTTCCTTTTCAGGATGGCCACCAAGAAGGGTAAAGAGAAAGCTACTACCAAACCACCGGCAAGGAAAGGAACAAAAAGAGCCCCAGCTGAGGAACCACAACCCCCATCCACTTGTAAATCTTAGCATGCACCGAGGACAGTGCAATCTTTAAGTGTGGGGAGGTCGATATCGATCTCCATGGGTTAGTTACTCTTCTGTCTCAACACCAATGGTTTATTTTCCTTGTTAGTTGTTGCATTTACATGTTTGATTGCATATTTGTTTGATTTTGTGCATATTTTACCACTTGGTTGAAGAAATATTTTCTTTTTCAAAGAAACTTTCAGAGCATTTCACTAATTTGAATAAAATTTAATGTTACACTTGTTTGAAGAAATATTATACTGGAACATGGTTTAGAGCTCGAACACACAAAACCTGTGAGATTTTTTAGCCTATTTGAATTGGTTGCATTTTACCAACCAATATTTTATTTTTGGTGTGTGTTTTTCTCTCTAAAATTGTGATTTTTGTCTTGCTTAATCCTATATTTCCATTATTTGATGTATGTATACACTTACATGATTGAGGCCTTTGTTTTACTGAGCTTACACACCCATACGGCCTTACCTCTCATTATCCTTTGCAAACCAATTTTGAGCCTATTTTACCCCTTTGTTCTTTACTTTAGCTCATCACTAACTCTAAGCAAAAAACAATAATGTCCTTAAATTTGAATCCTTGGTTAGCTTAGACTAGTGAGAATGCTCATGAATTAAGTGTGGGGAAAAGTGGGTTTGGAAACATTTGGTTTAAGAATTGGGTGTTATATATCTTTATGAAAATGTGAAAGAAATATTTAGGACATGTTCATGCATTCAATACCTTAATCATATGCATTGAAAAAGAAAAAATAATAATAATATATTTATTAAGAAAAGAAAAATAAAAAAAAGAGAGAAAAGAGAGAAAAGAAAAAGAGAAAAAGAAAAGAAAAAGAGCAAATAAATAAAAGGGGACAAAATACCCCAAGGTTAAGTGTTGAAAGCAATGCATATGTACTGTACTTGAAATTTGAATGCATGAATATATGAAAAACATGGTTAATGGACAGTTAGGTTTTGTATTTTGATTACATGGATTGTCTAAAGATAGGTGGAAAGTTTAAGTTAATTAAGGATTCAGATTTTAGTCCACTTGGCCAAATACAATCCTACCTTGACCCTAACCCCATTACAACCCTTAAAAGACCTCTTGATATGTGTATCCATGCATTAAATTTATGTTGATTGTTAGATGAAGAGCAAGCCTTAGAAAGCAAGGTTTGTAGAGAATTGAGAGAATCGAACCTAAAACACTTAAGTGATTAGAGTGCATACACTTCCAGTGAGGGTTCGATACTCGATTCTTTGTTCCCGACTTTCACAAGCTATTTTCTTTTACAAGTCTATTTGTACTTCATTTTTATGAGTTGAATTAGTGAAATCCAGTTCATATTTGTTCTTAAAAGATTTATTTACTTTTAACCAAGTAGGAAAAATCATTCTGCATATAGTTACATTCATAGGTTGCATTTCATGCAATCTACCATTCCTCTTCACTCCTTTATAGCTTCTCTTGAGCTTAGCATGAGGACATGCTAATGTTTAAGTGTGGGGAGGTTGATAAACCACTATTTTATGGTTTATCTTGTGCTCAATAGAGTAGTTTTTATCAACTCTTTACCCACTTATTCATACTATTCGCATGTTTTACGTTTTCCTTCCTGATTTTGTGCTATAATTGGAAACTTACTTCCCGAGCCTTTTAAATTACTAACTTTAACCCTCTCTTATTACCATTCAATGCCTTGACATGTGTGTTAAGTGTTTTCAGAGAATACAGGGCAGGAATGGCTCAGAGGATGGAAAAGAAGAATGCAAAAGTGGAAGGAATACAAGAAGTTGGAGAAATTGCTAAGCTGTCCAGCCTGACCTCTTCGCACTCAAATGGCTATAACTTTAGCTACAGACGTCCAAACGATGCGGTTCTAGTTACGTTGGAAAGATAACGTCTGGGGCTTCGATTGGATATATAATATTTCATTGTTGCCTCGACGCTAGGTGATGCGAACGTGTGCTCTACGCGGACGCATCGCAGTTCCGAAAATCAGCGTGGCAGTTTTCTTCTCCAGCGATTTCTGGGCTGTTTTCGACCCAGTTTGCGGCCCAGAAAACACAGATTAGAGGCTATAAAGTAGGGGAATCCATTCATTCATAAAAACAAGCTCACAATACACAATTTTAGGATTTAGATGTAGTTTTTAGAGAGAGAGGTTCTCTCATCTCTCTTATGATTAGGATTCCTCTTAAAGGAATTAGGATTTCAACTTTATTATTTCAACTTACAACTTCAATCACAGGTTCAATGTTTCTTTTATTTAATTTTTCAATTTAATTTATGAACTTTTCCATGTTAAGATTTGAATATTTTATTTAATATAATTGAGGTATTTCAGATTAATCACTTCTTCTATTGTTTGTTATTAATTGATGTTCTAAGTTAGATCTTAACTTGATTTTGGAGTTGATTGATATTTGGAGACCCTTGAGTTGAATTACTCAAGAGTTAAATTGTAATTGGGTTTATTGTTGGCTGGCTCTCTAGTCACTAACGCTAATTCTTCCCAAAGGAGAGGATTAGAACTTGTGAATAGAAGTAGACTTCCAACTTACTTGACTTTCTTTTACTTTACTTGGTAAAGGATAACTAAGTAGAAGCAACCTTCAATTATCAATATACCTTGAGAAAAATCCTACAAGGATAGAACTTCCGACTAATCTTCTCCGGGTCAAGGCTTTTAAATTAATTACATAAAATCTCTTATTTATTTTTATTGCTTTAATTTATAAATATACCTGTGCCCATTGCCCAAACTTCGAAACCCCTAATTTAAAAGACTCATAACCAATAATAAGAACATACTTCCCTGCAATTCCTTGAGAAGACGACCCGAGGTTTAAATACTCAGTTATCAATTTTAAAGGGGTTTGTTACTTGTGACAACCAAAACTTTTGTAAGAAAGGTTGATTGCTTGGTTTAGTAACTATACTTGCAACGAGAGTTTACTATAACTTCTAAAACCATCAATCTTCAGTTCTTCAGGAAACATATAATTGAGCGATCGAACCCTCGCCGGATGTGTATCCGCTCTAGGCACTCAAGTGTATGGGGTTGATTCACTCAATTTTCCCCTACTCATGATTTCCAAGATTTGTTTTTCATCTGACAATCAACAATTACTTTATGCATGCATACAAATATCATGAGGTCTTTCTCGTAGGTTGTAATGGGGGTAGGGTCAAGGTAGGATGCATATGGTCAAGTGTGCTTGAGATTTGAATCTTTGATTGGCTTAAACATCCCACCTAATCTATGACAACCTATACAATTCTAAACAAACCTAACTACCCATTCTTCACTTTTCTCGCACACTCATGTATTCTCTTTTTGATCACCACACCTATGCATTGACTCTTATTGAACTTCACTTTGGGGCATTTTGTCCCCTTTTTATTGCTTTTTCTTTTTCTTTCCTTTATATATGAAAAAAAATTATTTATTTATTTATTTATTTATTTATTAACTAAAGTATATACAAGAACATCAATGCATATAGTTTACACATGATTAATACATGAGTATGTACCCAATTCCCAATATTTTTTCAACAAAAACATAAACAACCTTTTATCTCTACCCAATGTTCCCAACTTTTCCAAAATCAAATGATAAACACTCTCACTTGTCTAAGCTAATCAAAGATCCAAATTAAGGGATATTTATTGTTTTTCACTTAGGCTTGTAATGTGCTACAATTAAGAACAAATAGGTTAAGCATAGGCTCGAAATTGGCTAACAATGGGAGATAAAAGGTAGGCTTATTTGGGTAAGTGAGCTATTTGAAAAATAGCCTCAAACATATAAATGCATGTATACACAAAATAATAGACATAAAGAATCAAACAAATTAAGGATTACCAACTCTGCAAAGCACTGCATCCCCTATAGCCTCCTCAGTGATCATAGTCTCTCTACCCCTTACGTGCAGTGAATCCAAGTTCACTCGGAAGAAGTTACAGTAAAACTCCTTAACCCATGAGATGTTAATCTTTCCTAGGTCCCTATCAATGAAATCCAATCCCAACTCCGAAATACGGGTGTTAATGGCATGCCTCATGTCATTGGGAAGATTCAGCTTCCTCTCAATGTTCAGATTTTTCTTTGTATAACGGGAAAAGCGTAGCTCATAGCAGAGGTTGGGGAATTTGATTGAATCAGTGGACGAAAGTAACTGATTTTCTTTGTCTTCTTTATTTAGCGGATTCTTGGCATAGTTAGCATATGGTGAGGGGGTAGAGGTCTTGGAGCGCTTCCTCTTTTTAGAAGTGGTGGCTATAGCTTTTCCTCTATCCGACATCCTGAAAAACAGAGATGACATAATGTAAGCAGAGAGCCAAATAGGTATAAAGCACTCAAAGCAAAGCATACTCATGAAAGTGAATAAAGAAAGGAGATTTCTTGGAATGCAAGCAAACATAATTTAGAATTCAAACTGAACTTCAAACCAAAAATTCAAACCATATCTTGCACATTACTTATTCACTAAGCTTAGGAAGCACTATATCCAAAAGAATGATCTAAAAAGTTAAGTTAAAAACCAAAAGAAGTTAGTCGGTTAAATAGGTTAAAGTTAGAAATCAGTTTGAAAATTAATGATATGGTGGTTACCAGCTCAATTCGAAAGGAATGCACAAAACAGGGATGTAAGTACGTTTACAATCATGAAATGCAACAAGTCATTGATGATGAAATATGATATAGCTAGAAAGCAGATAATATGGAACAAACCATCAATCATTGCAAATCTCACTAGTATCAAATAAATTTGTGTTGGTGAAAGCAAGACCTTGATAAACAAGTAAATCAAGCACATTTAACACCAATCCTAACAATGCATACAAGTCATAAGTTCAAATATGAATTGGAAACCTCATGGTCTATGACTATGTATGAACACAATGAACTATTTGATCACATAGATTAGAACATTAAAAATTGTGTGTCTATGCAAAAGAGGCACAAAATTTTATGGAAATCATAAGTGATGGTCAATTAGAAAATTCATTCAAACCATTCAATGCCTATACGCAAATCATCATGCATAACAAGCAAAGAGTATAAGCAAGACCAAAACTTGTTCCTGAAGATTTCCCAAAACCATTTGGGCAGCAAAGTGCTAATTGAACAGAAATCATCAACTAGAAGTTGCTACACCCATCAAACAAGGTCAGTTCAAGGACTGTGGTTAAGAAAAATCCGACAGTGTTTCAGCAGCAAATTGGCTATTTTCCAAATTCAAACAGTCAAATTAGATTCCATATGAGTTCATTAACAATTAGAAACATAAATCACATATATGAGTTCATATGGATGTAACAGATAGCCAATAGTTCAGCAACAAAGCAATTCAAACAGCACAGAAAATGGGGGCAGTTACTTCAATCAGCATTCCCTTCACCAATCTATCACAAGCAAGCAGCATCAATAGAATAAATGAACACAGAGTGATGCAACAAAACAAAGCAATTTCACATAGCAACAGAAATTGAAACAAGCCTAAATCCAATACTTAGCCCAGATTCGCTAACCACCTAAATCAAACTAAACTAACTAACTAAGCTAATCTAACTAAACTAATGTAATTAATAGCAAGCAGTAAAAAGGATGCAGAATAGGGGGGTATGGAACCTGGAATGCAGAAACTAAACGGGGAAACAGAAGGGAAGATGAAGTGGTGCGTTTGTTCGCCGTCACCGTAGAGCTCGCCGTCGACGACAATGGTTGTCGCGGCAGTGCTTGGGGGTGGCGCTGAGGCTGGCTGTGAGAGAAGGCAGAGATAGAGAGGGTTGACTGGAAGAGAGGGAGTGAGGAAGAGGGGGTTGGGCGGTGATGGCGGCGGCGATGGTTGCGGGTCACTCGCCGGAGGGCAGCCAATGGTGGTTGCTCAGAGGTGAGAGGTTGAAGATGGAGGGAAATAGAACGTTGGAGGTGAAGAGGGGTATTGCGCAAATACGCTAGGGCTTCACGTCTCTGGGGTAAGTAAAAATTCGAATCCATGCGTGCGCGCACCATGCGCGTCCGCGTGGGTGGAGGTATTTAAGGATAGGCGCGGAAGCGCCATACGCGCCTACGCGTGAATGGGAGAATTAGGGGTCGGCGTGAACGCGTACTGTGCGCGTCCGCGCAGGTATGCTGGGCCAGAGGCACAAAAGAGGCCCAGAGTTGGCATAACTCTCGTGTCCTTTGGCCTGGGTGATGCTAAAATGCATCGACGCGCGCGCACTGTGCGCGTTCGTGTGGATGGTATGAGCTTATTGAATGGGCGCGAAGGTGCGAAGTACGCCAACGCGTGTATGAAGAAACAGGGAGTGGCGCAGACTCGTACAGTGTGCGTCCGCATGAGTTAAGACACAGAGTTGGCCCAAAAGTAGCACAACTCTCTGGTCCTTGGCCCAGATAGTTGAGATGAGCAGCCTACGCGCGCGTGCGATTTGCGCTTGTGCGTGGCTTGGGTTTTTCTCTCTTTTTTTTTCTAAAGAGCATCAAAAGACCTCATAACTTTCCATCCTTCTCTAAGACTCTAGAACTAGCTAAGGTGCAAGATTAAGCACATTTTGAAACTTAGAGGGTTTTTCAAAACAACTTGAGAAAACTTGCAATTCAAGCAAAAACTCAATTCAAAGATTCATCCCTTATTAAAGCATAGAATGTATAAACACCTTAGTAAGCAAAGAAAAATATACCAAGAAGTAAAGAAACTATATACAATGGAACCCAATTCATTCATTCATTATATCTACAAGAGAATGGAAAGAGTTTACCATGGCGGGGTGTCTCCCACCGAGCACTTTTAGTTTAAGTCCTTAAGTTGGACATTGGGTGGCTTCTTGTCAAGGTGGCTTATGCTTGTATCCATCCTTGAACCTCTAAGAGTGCTTGTCCTTCAATCGTTTGTCAGAAGTTTCAACCTTCTTCATTAAGCTTTGGTGAGGTCCTCCCCAAGACGTGAGCTCCCGAAATTGACTATCATAGGATAGTCCAGGATCTTATATCTTGTCCTCGCACCCATCTTCTAGTTGATTGCCTTGATTTTGTCCGGGCGTTGAAAAAACAGAATTCTCATGGAAGCACCAAACTACTCTCCTAGACCCATTTAATTGAGCATTACACCAATCCATGCTCTTAAATTTCGAGCTTCCCACCATAATGAGCCTAGATTTAGAACGCCAACCACTAAACATCCTCCTTTTTCGCTTAATTCCACAAAGCGCCCTAAGTTGGCCATCCGTTTCAAGCAAACCATACTCAAGTGGGATAATAAAACTGAGAGTTAGAAGTTTTACCCACTCAAGCGAAGGATTGGATGACGAATTAGGTGGAGGAGTTCCCAAAGATCTTGATAAAGCATGCTCTACTCCCGTCCATCCTCTTCTAGAGGTTTCTACCACTTGGCAAGGTTCTTCAAGTTCCTCCTCATGCCAAGCTTCCTCAAGATCATATTCGTCTTCCCCATCACTCTCATCATAGATAGGAGGTATAGTGAAATCTACCTTATCATCAAGTCTAGGCAATTTGGGGAAGGACTCTTCAAACTCGAAAGGATCATATGTTGATTCGGAATCATCATAGATAGGAGCACCTATTGCTTGGAATACTTCTCCCAGTTCTTCACCCTCAGTAGGCTTTGGAGGTTTCAAGTCTTCCTCAACCTTGCTTTCTGATCCACTGGGGGAAGGTTCAACAAGATCGTCAAGGGAATTGATCAACATGGGCAAAAAATCACTAGTAATAGAATCCACTTCTTGATCAATTTCCTTCAACTCTCTGTTTACTTCTGTAACATTACTCTTCTCTTCAATATCACCTCCAAAATTCTTGGAAGAGGGTTCTTCAATTCGAGATTCCTTTACGTGCTCAACGTATCCTAAACATCCATCCACTACTTCCTTTTGTTTGCTAATCTCTATCTTTTCCTCTTGTTGTCCTTTTTGCTTCAATTCTCCTTCATCACCATGGAGCTTCAAGTTCATACCCTCACTAAGCTCCTTGATTGTTTCTCTACATTCAACAATGGGGTACTTACGGTGCATGAACTTAGGTAGAACGTTAAGTGATTCACGGCTTCTACCATGCTAGCTATCTTTGCTCTTAGCTCCTTAAACTTAGTTTCATCCTCCTCTTGCCGCCTTAAGATGCGAGATTCAAGGTCTCTCAATTCTAATATGAAGGCTTCATCGGGAGATGGTGTTGGAAGAGAGAATTCATTAGTTAAGGGAAGATTGTTGTAATCGGAAGGTGGTTCATATTGGTGGAGTTCTTGAGGTGGTGTGTGTGGAATTTGTGGTTCATGGGAATATTGGTATTGGGATGGTGGTTGTTCTATGTGTGATTCAAATGGTGGTTGATATGGTGTGTATGAATTATGGTCTTATAGAGTGGAATGGTGGTGTGAGGCTTGTGAGTATGATGTGTGGCTATATTGAGGAATGGGGTCACATGCATATGATGATTGTGGTTGACAACCACAATAAGGGTCATCACACACATTAGATTGATATACGCTAGGATCAAATTTATACCCATAAGAGTTCGTAGGAGGTTGTTGCCATGAAGGTTGTTCATAAGCTTGAGGTTCCTCCCATCCTTGATTCCCAAATCCTTGATGCATATCCTCATTAGAGCTTTCATTTCCTACAACATAGTTTGAACTACACTCATAGCCAAAAGGATGAGAATTCATCATGAAAGAAAAAATAAAAACAAAGAGCAATAAGAAATAAAGAAAATAAACTCCTAACTAGTAAAAAAAACTGGCAAACAAACTAAAGCTCAAGCTATTCACATTATATACAATAGCCAATAACATAGCACCATTGGATCCCTGGCAACGCCGCCATTAATTTGATGAACCGAGAATTGTTGTCGGTAAGGAATTTCACAAAGTATTTACGTTGCAAGTATAGCTCCAAACCAACAAACAACTCTCACGTCAAATTAAATTTTAGGTTGTCACAAAGAACAAACCCCGAATAAGAAATAACCAGAGTATTTGGACTCCGGGTCGTCTCCCTAGGAAGCAATGTAGTGCATGCATATTGGCTATGATGGGGTAAAAAGGGGGTTTTGTTTATGAGACGGCAAGAAAGTAAACTGAGTGAGTAAGTAAAGAAAACAAAATAAAGAACTCTTGGCTAAGACTTGGGTACTTGAGATCACCATCCTAGTTAACAAACCAATTATTGACAATTATGAGAGGCCAACCCATTAAGTCTACTTCTCGAAGCCTTAAGTATGTAACATTTACTCCTAGACTTGAAGTATGTCAAATAGGCTTGATCATATCCACCCCTAAGTCCTAACCTACCTACTAATTGGCTTAGTAGTGGGTTAGTGTCAATGGGATTCAAATTGATCACCCAGGGTTCTCAAATCACCAAATCCATTATGCCCAAAAACTCAAGATCACTCAAGTCCCTTGGCTTAGGCCAAAAGTTGACAAAACTACTCAAAAACTAAAGAGAGCATTTCATCAAACACTTAGAATGTGATAAAAGTCAACATCATAAATTGCGAGGATACTGAAATCTACCACTATTAATTGCAAGAAAGGAAGATCACAACTCAATTCATCAATCAAAGAAACATCAACATCAAAATTGCATTAAATATAAACAAATCCAACATGAGTCATCATCACAAAAGAGAGCAAAATGAGAAATTAACATAAAACTAAGAGAGTCAAGATGTAGAGATGAGAAATTATCAACGAAGTAAGATGAGATCAAGTAATCAAACATGAAATTAAAATAATCTAACCTAATCCTAACCAAATTCTAGGGAGAAGAGGGAGCTTCTCTCTCTAGAAAACTAACTAAAGGCATATGTTGGCTAAACTAATTGCTCCCCCCTTTTCTTGGACTTAAATTCTTAATGAAATACACTCAGAAACAAGTTGGATTTAGGCCTGGGCAGCTCAGAAATCGCCCCCAGCGTTTTTCCTTCAAGTGGGCCACGTGAGAGTATCAGCGCGTGCGCATCGATTGGCAAATTCTCAACCCGCGCGGACGCGGCGTGTGCGGGTGCGCGTCTATAGGTGAAACCGCTTTTGTGCGTACGCGCCTGGTGCGCGTGCGCATCCTTTGGTGCATTTCCAATCTTTGTTTCTTCATGCATTCTCCCTTTTTGTATGCTTTTCTCCTCATTTCTTCCATCCAATACTTGCCTTATGGACCTGAATTCACTCATCAAACACATCAAGGCATCAAATCGAGTTAAAGTGAATTAAAATCACCAATTTAGGGCCTAAAAAGCACCTTTTTATACTTAAGCAAAATTCAAGGGAGAATTACAAAACCATGCTATTTCATTGAATAAATGAGAGAAAAGGTGACAAAATCCCCCAAAATAAGCACAAGATAAATCACGAAATCGGGGTTTATCACTAGTACAAAGTTCCAGAAAGCAACAATGGAGGAAATGAAAGGGGCGTGGCACGCCAGGTTGGGCGTGGCACTCCTGATCCATCAACTACTACGGGCGTGCCACTTGAGAAAAGGGGCGTGGCACACCAACTCACCATTCCAAGAAGAACCACCACTATGGTGTGCCACTTGGTATCGAAGGCGTGGCACGCCAGCTCCAAGAAGTCACTTGGGCGTGGCACTTGAGAACCCAAGCGTGGAACGCCAAGCTTGAAGTGTTCACAAATCCATGGGAGTGCCACTTGAACAGGATGGCGTGGCACGCTGGTATAATAATCTAGAGAAGGGGCTAAAGGCAATTGAAGACTGGGCGTGCCACTTGAAGTCGAAGGCGTGGCACGCCAACCTCTCAACCTCACTTAGGCGTGCCACTTGAGCAACCAAGCGTGGCACGCCAATGCATAAAGATAACAAAAGCAAGGACTGGGCGTGCCACTTGGTATCGAAGGCGTGGCACGCTAACCCAAGCATGTCACTATGGCGTGCCACTTGAAGGCTGAGAAGTGGCACGCTAACTACTGGAACCAAGACAACATCATGGGCGTGGCACACCAGCCTTTAGGCATGGCACGCTGGTGTAAGTTTCCAGAGAGGATGAAGGAGGCCAATTACATAGGGCATGCCACTTGGTATCGAAGGCGTGGCACGTCACTCACCATTCTTCACTTAGGCATGCCACTTGAGCAGCCAGTGTCATTCAGAGAGCAAAGAAGCATTGGGATGTGCCACTTGAGTTCGAGGTGTGCCACGCCAAACAGAGGAACCACTCACTCACAAAAGGGGCGTGGCACGCCAGACCCTGGGCGTGCCACGCTAGTGCAACTTTCCAGAGAAGCTTAGCCAAGCATAGAGCAAGGGCGTGGCATGCCAGACCCTGAGCGTGGCACGCCAGTTCAAATTTCCAGAGGCAAGGAAAAGTGGAAAAAGGCAAAGGGCGTGCCACTTGAGTTCGAAGGCATGGCACGCCAACACAAGAAATCCACTATGGCGTGCCACTTGAGTTCGAAGGCATGGCATGCCAAGGTTGATAGAGAGATGAGCGTTCCACTTGAAGGATTGGGCGTGGCACGCCAAGCTAGAAATGAAGGAAACGTGACGCGCCAGTAAAGCACCAGCCACACGTTGGCTGGGAAGTCAGGCTTATTGAGTGTTTTCTTTTCCCTCCAAAATGTAATTCTCCATTTTCACTTTTGTAATTCTTTTATTTTACTAGGAGTAGTATAAATACCCCCAAGGAGTACTGAAGAAGGGGGTTAAGCAATCAGTTTTAGATCCACTTTTACACTTCACTTTTGAGTACTTTTTGAGCTATGAGTAGCTAACTTCCCTCTCATTGAGAGAGGGAGCTCTGTTGTACTTGATGGATTGATAATAGTGAAATTCTTCTTCTCTTCATCTTCTCTTTGTTTTGCTAGAAGGAATTTCATTCTTAATGCTTAGTATTCAATTATATTGGGAAAGAGATTGAATACAATTGGGTTTCATGGGAACCTTGGGAAAGAAAACATGAAACCATGCTTGAAATCCCTTCTCACACTTGAGTAGAATATGGGTTTTGGTGTTTGGATATATGACATATAATCCTCCCTCTACTTGGACCTATAATGGTGTGTGGTATAATCAGGGACCAAGCATATCTCTCTTCATGCAATTAGACCAAGGAATTGGCTATTGATCAAGATCTGAGAGATTGAGTTACCAAAGGATTGGGGCTCAATCAATTATGATTGCCAAGAGGTCAATGAGTTACATGATTGAAGAGGATATAAGCTAGATTTGATCCAAAGAGACAACATCTCCCAATCTCAGTGAATTCCCTCATTCTTATCTATCCATTTCTCTATAGCTTAATTTTACATTTACCAATTCCCCATTCCCATTTACATTCAAGTCATTTATGATTCTGCACTTTACATTCTGCCATTTATGTTTCTGCACTTTATTGCTTTTCTTTATATTCTAGTCATTTACATTTATGTCATTTACAATTCTGCACTTCACAATCCTATTGATCTGCTTGACTATTTCATCAATTAATTAAAACTGCTCGAATTTGCCAATCTCTGTGGATACGATCCCACTCCACTGTGGGTTATTACTTGACGATAATTTTTGTGCGCTTGCCAAAAGAACTAATTCACCAATTTTTTAATGGGGTGTGAATTGGACTCATCAAGTTTTATGGCGCCGTTGCCGGGGATTGGCTTAAATTTGACAGTGATTAAATTGATTGGAGAGCTAGATTAAGCAATTTAAATTCCTTGTTATTTTAGTTTCTTTTATTTAGTGCCTTTTATATTTTTTTATTTTGAGTTCTATTTCTTTCTTCTTTGATTATTCTTATTCATCATCCATATTTCCACTCTTCTAACTGTTCGATTAATTGCACCACTCACACTAACAACCACTCTAACAAGAGTAATTTTTTCATTCATTTTCTTTCTTACTTTTTGCCTTGTTGGTTGTATGACAGGTAGAAGAAAGGGGGCTTCAACTTCCTTTGATTATAAACCTAAGAGGACCTTCCTTAGATTAAGGAGGGAAGCAAGAGGGAAGGGAGTCATTGGTGCTGAGGAAGAGGAAGAGTATTTTGAAACAGACATAGAGGAGAATATGGAAAACCACCATGAAGAAGAAGCTCACAACCATGCTAGAGAAGGCCCAGTGAATCATGATGGGCAAGAAAAGAGAGTCTTAGGCTCCTACATCAACCCAAACCCAAGAAATTGTGGCAGCAGCATCCTAAAGCCAACAATTCATGCCAATAATTTTGAGCTGAAGCCTCAGCTCATCACACTTGTTCAGAATAATTACACATATGGAGGAAGTGCCCAAGAAGACCCTAATCAACATCTCAGCACATTGTTGAGGATATGTGATACTGTAAAGTCCAACGAGGTACACCCCGACATCTACAAACTACTCTTGTTCCCTTTCTCACTCAGAGATAAGGCAGCAAAGTGGTTGGAATCATTCCCCAAGGAGAGCCTAACTACATGGGAGGAGGTTGTGAACAGATTCATTGCAAGATTTTACCCTTCACAAAGAATCAACAGGCTGAGAGCTGAAGTGCAAACCTTCAGACAACAAGATGGAGAAACACTCTATGAAGCATGGGAGAGATTCAAAGATCTAATAAGAAGAGGCCCACCAGAAATGTTCAATGAGTGGGTACAACTACATATCTTTTATGAGTGACTATCCTATGAAGCATAGAAGGTTGTGCATCATTCTTCAGGAGGCTCACTCAACAAAAAGAAAACCATTGAAGAGGCCATAGATGTCATTGAGACTGTAGCTGAAAATGAGTATTTCTATGCTTCAGAAAGGGCTCAGAAGAAGGGAGTGCTAAAACTCAACTCTGTAGATGCTTTGTTAGCTCAGAACAAGGCAATTGCAGCTCAAATAGCAGCTTTAACCAAAAGGATGGAGGCCAATCAAGCCTCAGTCATTCAAGACCAAACCCCTCAACAAGAAGGGAATGCACGAGAATCTAAAGGTGACTGGGAACAAGCCAATTATATGAACAATTCATCCAGACCAATATATGACCCACACTCTAAGACATACAACCCAGGTTGGAAGAACCACCCAAACTTTGGGTGGGGAAATCAACAAAACCACAACCAGGACCACAATAAGCCTTATTCATCAAATTAGCATTCCAACCACAACCCCAACCATCAAATAAGGAACCATAGACCCTATCATAACTCACAAAATACATCATACCATACCAACCAACCCATACACAACAATCTCAATCAAGATGCACCATCCTCATCTATGCAACCATGTGAAATCAAGAGCAACTTTGAGAGGATGGAGGCTACAATAGCACAACTGTCATCACAGATTACAGGGGCAGTCTCAACCCTCATGGACAGACAAGCACAAACAGAAAGAAGGATAGACGCTAATCAAGAAGAATACAGGTCAAATCTGAAAAATCAAGGCACAGTAATCTCAAAGTTAGAAGCACAAGTGGGGATTTTATCCAAGCAAATCCCACTTCTCACACACACATTTCCTAGTGATACCATGGCTAACCCAAGAGGGGAATGCAAAGCCATTACTCTAAGAAGTGGAAAGGTTGTAGAAGAAGGAACCCCAAACAAAGACAATCATGAAGAAGCTGCAGCAAAGCATGGGAACAAAGATGAAGGGGAGATCCCTGCTCCACCTCCACCAAAACCAGTCATGAAGCCTTATGTGCCAAAGGCACCATACCCACAAAGACTGGGAAAAGATGGGAAGGATGGCCAGTTTTCCAAGTTCCTAGAGATCTTCAAGAGGCTCCAAATCAACATACTGTTTGCTGAGGCATTAGAACAAATGCCACTCTATGCCAAAATTTTGAAGGAGCTTATAACCAAAAAGAGGAACTGGGAGGCAAAAGAAACCATAATATTGACTGAAGAATGCAGCACCATCATACAGAAGAAGCTGCCTCAAAAGCTGAAAGACCCAAGGAGTTTTCAAATCCCCTGCATCATAGGAGACACCATTGAGAAAGCTTTGTGTGATTTGGGAGCTAGCATAAATCTTATGTCCCTAACCATGATGAGAAGGATGAAGATTGAGGAAGCCAAGCCAACAAGAATGGCACTCCAATTGGCTGACAGAACATTTAAGTTTCCACATGAGGTGGTGGAAGACTTGCTAGTGAAAGTAGGAGAATTCATTTTCCCTGCTGATTTTGTTGTGCTGGACATGAAAGAAGATGCCAACACGTCAATTATCCTAGGAACACCATTCCTAGCTACTGCTGGAGCCATCATTGATGTGCAAAAAGGGTAACTAGTCTTGAGGTTGCATGAAGAGAAAATGGTCTTCAATGTCTTCAAAGCAATGAGTTACCCCAAGGAATCCATAGGAGAATGTATGCTGATAGACACCATGGAACAGATAGTTCAAGAAGTCTTGGAAGAAGAACAATGTGGAGGAACCATTGAGCTGGAACAAGCATCAGATGGAGAACCACCACAAGCAACCATGAGAAAATCAATCATGCCAACCACCACAGACAACAAAGATGCAGAGTCACCGAAACTAGAGCTGAAAACCTTACCACCTAGCTTGAAATATGCATATCTGGGTGCTAACAACACTCACCCAGTGATCATAAATTCAAGTCTAAGTAAGAAACAAGAAGAGGAGCTTATCCAAGTGCTGAGACAACACAAGGATGCCATAGGCTCGACACTTGCAGATTTAAAAGGGATCAGTCCTTCAATGTGTATGCATAAAATCTTACTAGAAGAGGATGCCAAACCTTCAAGACAACAACAAAAGAGGCAGAACCCAACTATGAATGAAGAGGTTCAGAAAGAAGTGTGAAAATTGTGGCAAGCAGGGGTGATATACCCCATCTCAGACAGCCCTTGGATAAGCCCGGTGCAAGTAGTCCCTAAGAACGGAGGGATCACTATTGTGGCAAATGAGAAGAATGAATTGATACCCAAAAGGACAGTGACCGGATGGCGTATGTGCATTGACTACTGAAAACCTAATGAAGCCACCCAGAAAGATCACTTTCCCCTACCTTTCATGGACCAGATGCTTGAAAGATTGGCAGGACATGAGTATTATTACTTCCTGGATGGGTATTCGGGCTACAATCAAATTGTTGTAGACCCCAAGGATCAGGAAAAAACTTCATTTACTTGTCCATATGGTGTCTTTGCTTATAGGAGAATGCCCTTTGGATTGTGCAATGCACCTGCAACATTCCAAAGGTGCATGCTCTCCATTTTTTCAAACATGATTGATAAGTTCATATAAGTATTTATGGACGACTTTTCTATGTTTGGGAACTCATATTCTGATTGCCTATACCATCTTGCTCTTATGCTAAAAAGGTGTCAAGAAACCAACCTAGTTTTAAACTGGGAGAAGTGCCATTTTATGGTGACTGAAGGGGTGGTTCTTGGTCACAAGATTTTAAAAGATGGCATAGAAGTGGACAAGGCAAAAGTGGAAGTAATTAAAAAATTACATCCACCTTGCAATGTCAAAACAATCAGAAGTTTTTTGGGACACGCTGGGTTCTATAGGAGGTTTATCAAAGACTTTTCAAAGATTGCAAAACCCCTTAGCAACCTACTTGTCTCAAATACTCCCTTTGTTTTTGATAGAGAGTGCATGGTAGCCTTTGATGAACTGAAGAAAAAACTCTCCTCTACACCTATTATAGCACCACCAAACTGGGATCTTCCCTTTGAACTAATGTGTGATGCATCTGATTTTGCTGTTGGTGCTGTTCTAGGACAGAGGAAAGACAAGCTAGTACATGTTATTTACTATGCTAGCAAGGTTCTTAATGAGAATCAAAGGAACTATACCACCACGGAGAAAGAACTTTTAGCCATAGTTTTTGCTTTTAATAAGTTTAGATCATATCTTATTGGCTCAAAAGTAATTGAGTTCACTGATCATGCAGCACTCAAATACTTGCTTACCAAACAAGAATCTAAGCCCAGACTAATAAGGTAGATTCTGCTGCTCCAAGAATTTGATATTGAGATTAAAGATAGGAGTGGAGCAGAGAACAAGGTAGCTGACCACCTCTCAAGGACCCCATAAGAAGAAAAAGTGTAGCAAGTAGAAGTAAATGAAAGCTTTCCTGATGAATAATTGATGATGATTTGAGTTGCCCCTTGGTTTGCAGACATAGCTAACTTCAAGGCTATTGGGGAGCTACCAACTAACATCAATAAACACATGAGGAGGAAGCTAATCAAGGATGCCAAACACTACATATGGGATGACCCTTATTTGTTCAAAAAGTATACTGATGGAATCCTAAGAAGGTGTATATTCCATGAAGAAGGGTAGGAAGTATTATGGCAGTGCCATGGATCCGCATATGGAGGTCACTTCAGTGGAGAAAGGACAGCAGCAAAAGTGCTTCAATCCGGATTTTACTGGCCAACAATGTTTAAGGATAACAAGGAAATTGTGTCAAGGTGTGATGAATGTTAAAGAGCTGGTAATCTAACTAAGAGAAATGAGATGCCACAGCAATACATACTAGAACTGGAGCTATTTGATGTATAGGAGATTGATTTCATGGGACCCTTTCCAACCTCCTACTCAAATAGCTACATATTGGTGGCTGTTGATTATGTCTCAAGGTGGGTAGAAGCCATAGCCATTGCAACAAACAACAACAAGGTTGTGATAAGCTTCTTGAGAAAGAACATCTTCAGCAAATTTGGAGTTCCCAGAGCTCTCATTAGTGATGGATGGACACACTTCTGCAACAAACAACTCGAGACACTCCTTCTCTGATATGGAGTAAAGTACAAAGTGGCAACTCCATACCACCCACAGACCAACGGGCAAGCTGAAATCTCCAACAGAGAGCTAAAAAGAATCCGTGAAAAACTTTTGGAAGCTCAAGAAAGGATTGGTCTAAGAAGCTGGATGATGCACTATGGTCCTACAGGACAGCCTATAAAACTCCCATTGGGATGTCCCATACCAATTGGTATATGGCAAGGCTTGTCACTTACCAGTTGAACTTGAGCATAGAGCATTTTGGGCTCTAAAAATCTTAAACTATGATGAGCAAGCTGCTAGGGAAAAGAGATTAATGCAACTCAATGAGCTGGAGGAGTTTAGAAATCAAGCATATGAGAATGCAAAAATCTACAAAGAGAACACAAAAAGGTGGCATGACCAAAAGATAGCAAGAAGAGAGTTCACTGAAGGACAGAAGGTGTTACTCTACAACTCAACACTCAAGTTCTTCCCTGGGAAACTTAAGTCTCGATGGTCAGGACTTTTCACCATACTCAAGGTGTTTCCCTATGGTCATGTGGAGCTTCTGGAGGACAAGACTCAGAGTTCTTTTACTGTCAATGGCCACAGACTCAAACACTGCTTGGGAGGCCCCTTAGAGGAGCAGAGAGTGAGCTACAAGCTCAGCTAAAGATGAAGAAATGTCAAGCTAATGACAATAAAGAAGCGCTAGTTGGGAGGCACCCCAACACTTTATCCTTTTTGATTTAATTGCTTTTCTTAGATGTAGTTAAAATCTATTGCTTTAGATAGTTTAATTTTCAGTCTCACATTTGTGTTACATTACCATAGTAGGATTAGTTTACAATTGTAGATTAGAAAGTTTGATATTAGCTTTAGTGGCTAGATTTTCTTTACACTCTTTTATTTCCTTCTATTCTGGAATTGCAACTTGGTGAAGGCATAAATCATGATGAGTGAATGGGCTGAGAATTAGCTAAATTGCTAAGTTTGGTGTGGCCTCTCACCCACTTAATCTAGGCTTACAAATAATTAATAGCCTGATTTTGGAGAGTAAGCCCAGAGATTAAGTTTGGTGTGACCACCACCAAGGATCATCTAGCAGCCCAAGTCACCCAATTTGAAAGCACTTAATATTTTGGGTAAGAACATGAACGTGGTTTAATGAGTTCAGAGGAATTGGAATCAAAAGAAAATGAAAAGATTGATGTTACTCCATTCTTATGAACACATTAAATACACAATGATGGAACCAATTTATTAAGATGGCAAAGAATTAAGTTTGATGTCCCAAGGGACACCCATCAGTTGCAATCCAAATCACTCTTGATGAGAAGGAATGTGAAAGGGGTTCTTTTGTCATTACTAATGAGTTTAGTTTCAATTTCAGGAGAGAAGATAGGGCCCACATGGTAAACAACTCACAAAGCAAGGAAGTCAAAGTGTACTTGCACTTTGGAACTCAACACATGCAGAAGACACTGTGAGAAAAGAGTTGGCGCCTCTTCCCATGCTAGGCGCCATTCCCCAAGTGGGAAAACATTTAACCCTTTTTATTTCCCACCCTTCGAACCACACCTTTCACCCATTATAAAAGCCTCACCTCCCCATCTCCTATCCCACTTCAACAACCCCCAATCACACAGGAAGCGCATACACACCTCACCTTCCTTTCTCTTTTCATCTTTTGCTATCTCGGGACAATCAAGTCCTAAGTTTAGTGTTGGAGCAAAACCTTGTTTTGCTTGCTCTTTCTTGCAACCCACGTTTTTTTCACTCTCTCAACCTAATGGCACCACCAAAAAGCTCAGCCTCAAAGAAAAGAAAAACTAAGGAACCAACCTCTGGATCCTCAAGCTCCTTCAATGACTACAAGTTTCTCTCCGTATTCAACCAAAATCAATTTTATGGTTGGGTGAGTGAGAGGGAAATCATTCCAGAAGTTGGGTTTCAACTAGGGAGGAATGAGCATATTGAAATCAACATTGAGATCAACAATAGGGGTTGGTCACTTCTATGCAACCCACCAAGAAAAGTGGTAGAGAGCTTGGTGAGGGAGTTCTATGCTAACGCAGTGCCTCAACTAGGGTAACACTATGGCTACATTAGCTATGTAAGGGGGAAATCCATTGACTACATCCCTCTAGCATAGAAAGAATGATAATGGTGAAGAGGACAAGCTCCACTCAGAGCTATGAAGAAAGAATAAAGCAGCAAGACCCTGGGTTTGATGAGATCCTGAATGAAATTTGTGTGATGCATGTGCGTTGGATAAATGATAAGGATGGGATACCCAACCAATTGAGGAGAAGAGATTTGAGCCCCCAAGCTAGAGGGTGGCTAGAATTTGTGAGGAGGTCCCTAATCCCCACATCCAACACTTCGGAGGTGACCAAGGAGAGAGCTGTGCTCATCTATAACATCATGAAAGGAGAGAACATCAACGTGGGGGAAATGATCGCCAACAACATCAACAAAGTGCTAAAAAGCACCAGTGACAACACAAGGTTGGCATTCCCCAGCATTATACAGAGGCTATGTGACGAGGATGGAGTTGAAAAGATCATTGATGAAGTGCTTGTAAAGCAAGACAAGTTCATAACTGCCAAAAAGATGGCCAAGGTGGTGGCTGTTTACCCACTCAACAGAGCCAGAGAACGAAGAGCTCATGCTCATGAACCACAACAACAACAGGAAGAGGAAGAGGCAGAAGAGCAACCTTAATTTCTGGCACTTCAACCACAACCACATACCAATATCAGCAATTTTCAGAGGGATTCAACTGGGAAAAATTGCAAGGAGATGTACACCAAATGAAAGGAGACCTACACCGCTTGAGGGAGGATGTCAATCAACTCAAGGAGAGTCAACAACAACAATGGAGCCAAGTCAACCAAAACATTAAACAGCTCTAAGGGAATTGGGAGCATATGAGGAAGGAGCAGCAAGAACAATTTGACTGGGGAGAGGTGCGAAGTGCGCTGGACAAAATAGTGGAGCAAGGCAAATGGCAACAGAGGAACTTGGCCGAATTCAGACATCTCTATGATGCCAGAATCATATTCAGAAGGCAGTATGACATCAATACACAAGCGAAGCTGAATCACTTGTGTAATGCCGTAACCGCTCTAAACCTAGGATACCCAACCTTCATGCAAGGAATGGAAGAGCTAAGTGCAAGACAAGAGGAAATCCTAGCCAAACATAAGGAAGATGAAAGGAATTATATGAAGAGGGCAGGATTTTAGAAGCCCAAGGATGCCAAAGCACAAGAAGGTTCCTCCAAGCCAGATGAAGGTGGCTCCTCCCCTTCCAAGAAGAAGGACAAAGGGAAGGGGCCAATGAACTAAAAATGAAGCTGCTCAAGGTTGTTGAGTCCCATGGTTGACACTTTCTAATTTCTGAAATCCTGTTTAAGCTTTTGCTTTATTTACTTTTTGAATAAATAATCATGCTAGGATTGTTTATGTTTTATGCTTAGTTTTAATTCCTGTTTGAAGTCTTTATGAGTTTTTTTTTACAAGAAAGAAAATGCCATGTATTTCAAGTCTTCATTGCAACATAAATAAAAGTAGAGCTTGTCTCCATAAGAGTTACTGTGAGTTGTGCAAAAACAATGAGAGGGGCCAAGGCCAAGAGAGATTATCAAACAAACTAAAATATAAGAAACTAAGTGTAGAACCTTGGATGAAATAAAAAGAAATCGAGTCATGGAGAGCAACTAGTCCTAGAAGGTATAACAAGGGAAGGTTAAAGGGTGTTCCTTGAATATCCATAGAACCAAGAGGTAGTAAGCAATAAAGGCCCAAGGCTCTGAGCATCAACTACTGGGATAGAAAAAGAAACATTAAAAAGCTCAAAAAGAATTAAAGATCCTAGAAGATGCTTGTGGTGAAGATGTGTCAAGAAGAGACCTGGGCAAGTAAATTCTTAGGGGTGTCTCAACACCTAGTACCCTAAAACTAACTGGTTTAGGAGTGCTAATTGAAAGCCTAATTAAAGAGTTGTCTTGAGACAAAACACTTAGAGTCGTGGTCAAGAAAACAAAACAACCCTTACTACTTCAAGGTGACAATCAATAGAAAGGACCTCTAAAGCCTATACCTGAAAGAACCCTCAAGGATCCAAGAACTTTTCATGACATTAAAACATTCATACATGAGTTGAACACTTAGTTTTTCTCTTAGTTGAATTACAATCATTCAAAGCCAAGGCCTCAAGTTATAAAGGCTTACTCACATTGATTTGCTTGGGACAAGCAAAGCTTAAGTTTGGTGTTGTGATGACTTGCATCATCTACCCTTCGTTCTTGCATAAAGAAAACCATAAAAGAGCATAAATCTCATTTGATCAGTAAAATTCATGCATTATTTGATGAATATTATGGTACACTACTTTGAGATGAGTTATGCTGAATTTCAGGTGAAAAAGGCATCAAAAATGGGTAGAAGACAAACAAGAAGCTGGGCGTGTGAAACTGCGTGCCGATTGGGAGCAAACGCCACAAAAATGCACTGGCGTGGCACGCAAGTACTAAATTCCAGAGGGGAGATCCAAGCATGCATGTGGGCATGGCACGCCAGGGACTGGGCGTGGCACGCTAGTACAAAGTTCCAGGAAGCAACAATGGAGGAAATGAAAGTGGCGTGGCATGGCAGGTTGGGCGTGGCATGCCTGATCCATCAACTACTATGGGCGTGCCACTTGAGCAAAGGGGCATGGCACGCCAACTCACCATTCCAAGAAGAACCTCCAATATGGCGTGCCACTTGGTATCGAAGGCGTGGCACGCCAGCTCCAAGAAGTCACTTGGGCGTGCCACTTGAGAACCCAGGCGTGGCACGCCAAGCTTGAAGACTTCATAAATCCATGGGCGTGCTACTTGAACAGCATGGCGTGGCACGCTGGTACAATAATCCAGAGAAGGGGCTGAAGGCAATTGAAGACTGGGCATGCCACTTGAAGTCGAAGGCGTGGCACGCCAACCTCTAACCTCACTTAGGCGTGCCACTTGAGCAACCAGGCCTGGCATGCCAATGCATAAAGATAACAAAAGCAAGGACTGGGCGTGCCACTTAGTATCGAAGGCATGGCATGCCAACCCAAGCATGTCACTATGGCGTGCCACTTGAAGGTTGAGGCGTGGCATGCCAACTACTGGAACGAAGATAAGATCATGGGCGTGGCACGCCAGCCTTTAGGCGTGGCATGCTGGTATAAGTTTCCAGAGAGGATGAATGAAAGAACCGAAGATTGATGGTTTAGAGGTTATAGAAACTCTCGTTGTAAGTATAGTTACTAAACCAAGCAATCAACATTTCTTACAAACGTTTTGGGTGTCACAAGTAACAAACCCCTTTAAAAATTGTTAACTGAGTATTCAAACCTCGGGTCGTCTTCTCAAGAAACTGCAAGGAAGTATGTTCTTATTATTGGCTATAAGGGTTGTAATCGGGGTTTAGAAGGTGAGAAGTAAGTGAATTGAATGACAAGTAAAGTAAATGGCAATTAAAATAAATGAATACTGTAAAGTAAACTTTTGGTAAGGTAAGAGAAATTGGAAGTCCAATTTAGTTTTCTCTCTCAACAATAATGAAAGTTGAATCTAAACTCCACTTAGTTAACCTTTACTAAAGTGAAGGAAAGTCAATGGACTAATTAGTTTGACCTTCGAATCCTACTTAATTCCTAAGAAAAAATTGGGATTATTGAAGTTCAGTTCAATTAGCAAGATAACGATTATCAATTATGCTGAGTTTAATAATGTTGAGTTACTGATTTCTTAACCAAGACCAAAAAGGGAAAAAGTAAAATTGTTGGAATAAAAATGTCCTTAGATGGAAAGCAATGGTAACACAAATTAAGGAGAAAGCAATCAATAACTGAAATACCTCAAATATCATTAATTCAAATCATAACATGGAAAGGGTTCATAAGTCAAGTTGGCAACATTTATAGATACGAATAAAAGCATTAAAGTGAAAGTAGCATAGAAACATGAATTAAAGTAAATATTAAACCTGGATCGAGAGTCACTCTTAAAAACTAAGAGAAGTGCTAAATCGTAATCCTAATCCTAAGAGAGAGAGGAGAGAATCTCCCTCTCAAACTAAATCTAAATCATGGAAAGTAGTAAAAATGCGAGCTCCCCCTGAATGGATGCGTTCCCCCACTTCATAACCTTTGGTCTATGCCTTCTGGACTTGGATTTGGGCCAAAAAGGGCTTCAGAATTCGCTATGAGCGTTTTCTGCAATTTCTGGTGCGTGGCCTCTGTCACGCGTCCGCGTGGGTCACGCGGTCGCGTCATTCGGAGTTTTTCTTGCCACGCAGTCGCGTCAGTCATGCGACCGCGTCATGTGCGTTCTGCTTAAGGCGCGCGGTCGCGTCAGTCATGCGGCTGCGTCGCTGCTGATTCACGCTTGGCACGCGATCGCGTCGTCCATGCGATCGCGTGGATACCAGTTTCTGCAAAACTCCATTTCGCACTTTCCTTCCATTTTTTGTACGTTTCCTTTCCCATCCTTTAAGTCATTATGCCTTAGAAAACCTGAAACTACTCAACACACTAATCACGGCATCGAATGGAAGTAAAGGTAATTAAAATAATTAATTTTAAAGCTTAGGAAACATGTTTTTCACATACATCACATATAAGGAAAGGATTGTAAAACCATGCAAATTATATGAATAAGTAGGTGAAGACTTGATAAAAACCACTCAATTGAGCACAATATAAATCATAAAATAGTGGTTTATCATCGCACTCATCTAAATTTATTGTATCTTAATTTTCTTTTCTATCCTACTGTGTTTTTAGTTGCTTGGGGACAAGCAACAGTTTAAGTTTGGTGTTGTGATGAGCGGATATTTTATACGCTTTTTGACATCACTTTCATATACTTTTTGTTATGTTTTACTTAAGTTTTATCAAGTTTTTCATATGTTTTAGTGAAAAATTCACATTTTTTTATTCTACTTTGAGTTTATATGTTTTTATGCAATTTCAGGTATTTTCTAGCTGAAATTGAGGAGCTGTTGAAAAATAACTTTTTTTAATGCACATGGTAATTAAATCACTTTGATTTCTCATGAGCATGCTTCCCAAATTTTATTTTATTTCTTTTAACTTTTCTACCCTTTTGTTTCTATCATCCATGTTCCCAATAGGTTTCCCACATTTTAATCTATTTATAATTTTCTATCTTAAGCTAACCAAGGATTCAACTTGGGATTTTATTTTGTTTTTCTGCTTAAGGCTAGTAGTGTGGCTAAATAGAATAAAAGGGATTTTAAAGGCTCAGGGGGGCTAACAATGTCGATGTGAAAGGTAGGTTATTTTGGGTTAAGTGAGCTAAAATCAAATAATGGCCTTAATCATTCTTTTGGCATGTATCTATATTCTATAATTGGACATATAGATTAAAGCAAAGTAAAGAACATCAGAATAAAAAGAAATAAAACACACAGAAATGAAATTATGGTTTGAATGCAACCATACAATTAAGCTCAAGACTCACAGGCTGTGTGTTCTCTAACTCAAGCATCATATATCATTCATATATGTTATGCAGGTTTCAAAATAACTAAAAATATGAACTAAAAATGCAAAATGCAAAAATAGAGTAAAAATACATAAAAGCAGCAATGTATAAGTACTCAGAAAATAACAGTAAAAAGAAAAATACAGAAAAATATCCAAAATAAAAGAAAGAAAAAAGAGATGTAGTGGTTCACCAAAATAAAACGTTAGAGATGGCGACCTCCCCACACTTAAAATGAAGCATCGTCCCTGATGCTCAGCCAAGCCGGGTGTGAAGGGGTGTCATCACTGGTAGGGATGGTAGCTGGAGGCTCTGTGGTGGTGGTGGGCTGAGGGTCTGGCTGCTGTAGAGGCGGTGCTGACTGGATCGGGATCTCTGGATCTGCAGCCTCGATCTGATGCGTAACCTCCTGATGTGGGGCAGCCTACTCTGTGGCTGCCTACTGATGGGTCTCCTCCTGGAAGTGAGTCTCCTCCTCGTGCTCATCCTCCTCCTCCTCTGATGGCTCTGATGGTGTGTCGGGCTCGAAGGGGATGTCACCACCCTGTCGGATCATCAGCTTTAGATGCGAATAGCGTCGTTGGCTGCGACGCTCCAATCTCTCATACCGGCGCCGGTTACAGCGCTCCATCTAATCAAGCTGTCGGAATAGGCGGTGCACGAGGCGGTATACGGGCTCAGAGGCAGGTGGAGGTGCAGTAGTAGCAACAGGGGCAGCAGTGGTAGCTGTGGATGAAGAGGGTCCAGCAGACGGTGGGGCTGTCTCATCAGTAGCAGTGAAGGGTGGTGGTCTGTAGCCCAAAGCTAGGAAGTTCCTGCTGTGAGGAATGATCTTCCTGCAGTCCGCCGCTGGTGGTCTCTCATCGGCATCCTCCCATGGCACGTCAGCTCGACGTCCTAGCTGTGTAACCAGATATGGGAAAGAGAGGGTGCTTCGGACGTGGACCCTGGCCATATAATGCCAGATAAAGCGTGGTAGATAAAGGTCCTTACCCTCCAGCACACACCATAGGAGGGTGATCATAGCAGCCGGGATCTCCGTCTCATGAGGACTTGGCATGACATAATTGCTCAAGTTCTGGTGCCATAACCGAGCCTCATCATTTAAGTACGCCCTCTTGATCCTTCTAGGCATGGTGGTATCCTGACCCATCTCCCAAGGAACAGTTGGGTCGAGAGCTATCCGTGCCTTTACAGCATCCCAATCAAGCTGCATCAGGCGCATGTCCTCCTCTGCCTTTGAATAACCATCAGGCTGATCGGACTTGGCTGGGAGCTGGAGAATGTCCTCTATGGCCTCCTCAGTGACCAGAATTTGCTTTCCTCTCAGTTGCACTGCATCTAGGGTGGTGATGTAGTAGTTGCAGTAGAATTCCCAGACCCAAGATGCATTGACCTCAGTCAGTGTTCTTTCCAGAAAGAACCAGCCTCTTTGCTTGATTTGCTCAGTGGTGTACTGCTGGAGTGCTTCTGGAATCTTCAGAGTTCTCTCCAGGTATAGATTCTTGGAGTTTGCAAATGCCGGATACTTCAGCTCACAGTACCGGTTTGAAAATTTTATTGGATCATTTGCAGGGAGCAGCTGGTCAGCTTTTTCCTGCTGTGTAAAGTTCTTCTCCCGCCATGAGGAATCATGCATGAGGGCAATGATGGACTGGGAGGAATCTCCTCTCTTGCGCTTGCCAGTAGCCTTGCCTTTTCCTTTCCTTTGTGAGGCAGACATCCTGAAAAATGGAAAACCAGGATATGGATAAAAATAGGGAAGCAAATAGGCAATTAAACAAAGAAAACTCAAAGCGGCAAAGGAGAATTAGAATGAGGTAAATGAGTCAAGTAAATGTACATTAAGGATTGTTTAGTAGTTTAAAATTTGGAAAGGAAGAATTTACAATCCAAAATGTATCAGAATCCAAGTTAAATAGAAAAAATTGTCAATATGCCATGGTTAGAAAGTTAGAGGAAAGTGAAAAATCAGAAAAGAGATTTTAAAAGGTTAGTGTGGTTAGAATTTGAAAAAGAAGTTAGTAAATTAAAATTAGTGAGTTAGTAAAATGCGGGTTAAAGTAAGTGGCAAAAAGAAAATGGGCCATGTAACAAGGATTCATGATTATGACTAGAAATAACTCATAACAGGGTGATGTTGATTCAAACAGATATAAAGAAAGCAAGAACTGGAATCAGAATATCACAAATACAGTTTATAAACCAGGAAATCAAAGAGGATAAGAAAGTCTGCAATAGCATTCATGAAACGGTTTGGGTAAAGCAGAGGACAACAGAGTTCAGATTGCCAAACCAAAACATGAATGAAAATAATTAACAAAAAATTTGGGCAGCATTCCGGCTAAAATTGGATTATCCCGGAAAATAAACAGTAAACAAGGCAGTTCATATGAATTAAAAAAACTTGCTGCAGTTACCTATAATTAATAGAAACATGAAAATTCAGAGTAACAAGCAGCAAATGCAGGAAATCACAGCATATGAACAAGGTCACAGGAACAGCAGAATTGCATTTTTAATAAAACAGAAGCATGAACAGTGCAAGTAAACATACCTAGATCCACTAACCACAGCCTAAGCTACTTAACAACCTAAAAATCCACTACAGCATGCATATCTATCTATCCTAATTAAGAACAGAAACAGAAAAAAATTGTAAAATAACTGCGAAGGACAGAAAAGCGGCGTTCATCGGAACCTAGTAGGCGTGAGGAGTAGAACAGGGTAAGAAAGCGGCTGGGTCGTGGCTGCGGCGGCGTCCGGTGCGGTAGCGGCTGAGGAGGCAGTGGAGAAGGGGGAATGGGGATAGGGTTTAGGGTACTTGATAGAGGAGAGATCACAATTTCGTGCACCAATATCTATCTATCCTAATTATGAACTGGGTGGTGGTCGGGGTGGCGGCAATGGTGGCTGGGTGGTGGTTGAGAGAAGAAGAGGAAGAGAGAGAGAAGAGGGTTGGGGGGCTGTGCGACTGATAGGGTTCGCATGGCTGGGGGGGTTATATTTTCAAATCCACGCGATCACGTGGGGGACGCGGTCGCGTGCTGGGGTGAAAATGGGAGTGACGCGATCCATGCGACGCGATCGCGTCGCTCACGCGGTCGCGTGGGATTGGTTTTGTGCAAGTGACGCGATCACATGGGGCATGCGATCGCGTGGGCCAATTTGTGCAAAACGCACAAGGGCCGCACGATTCCAGCCTAACTTTCTGGACGTTAGATATTTACGCCGATCTCCAGGTCACGCGGCCGTGTGGATGACGCGGTCGCATGGATAGTGTTTTCGCCATATGACACGATCGCATGGGGCATGCGGTCGCGGCGTACATCCCTTTTTTTTTTAACTGAATGCAGGATGCAATGCTTAATGTGAATGCTATGCATGATTCCAGGTTTAATAAAATAAAAATAAAATTCAAAAACAAACAAAATGAAATAAAATTAAAATTTCAAAAGGAACGATCATACCATGGTGGGTTGTCTCCCACCTAGCACTTTTGGTTAAAGTCCTTAAGTTGGACATTGGAAGGGCTTCCTGTTATGGTGGCTTGTGTTTAAATTCATCCAGAAATCTCCACCAGTGCTTGGAATGCCAATAGCCTCCGGGGTCCCAAACTAGGCATGTAAAGCTTCTGAGCAGCTTTAAACAAATTTTTAGGCTCCCGGGGTGACGAATGTCAGAATAGATTCCAGGATCCCAAGCCTTGTTTTTAAATCCGCCTCCGTCTTGATCTATATGTTTCCATCCGGGCGGTTTAAAAAGTAGAATCTCACCATGGTGACCAAACGTTCTCCGTGATCCATGCAATGAAGCATGATACCAATCCGTGTACTTCGAGGTGAAGCGTGGAACCTTATTGAACCTTGTGCACCAACTCTGAGTACGAGCCATTTCCTTCTTACTCTTAAAGCCGAAAAGAGCTCTAAGCTGGCCATCTGTTTCAAGTAAACCATATTCAAGTGAATAAGTAAAGTTATAGGTTAAGGATTGTACCTACTTGAAGCTTGTATTAGGTGGTAATGGCCTTGGGATAGGTATTTCCGGTGGTTCTGTAAGTTTCATTCCCTTGTACTCTTCTGTAAATTCCTCCATTTCCTTGCAGGGTTCTACAATTGTATCTATGTCCTGGTCAAAGTCTTCTATGTCTTCCTCATCACTTGAGTCATAGATTGGAGGTTGAGAAAAATCTGCCTCCGCATCATCTTCATATTCACTTGGGGAAGATTCTTCGATCTTAGAGAATTCACTTGCGGATGCAAGTTCATTACTAAGAGAATTTGACTTGTTACTATCATCATCAATGGAATTTGTGTCCTGGATCATTCCGTCTGATTCTTCATAAACAAATTGCCTTGGAGATTGTACAATATCCTCCTTAGCATCAACTGTAGCATCCTTGACGGAGTTCTCCTTAGTTCTGGATTCCCATGGAGGTTCAGCATCTCCTAGATCTTCAACCAACTCTTCTTCTTGAACAACGACAGCTTCTTCTACTTGTTCTAGTACGAATTCATTCTCTGTCTTGTCCACTGGAGTTTCTGGTATCTCCTTTATGTTACGCTCTTCGTTAGACTGTTCACATGGGGCTGTGGCTAATCCTTGTGTATTTGAGCGCCTAGAAACCCATTGAATTACTACTTACTCCAGTTGTCGAATGGTTGTTTGAAATTTATTTACTGTTTCCTTTAGGCGAACCTCTGCTTCTCGGGTTGCCGGACTTGGGCATGATACATAGAGAAGTGGCGGTGGTTGGGAGTGATTGGATTGGTACTGGGGTAAGGAAGGATCATATGGTGGTGAATGGTGAGGAAAAGCTTGTGAGTGTGGTGGTTCGAGGTTATGTTGAAAGGATGATTTATATGCGCGGGGTGGGGCTTGTTCGTAGTTACAAGGTTGTCCACCATATCTTTCAGCTGGGTATGCATTGTAGAATGGTCTTTGTCCAGGATATCTTGGAGGGTGTTGCTGCCTAAAGGGTTGATTAGATCCTCTTGGCTCCATCCATCCTTGATTGGTTTGACCTTGATGCATATTCCATAACCAATAATAAGGCACACGTTAGCAGTTCCCCAGCAACGACGCCATTTTGAAAGAACCAAAGATTGATGGTTTAGAGGTTATAGAAACTCTCGTTATAAGTATAGTTACTAAACCAAGAAATCAACCTTTCTTACAAACATTTTGGGTGTCACAAGTAACAAACCCCTTTAAAAATTGTTAACCGAGTATTCAAACCTCGGGTCGTCTTCTCAAGGAACTGCAAGGAAGTATGTTCTTATTATTGGCTATAAGGGTTTTAATCGGGGTTTAGAAGGTGAGAAGTAAATGAATTGAATGACAAGTAAATTAAATGGCAATTAAAATAAATGAATACTATAAAGCAAACTTTTGGCAAGGTAAGAGAAATTGGAAGTCCAACTTAGTTATCTCTCTCAACAATAATGAAAATTGAATCTAAACTCCACTTAGTTAACCTTTACTAAAGTGAAGGAAAGTCAAGGGACTAATTAGTTTGACCTTCGAATCCTTGTTAATTCCTAAGAAAAAGTTGGGATTATTGAAGTTCAGTTCAATTAGCAAGATAACAATTATCAATTATGCTGAGTTTAATAATGTTGAGTTACTGATTTCTTAACCAAGACCAAAAAGGGAAAAAGTAAAATTGTTGGAATAAAAATGTCCTTAGATGGAAAGCAATGGTAACACAAATTAAGGAGAAAATAATCAATAACTGAAATACCTCAAATATCATTAATTCAAATCATAACATGGAGAGGGTTCATAAGTCAAGTTGGCAACATTTATAGATATGAATAAAAGCATTAAAGTGAAAGTAGCATAGAAACATGAATTAAAGTAAATATTAAACCTAGATCGAGAGTCACTCTTAAAAACTAAGAGAAGTCCTAAATCCTAATCCTAATCCTAAGAAAGAGAGGAGAGAATCTCCCTCTCAAACTAAATCTAAATCATGGAAAGTAGTAAAAATGTGAGCTCCCCCTGAATGGATGCGTTCCCCCACTTCATAACCTCTGGTCTATGCCTTCTTGACTTGGATTTGGGCCAAAAAGGGCTTCAGAATTTTTTCTGCAATTTCTGGTACGTGGCCTCTGTCACACATCCGCGTGGGTCACGCGGTCGCGTCATTCGGAGCTTTTCTTGCCACGCGGTCGTGTCAGTCATGCGACCGCGTCATTTGCGGTCTGCTTAAGGCGCGCGGTCGCGTCAGTCATGCGGCCGCGTCGCTGCTGATTCACGCTTGGCATGCGATCGCGTCGTCCATGCGATCGCGTGGATACCAGTTTTTGCAAAACTCTGTTTCGCACTTTCCTTCCATTTTTTGTACGTTTCCTTTCCCATCCTTTAAGTCATTCTGCCTTAGAAAACCTGAAACTACTCAACACACTAATCACGGCATCGAATGGAAATAAAGGTAATTAAAATAATTGATTTTAAAGCTTAGGAAACATGTTTTTCACATACATTACATAATAAGGAAGGGAAAGTAAAACCATGCAATTAATATGAATAAGCGGGTGAAGGATTGAATAAATCACTCAAACTAAGCGCAAAATAACTCATGAAATATGGGTTTATCAATGAAGGAGGCAAATTACATGGGGCGTGCCACTTGGTATCGAAGGCGTATGATGACTGGAATTCACACCCCCATTGTAAAATGAGTGAATTAGTTCTTTGGCAAGCGCACCAAAATTAGCGTCAAGTAATAACCCTTAGTGGAGTGGGATCGTATCCACAGAGATTGGCAAATTCAAGCAGTTTAAATCAATTGATAAATTAGTCAAGCGGATCAGTAGGATTGTGAAGTGAAGAATTGTAAATGACATAAATGTAAATGGCTAGAATATAAAGAAAAGTAATAAATTGCAGAAATATAAATGGCAGAATGTAAAGTGTTGAATCATAAATGACTTGAATGTAAATAGAAATGGGGGATTGCTGAATGTAAAAATAAGCTGTAAAGAAATGGATAGATAAGAATGGGGAAATTCATTGAGATTGGGAGATATTGTCTCTTTGGATCAAATCTAGCTTATATCCTCTTCAATCATGCAACTCATTGACCTCTTGGCAATCATGATTGATTAAGCCCCAATCCCTTAGTTACTCAATCTCTCAGATCTTGATCAATAGCCAATTCCTTGGTCTAATTGCTCATGAAGAGAGATAGGCTTGGTCCCTGATTATACCACACACCATTATAGGTCCATGTAGAAGGAGGATTATATGTCACATATCAAAACACCAAAATCCAGATTCTACTCTAGTGTGAGAAGGGATTTCAAGCATGGTTTCATGTTTTCTTTCCCAAGGTTCTCATGAAACCCAATTGCATTCAATCTCTTTCCTAAGATAATTGAACACTAAGCATGAAGAATGAAATTCCTTCTAGCAAATCAAAAAGAAGATAAAGAGAAGAAGAATTTCACTATTATCAATCCATCAAGTACAACAAATAGCTACTCATAGCTCAAAAAGTACTCAAAAGTGAAGTGTAAAAGTGGATCTAAAACTAACTGCTTAACCCCCCTTTCTTCAGTACTCCTTGGGGGTATTTATACTACTCCTAGTAAAATAAAAGAATTACAAAAGTAAAAAAGGAAAATTACATTTTGGAGGGAAAAGAAAACACTCAATAAGCATGACTTCTCAGCTGGCGTGTGGTTGGCACTTTTCTAGCATGTCACGTGGCCTACATCTCCAGCTTGGCGTGCCACGCCCAATCCTTCAAGTGCCACGCTTGTCCCTCTAACAACCTTGGCGTGCCACGCCTTCGAACTCAAGTGGCATGCCCTGCCTTTCTTACTTCTCTCTGCCTCTGGAAAGTTGAACTAGCGTGGCACGCCCAGGGTCTGGCGTGCCACGCCCCTTTTGTGAGTGAGTGATTCCTCTGTTTGGCGTGCCACACCACGAACTCAAGTGGCACGCCCCAATGCTTCTCTCTGAATGACACTGGCGTGCCACGCCTGGTTGCTCAAGTGGCACGTCTAAGTGAAGAATGGTGAATGGCGTTCCATGCCTTCGATATCAGGTGGCATGCCCCATGTAATTGGCCTCCTTCATCCTCTTTGGAAACTTATACCAGCGTGCGATGCCTAAAGGCTGGCGTGCCACGCCCATGATCTTGTCTTGGTTTCAGTAGTTGGTGGGCCACGCCTTCGATACCAAGTGGCACGCCCAGTCCTTGCTTTTGGTCCTTTGTGCATTGGCGTGCCACGCCTGGTTACTCAAGTGGCACGCCCAGTCTTTAATTGCCTTCAGCCCCTTCTCTGGATTGTTGTACCAGCGTGCCACGCCATGCTGCTCAAGTGGCACGCTCATGGATTTGTGAACTCTCCAAGCTTGGCGTGCCACGCCTGGGTTCTCAAGTGGCACGCCCAAGTGACTTCTTGAGACTGGCGTGCCACGCCTTCGACACCAAGTGGCATGCCATAGTGCAGGTTCTTCTTGGAATGGTGAGTTGACGTGCCATGCCCCTTTTCTCAAGTGGCACGCCCATAGTAGTTGATGGGTCAGGCGTGCCACGCCCAGCTTGGCGTGCCACGCCCGTTTTGTGTCCTCCATTTGGCTCTCTGGAATTTTGTATTAGCGTGCCACGCCCAGTCTCTGGCGTGCCACGCCCACATGCATGCTTGGACTTCTTCTCTGTACTTTAGAACTGGCATGCCACGCCAGTGCATTTTTGTGGCGTTTGCTTCAAGTGGCACGCCAGTTTCACACGCCCAGCTTCTTGTTTGTCTTCTACCCAATTTTTGATGCTTTTCTCACTTGAAATTTAGCACAACTCATCTCAAAGTAGTGTACCATAATATTCATCAAATAATGCATGAATTGTACTGATCAAATGAGATTTATGCTCTTTTATGGTCTTCTTTATGCAAGAAAGAAGGCTAGATGATGCAAGTCATCAGCGTGGCACGCCACTCACCATTCTTTACTTAGGCGTGCCACTTGAGCAGCCAGGCGTGGCACGCCAGTGTCATTCAGAGAGCAAAGAAGCACTGGGGCGTGCCACTTGAGTTCGTGGCGTGGGACGCCAAACACAGGAACCACTCACTCACAAGAGGGGTGTGGCACGCCAGACCCTGGGCATGCCACGCTATTGCAACTTTCCAGAGAAGCTTAGCCAAGCATAGAGCAAGGGTGTGGCACGCCCAACCCTAGGCGTGGCACGCCAGTTCAAATTTCCAGAGGCAAGGAAAAGTGGAAAAAGGCAAAGGGCGTGCCACTTGAGTTCGAAGGCGTGGTACGCCAAGGTTGATAGAGAGATGAGCGTCCCACTTGAAGGATTGGGCGTGGCACGCCAAGCTAGAAATAAAGGGCACGTGACACGCTAGTAAAGCGCCAGCCACACGCCAGCTGGGAAGTCACGCTTATTGAGTGTTTTCTTTTCCCTCCAAAATGTAATTCTCCTTTTTCACTTTTGTAATTCTTTTATTTTACTAGGAGTAGTATAAATACCGCCAAGGAGTACTGAAGAAGGGGGTTAAGCAGTCAATTTTAGATCCACTTTTACACTTCACTTTTGAGTACTTTTTGAGCTATGAGTAGCTAACTTCCCTCTTATTGAGAGAGGGAGCTCTGTTGTACTTGATGGATTGATAATAATGAAATTCTTCTTCTCTTCATCTTCTCTTTGATTTTCTAAAAGGAATTTCGTTTTTAATGCTTAGTATTCAATTATCTTGGGAAAGAGATTGAATGCAATTAGGTTTCATGGGAACCTTGGGAAAGAAAACATGAAACCATGCTTGAAATCCCTTCTCACGCTTGAGTAGAATTTGGGTTTTGGTGTTTGGATATGTGACATATAATCCTCCCTCTACTTGGACCTATAATGGTGTGTGGTATAATCAGGGACCAAGCATATCTCTCTTCATGAGCAATTAGACCAAGGAATTGGCTATTGATCAAGATCTGAGAGATTGAGTCGCCAAGGGATTGGGGTTCAATCAATCATGATTGCCAAGAGGTCAATGAGTTGCGTGATTGAAGAGGATATAAGCTAGATTTTATCCAAAGAGACAATATCTTCCAATCTCAATGAATTCCCTCATTCTTATCTATCCATTTCTCTATAGCTTAATTTTACATTCAGCAATTCCCTATTCCTATTTACATTCAAGTCATTTATTATTCTGCACTTTACATTCTGCCATTTACATTTCTGCACTTTATTGCTTTTCTTTATATTTTAGTCATTTACGTTTATGTCATTTATAATTCTGCACTTCACAATCCTATTGATCCGCTTGACTAATTCATCAATTAATTAAAACTGCTCGAATTTGCCAATCTCTGTGGATACGATCCCACTCCACTGTGGGTTATTACTTGACGATAATTTTGGTGCGCTTGCCAAAAGAACTAATTCACCAATTTTTGAATGGGGTGTGAATTGGACTCATCAGTTAACTAACCTGGGATTATCAACCAAAAGTCCATTATCAAGAGCAACCTAGTTACAAGGCATTTAGTAACCCAAAGAGGTGATGGGTATCAATGTCTTAAGAATTGTGAGCCAAGTGTCTGTAGTGAAAATATGTTGAGTAAAATTAAGCTAAGAAGCTGCTACAACACATGACACTTAGCTACAAGTGAGAAAGAAGTTCAAAGAAAAAGAAAAACAAAGAAAGGCAATTACCAAGGATGAGTGAATAATAAGAGGTCATAGTAGTATGTTAGTTGATGCTTAAAAGAGACATTTCTCACCCAAGAATCAAATAAAAGTGAGCTGCAACATTCTCTGCATAAAACCCCATGAATTAATGTCAATAACTTGCTGATATGGACGTTACCCTCTGCTTCATTCATTCTTCTCAATAATTCATTGCTTGCTTGGGGATAATCAAGATTTAAGTTTGGTGTTGTGATGCCAGGGCATCTTAGGCTAGTTTCACTAGCCTTTTTCTTCTGTTTTTAGTAGGTTTTATACACTTTCTTAAGGTATATGTAAGCAATTGGGTTAAAAATTCATGTATGCCTAGATTCATTCAATCATTGTTATTTTGATGCAATTTCATGAGAATTATGCCATAATTACTTGTGTGCTAAGAATGATGAGATTTCTCATAACTTTAGCTACTCTTTGATGCATGGGTGGTTAATGACAGGTGAAAAGATGCATAGAAAGAGGTTGAAGAATGGCTATGGAAAGGATGAAGAGGAAGCAACATTGGTGGCCAAAGTTGGACCACCAACATTTCCTCAAACGTTGAGAGGAATGAAACAGGGGATCTGCTGTATAATTTTCTGATACCTGATGACAAGTCATCCTAGCCTATTTTAGCTAGTCTTTTTCTTTTGTTTTCATTAGGATTATACACTTTCTTGAGCTACAAGCAAGCTAATTGAGTAGATTTTCATGTTTCCCTTGATTGAACCAACCATGTATGAATTCATGCCATTTCATGAGGTTTTATGCTATATTTGTTGCATATTATGAAAGATTGAATATCTCATGATTTTGAGCATAGCTTTGATGAGTTTGGTTGATTAATGATAGGTGAAGAAAGCTTGGAGAAAGGTTGAAGCAAAGAGGAATGGCTAGGAGTGAAGAGAGGACAATGGAATAAGTGAAATTGAACCAACCCACATTGGAAGGAGCGTTGGTGAGCCAATGTTACCTCTAATGCTGGTTATACAAGTGTTTTCTGGAAAATTGAAAAATTGTGGCGACGCGTACACGTGCTATACGCGCACGCGTGGATAGGCCAACGTTGGAGGGAACGTTGCCAGTCCAACGTTGATGCCAACGTGCGCGTTCTGAGATCTAAAATCTTGATTTTGAAAAAGCGCATCGACGCGCACGCGTATGCTACGCGTACGCGTGAGCGAGAAATTTGGCAATCCACGCGCACGTGTAGGTGACGCGCACGCGTGGATGAATCAACGTTGGAGGGAGCGTTGTTGGTCTAACTCTGAGGCCAACGTGTGCTAAAACGTTTCAAAATTGGATTTTGGGAATTTGCATCCAAGCGCACACATAGGAGACGCGCACGCGTGGATGAGCACTCTGGTCCCAAACGCGCGCAAGCATTGGCAGCGCAAACGCGTGAAGTGGTGAATTTTACAATCCACGCGTATGCGTATATCATGCGTACGCGTGGACTAGAAAACGTTGGCACTCCAACGTCGAGTCAAACGTTGCTCAAAATGTCCAAAATTAATTTTCTCTGAAAGACGTTTTACTCAACGTTGGTCCTCAAATGTGGACTCCAACGTGAGCATCAGAACATTGCAATTAAAGCACATCTCTTCTCAACAGCATAAGGAGCCAATGGGAGCAACTTCAACCCATTTTAATTAAGGCCAAAAGCCCAATTCAGAGACTGAAGACCAATGGAAGAAAGTGTATAAATAGCTTAGAGTTTAAGTTAGTTAGATCACACAAAGACGGATACTGAAACTCTGCCAAATTCTATTCTGCACTTTTTTCTTTCTACAATGTACTTTTCTATTTTGTTTTCCATTTTGAGAGCTATGAGAAACTAAACCCCTTTCATTGGGTTAGGGAGCTCTGTGTAATTCAATGGATCAATATTAGTTTTCATTCATCTTCTTCTTTGTTTCCTCTTGATCTTGCTAGAAAGCGTTCGTTCTTCATCCCAGTAGATAGTTGTCTTGGGAAAGAAGCTATCCAAAATTGGATATCCTTGATAAACCCATATTTTATGATATATTTTGTGCTTAATCTGAGTGATTTATTCAATCCTTCGCCCACTTATTCATATTAATTGCATGGTTTTACTTTCCCTTCCTTATTATGTGATGTATGAGAAAAATATGTTTCCTATGCTTAAAAATAATTATTTTGATTACCCTTTATTTCCATTCGATGCCGTGATTCGTGTGTTGAGTAGTTTCAGATCTTCTAAGGAAGGAATGACTTAAAGGATGGAAAGAAAACATACAAAATTGGAAGGAAAGCATAAAACGGAGTTTTTGAAGAAATTGGCAGCCACGTGATCGCATGGGCGACGCGGCTGCATGCCAGCGTGAAAAGACATTAACGCGGCCGCATGACTGACGCGACCGCGCTCCTTGAGCGAAACGCATATGACGCGGATGCATGACTGACGCGACCGCGTGACAAGGAAAAACTCCCAATGACGCGACCGCGTGACACACGCGGACGCGTGACAGAGGCCACGCACCTGAAATTACAGAAAATGCTCATAGCGAATTCTGAAGCCCTTTTTGGCCCAAATCCAAGTCCAGATGGCATAGACCTGAGGTTATAAAGTGGGGGAATGCATCCATTCAGGGAGAGTCTCCAATTAGTTAGTATCCATGAATTAGATGTAGCTTTGATGGAGGTTCTCTCCTCTCTCTTTAGGATTAGGATTTAGATTTAGGATTTTATTCGCTTTCCGGATTATCTCTTTACCAGGTTCAATATTCCTTTTTATTATGTTTTCAATTTAATTATGAATTCTTCTATGTTACAGATTACTCTTTGAATTAATGTTATTTGAGGTATTTTAGTTTAATATTGCTTTCTTTTATTTATGTTACTTTTATCCCCAATCTGAAGACATTTTTATTCCAGTAGATTTACTTTTCCCCTTTCGGTCTTGGTTAAGAAATCAGTAACTCAGGAGTTATCAAACTCAAACATGATTGATAATCGTTATCTTTGCTAATTGAATTGAACTTCAATAACCCCAATCTTTCCTTATGTATTAACTAGGATTTGAGGATCTAACTAATTAGTCACTTGACCTTCCCTTGCTCTAGCAAAGGTTAACTAAGTGGAATTAAGATTCAATTTTCATCATCATTGATAAGGATAACTAGGATAGGACTTCTAATTTCTCGTACCTTGCCAAAAGTGTGTTTTATAGTTATTTATTTAAATTACAGTCTTTTACTTACTTTAATTGCAATTTAAATTACTTGTTCCTCACCTTCGAAACCCCCAATTTACAATCTTCATAACCAATAATAAGAACATACTTCCCTGTAGTTCCTTGAGAAGACGACCCGAGGTTTGAATACTTTGGTTATCAATTTATTTAGGGGTTTGTTACTTGTGACAACAAAAACGTTTGTAAGAAAGGTTGATTGCTTGGTTTAGTAACTATACTCGCAACGAGAGTTTACTATGACTTCTAAACCATCAATCTTCAGTTCTTTCACTCCTCTAAACCTTGGAAGAGGAATGAGGAGATCATGCTAGAAATGCTTTCTCACATTGGATTAGATTGGGATTTGGATGGATATCGTGACATGTAATCCTCCCAACACTTTGATCTACGAATATGTGTGATATAATCAGTGACCATACCTCATCTCTTCCCATAAGCACTTAAACCAAGGAATTGGGTAATTTTTCATGCTTAGAGAGACTGATTGCCAAGGAATTGGGATCCAATCACCTAATATTGCCAAGAAGATCAATAAAAAGCATTGGTACATCAACGTTGAGTCAAACGTTGGCGCCAACACTCATTCCTTCGAAAATCATTTTTGAAGCTCAACGTTTGACTCAACGTTTTCTTGCAAACGTTAAGGCCAACGTTGACATTAGCTCCAAGGTAATTAAACACCCATGCTGATTTTTAAGATGAATTGCTCATTTGCCCCTCTTCAACATCATTGAGACCCATTCTTGCTTGCCTCAACAAGACCAAAGGGCCCACATCTAAGTACATTGAAGTCCCAATTGAAAAAGAGAAGAAGAGTATAAATAGGGGCTCTCTGGTAGAATTAAGGAGGTTCGAGTAGTGATGAGCGGATAATTTATACGCTTTTTGACAGTGTTTTTAGTATGTTTTTAGTAGAATCTGGTTACTTTTAGGGATGTTTTCATTAGTTTTCATGTTAAATTCACATTTCTGGACTTTACTATGAGTTTGTATATTTTTCTATGATTTCAGGTATTTTCTGGCTGAAATTGAGGGACTTGAGCAAAAATCAGATTCAGAGGTTGATGAAGGACTGCTGATGCTGTTGGATTCTGACCTCCCTGCACTCAAAGTGGATTTTCTGGAGCTACAGAACTCGAAATGGCGCGTTTCCAATTGCGTTGGAAATTAGACATCCAGGGCTTTCCAGCAATATATAATAGTCCATAATTTGGCAAAGAATAGACGACGAAAACTGGAGTTCAACGCCAGCTCTCTGCCCAATTCTGGCGTCCAGCGCCAGAAAAGGATCCAAAACCAGAGTTGAACGCCCAAACTGGCACAAATGCTGGTGTTCAACTCCAAGAAAGACCTCTACATGTGCAACACTCAAGCTCAGCCCAAGCACACACGAAGTGGGCCCCAGAAGTGGATTTATGCATCAATTACTTATTTCTGTAAATCCTAGTGACTAGTTTATTATAAATAGGACCTTTTACTATTGTATTAGACATCTTTGGAACTTTGGAATCATCTTTGGACGCCTGGTTCTTAGATCAGAGGGGCTGGCCATTCGGCCATGCCTGGACCTTTCACTTATGTATTTTTAACGGTAGAGTTTCTACACTCCATAGATTAAGGTGTGGAGCTCTGCTGTTCCTCAAAGATTAATGCAAAGTACTACTGTTTTCTATTCAATTCATCTTATTTCGCTTCTAAGATATTCATTCGTACTTCAACCTGAATGTGATGAACGTGACAATCATCATCATTCCCTATGAACGCGTGCCTGACAACCACTTCCGTTCTACATTAGATTGAATGAGTATCTCTTAGATCTCTTAATCGGAATCTTCGTGGTGTAAGCTAGAATGATGGCGGTATTCAAGAGAATCCGGAAAGTCTAAACCTTGTCTGTGGTATTCCGAGTAGGATTCAATGATTGGATGACTGTGACGAGCTTCAAACTTGCGATTTCCGGGCAAAGTGACAGACGCAAAAGGATAGTAAATCCTATTCCAGCATGATCGAGAACCGACAGATGAATAGCCGTGCCGTGACAGGG
>NC_029790.2:48713077-48715321 GCF_000816755.2 Arachis ipaensis | reverse complement strand
TACCAAGTTTTTGGCGCCGTTGCCGGGGATTGTTCGAGTTTGGACAACTAACGGTTCATCCTGTTGCTCAGATTAGGTAATTTTCTTTTTGTTTTGTTTTCAAAAATTTTTCAAAAATCTTTCAAAAATGTTTCTTTTGTTTTCGAAAAAAAAAATTTTAAAATACAAATGTTTTCAAAAATATATTTGTTATTCAAAATTTTTAAAGAATGAATTCTAGTGCTTCATGAAGCATGTGAAGCCTGGCTGGCTGTAAAGCCATGTCTAAATTCTTTTGGACTGAGGCTTCCACTCATAATTATATGAAGTTGGATGAAATATCAGCTGTTGTATACATGAGAGGTATCTATGTTTGCTGAAGCTTGGCTGGCCATTGGCCATGTCTAGTGTTTTGGACCGGAGCTTTCATTGAAAGCTTGGCTGGCTAGTGAGTCATGTCTAATTCCTGGACTGGAGCTTTAGATTAAAGAGCATAAGATTCCTGGAATTCATATTAAAAATTTTGGAATCCTTATTTTTCTTTTTCGCACTAATTTTCGAATGGAAAAAAAAAATACAAAAAAATTAGAAAATCATAAAAATCAAAAATATTTTTCATGTTTCTTGTTTGAGTCTTGAGTCATGTTATAAGTTTGGTGTCAATTGCATATGCATCTTGCATTTTTCGAAAATTTTCATGCATTCATAGTGTTCTTCATGATCTTCAAGTTGTTCTTGGTAAGTCTTCTTGTTTGATCTTTGCATTTGAATGTTTTGTGTCTTTTCTTGTTTTTCATATGCATTCCTGAATTCTTAGTGTCTAAGCATTAAAGAATTCTAAGTTTGGTGTCTAGTATGTTTTCCTTGCAGAAAAAATTTTTTAAAAATATGTTCTTGGTGTTCATCTTAACATTCATAGTGTTCTTGGTGTTCATCTTGACATTCATAGCATTCTTGCATGCATCACATGTTTTGATCTAAAATTCTCATGCATTGCATCATTTGTCTTGTTTTTCTCTCTCTTCATTAAAAATTCAAAAATCAAAAAAATATCTGTCCCTTTTTCTCTCTCATAAATTCGAAAATTAGATTTGACTTTTTCAAAAATTTTTAAAATCTAGTTGTTTTTATGAGTCAAATCAAATTTTCAATTTAAAAATCTTATCTTTTTCAAAATCTTTTTCAAAAATAAAATCTTTTTCAACTTTCTTAGTTATTTTCGAAAATTCTAAAAACATTTTTCAAAAATATTTTTCTTATTTTTATATCAAATTTTCGAAAATAACATCACCAATTAATGTTTTGATTCAAAAATTTCAAGTTTGTTACTTACTTGTTAAGAAAGATTCAAACTTTAAGTTCTAGAATCATATCTTGTGATTTCTTGTGAATCAAGTCATTAATTGTGATTTTGAAAATCAAATCTTTTTCAAAAACTAATTTCAATTATATCTTTTCAAAAATATCTTCTTATCTTATCTTTTTCAAAAACTTGATTTCAAAATATCTTCTCTAACTTCCTAACTCCTTATCTTTTAAAAATTTGTTTCAACTAACTAACTAACTTTTTGTTTGTTTCTTATCTTTTTCAAAACCACCTAACTAACTCTCTCTCTAATTTTCGAAAATATCTTCCCCCTTTTTCAAAAATTTCTTTTTAATTAACTAAATTTTTAATTTTTTAATTTTAATTTTCGAAAAACCACTAACCTTTTTCAAAAACTATTTTCAAAAATCAACTAACTCTTTTTCAAAAATATTATTTTCGAAAATCCTCTCTCTCTCTCTCTCATCTTATTCTATTTATTTATTCATCTACTAACATCTCTTCTTCACATCACTCACCAAATTCGAACCCCTTCTTCTATCTGTGTTCGAATTTCTTCTTCTTTTCTTCTACTCACATAAGGGAACCTCTATACTGTGGTAAAAAGGATCCCTATTATTATTTTTCTGTGCCCTCTTCTTTGTCATATGAGCAGGAGCAAGGACAAGAGCATTCTTGTGGAAGCAGATCCAGAACCTGAAAGGACTCTGAAAAGAAAACTAAGAGAAGCTAAAATACAACAATCCAGAGATAACCTTTCAGAAATTTTCAAACAGGAAGAAGAGATGGCAGCCAAAAATAATAATAATGCAAGGAGAATGCTTGGTGACTTTACTGCACCTAATTCCAATTTACATGGAAGAAGCATCTCCATTCCTACCATTGGAGCAAACAATTTTGAGCTGAAACCTCAGCTAGTTTCTCTAATGCAGCAGAAC
>NC_029790.2:48700255-48713004 GCF_000816755.2 Arachis ipaensis | reverse complement strand
CAAAGATGTCATTGGATACTTCTGCAGGTGGATCCATTAACCTAAAGAAAACGCCTGCAGAAGCTCAAGAACTCATTAACATGGTTGCTATTAACCAGTTTATGTACACTTCTGAGAGGAATCCTGTCAGTAATGGGACGCATATGATGAAGGGAGTTCTTGAAGTTGATACTCTGAATGCCATATTGGCTCAAAACAAAATGTTGACTCAGCAAGTCAATATTATTTCTCAGAGTCTGAATGGAATGCAAGCTGCATCCAACAGTACTCAAGAGGCTTCTCCTGAAGAAGAAGCTTATGATCCTGAGAACCCTGCAATAGCAGAGGTGAATTACTTAGGTGAACCTTATGGAAACACCTATAACTCATCATGGAGAAATCATCCAAATTTCTCATGGAAGGATCAAAAGCCTCAACAAGGCTTTAATAATAGTGGAAGAAACAGGTTTAGCAATAGCAAGCCTTTTCCATCATCCACTCAGCAACAGACAGAGAATTCTGAACAAAATACCTCTAATTTGGCAAACTTAGTCTCTGATCTGTCCAAGGCCACTGTAAGTTTCATGAAAGAAACAAGGTCTTCCATTAGAAATTTGGAACCACAAGTGGGCCAGCTGAGTAAGAGGATCACTGAAATCCCTCCTAGTACTCTCCCAAGCAATACAGAAGAGAATCCAAAAGGAGAGTGCAAGGCCATTGACATAATCAAAATGGCCGAACCCAATGAGGGAGATGAGGACGTGAATCCCAAGGAGGAAGACCTCCTGGGACGTCCAGTGATCAATAAGGAGCCTCCCTCTGAGGAACCCAAGGACTCTGAGGCTCATCTAGAGACCATAGAGATTCCATTGAACCTCCTTATGCCCTTCATGAGCTCTTATGAGTATTCCTCTTCTGAAGAGAATGAGGATGTTACTGAAGAGCAAACTGCCAAGTTTCTTGGTGCAATCATGAAGCTGAATGCCAAATTATTTGGTATTGAGACTTGGGAAGATGAACCTCCCTTGTTCACCAATGAACTAAGTGATCTGGATCAACTGACATTGCCTCAGAAGAAACAGGATCCTGGAAAGTTCATAATATCTTGTACCATAGGCACCATGATCTTTAAGGCTCTGTGTGACCTTGGTTCAGGAATAAACCTCATGCCACTCTCTGTAATAGAGAAACTGGGAATCTATGGGGTGCAAGCTGCTAAAATCTCATTAAAGATGGCAGACAATTCCAGAAAACAGGCTTATGGACAAGTAGAGGACGTGTTAGTAAAGGTTGAAGGCCTTTACATCCCTGCTTTTATTTATCTAACTATATTTTTCTTAGTTATATGTCTTTATAGGTTCATGATCATGTGGAGTCACAAAATAAACAAAAAAAATTAAAAACAGAATCAAAAATAGCAAAAGAAAAATCACACCCTAGAGGAAGCATCTGTCTGGCGTTCAACGCCAGAACAGAGCATGGTTCTGGCGCTGAACGGCCAAAATGGGCAGTATCTGGGCGCTGAACACCCAGAACAAGCATGGTTCTGGCGTTCAACGCCAGAAATGGCCAGTAAATGGGTGTTGAACGCCCAAAATGGGCACCAACATGGCGCTGAACGCCCAGAGTTGCGTGCAAGGGCATTTTGCATGCCTAATTTGGTGCAAGGGTGTAAATCCTTGAACACCTCAGGATCTATGGACCCCACAGGATCATCTCAGGATCTGTGGACCCCACAGGATCATCTCAGGATTTGTGGACCCCACAGGATCCCCACCTACCTCCACTCACTTCTTCTCACCTCTCTTTCACACAATCCCATAAACACCCTTCCCCAAAAACCCTTCACCAATCACCTCAATCTCTCTTCCCCATCACCTCTTCACCACTCACCTCCATCCACTCTTCCCCATAAACCTACCTCATAAACTCCACCTACCTTCAAAATTCAAAACCAATTTCCCACCCAAACCCACCCTAAATGGCCGAACCTTAACTCCCCTCCCTCCCCTATATATAGCCCTCCATTCTTCCTCATTTTCACACAACACAACCCTCTCCTCTCTACTTGGCCGAAACACACTTTACCCCTCTTCTCAATATTTTCTTCTTCTTCTTCCTCTATTCTTTCTTTTATTGCTCGAGGGCGAGCAATATTCTAAGTTTGGTGTGGTAAAAGCATAAGCTTTTTGTTTTTCCATTATCATTGATGGCACCTAAGACTGGAGAATCCTCTAGAAAGGGGAAAGGGAAGACAAAAGCTTCCACCTCCGAGTCATGGGAGATGGAAAGGTTCATCTCCAAAGCCCATCAAGACCACTTCTATGATGTTGTGGCCAAGAAGAAGGTGATCCCCGAGGTCCCTTTCAAACTCAAAAGAAATGAGTATCCAGAGATCCGACATGAAATTCAAAGAAGAGGTTGGGAAGTTCTAACAAATCCCATCCAACAAGTCGGCATCCTAATGGTTCAAGAGTTCTATGCCAATGCATGGATCACCAAGAACCATGATCAAAGTAAGAACCCGGATCCAAAAAACTACGTTACAATGGTTCGGGGGAAATACTTAGATTTTAGTCCGGAGAATGTGAGGTTGGCGTTCAACTTGCCCATGATGCAAGGAGATGAACGCCCCTACGCTAGAAGGGTCAACTTTAATCAAAGGTTGGGCCAAGTCCTTATGGACATATGTGTGGAAGGAGCTCAATGGAAGATTGGACATATGTGTCCAAAGGCAAGCCGGTTCAACTAAGAAGATTGGACCTCAAGCCTGTGGCTAGAGGATGGTTGGAGTTCATTCAATGCTCAATCATTCCCACTAGCAACCGATCTGAAGTTACTGTGGATCGGGCCATCATGATCCATAGCATCATGATTGGAGAGGAAATAGAAGTTCATGAAGTCATCTCTAATGAACTCTACAAAATATCCGAAAAGTCATCCCCCATGGCAAGGCTAGCTTTTCCTCATCTTATCTGCCATCTATGCTACTCAGCTGGAGCTTTCATAGAAGGAGACATTCCTATTAAGGAAGAGAAGCCCATCACTAAGAAAAAGATGGAGCAAGCAAGAGAGCCCATTCATGGAGCTCAAGAGGCGCAGGAAGCTCATCACCATGAGATCCCGGAGATGCCTCAAATGCATTTTCCTCCACAAAACTATTGGGAGCAAATTAACACCTCCCTAGGAGAATTAAGTGCTAACATGGGACAATTAAGGGTGGAACATCAAGAGCACTCCATCATATCTGGTTACTTTTAGGGATGTTTTCATTAGTTTTCATGTTAAATTCACATTTCTAGACTTTACTATGAGTTTGTGTGTTTTTCTGTGATTTCAGGTATTTTCTGGCTGAAATTGAGGGACTTGAGCAAAAATCAGATTCAGAGGTTGAAGAAGGACTGCTGATGCTGTTGGATTCTGACCTCCCTGCACTCAAAGTGGATTTTCTGGAGCTACGGATCTCGAAATGGCACGATTCCAATTGCGTTGAATAGTAGACATCCAGGGCTTTCCAGAAATATATAATAGTCTATAATTTGGCCAAGAATAGATGATGCAAACTGGCGTTCAACGCCAACTCTCTGCCCAATTCTGGCGTCCGGCGCCAGAAAAGGATCCAAAACCAGAGTTGAACACCCAAACTGGCACAAATGCTGGCGTTCAACTCCAAGAAAGACCTCTACATGTGCAACACTCAAGCTCAGCCCAAGCACACACCAAGTGGGCCCCAGAAGTGGATTTATGCACCAATTACTTATTTCTGTAAACCCTAGTGACTAGTTTATTATAAATAGGACCTTTTACTATTGTATTAGACATCTTTGGAACTTCGGAATCATCTTTGGACGCCTGGTTCTTAGATCAGAGGGGCTTGCCATTCGGCCATGCCTGGACCTTTCACTTATGTATTTTTAACGGTAGAGTTTCTACACTCCATAGATTAAGGTGTGGAGCTCTGCTGTTCCTCAAGGATTAATGCAAAGTACTACTGTTTTCTATTCAATTCATCTTATTTCGCTTCTAAGATATTCATTCGCACTTCAACCTGAATGTGATGAACGTGACAATCATCATCATTCCCTATGAACGCGTGCCTGACAACCACTTCCGTTCTACATTAGATTGAATGAGTATCTCTTAGATCTCTTAATCGGAATCTTCGTGGTGTAAGCTAGAATGATGGCGGCATTCAAGAGAATCCGGAAAGTCTAAACCTTGTCTGTGGTATTCCGAGTAGGATTCAATGATTGGATGACTATGACGAGCTTCAAACTCACGATTGCCGGGCGAAGTGACAGACGCAAAAGGATAGTAAATCCTATTCCAGCATGATCGAGAACCGACAGATGAATAGCCGTGCCGTGACAGGGTGCGTTGACCATTTTCACTGAGAGGATATGATGAAACCATTGACAAGGGTGATGCCTCCAGACGATTAGCCGTGCCGTGACAGGGCATTTGGATCATTTTCCCGAGAGAATACCGAAAGTAGCCATTGACAGTGGTGATGTATCACATAAAGCCAGCCATGGAAAGGAGTAAGACTGATTGGATGAAGATAGCAGGAAAGCAGAGGTTCAGAGGAACGAAAGCATCTCTATTCCCTTATCTGAAATTCTCTCCAATGATTTACATAAGTATTTCTATCCTTTATTCTATGTTTATTTAATTATTTTCGAAAACCCCATTACTATTTTATATCCGCCTGACTGAGATTTACAAGGTGACCATAGCTTGCTTCATACCAACAATCTCCATGGGATTCGTCCCTTACTCACGTAAGGTATTACTTGGACGACCCAGTGCACTTGCTGGTTAGTTGTGCGAAGTTGTGAACCATGGTATTGGCATCATGTTTTTGGCGCCATTACCAGGGAAAGAAAGAGCGATGAATTTTACATAATTAAAGTGTAATCACAATTTCTGCGCACCAAGTAGCAGCAGAGGCTGCACTAGGAGTAGTAGTAGTAGTAGGAGGAGTAGGAGTAGGAGTAGAATAGGAAGCTTTTGTATACACTTTTTTTTTCTGCCATTTTACATTGTAGCTTTCATTGAATTCCATTTTCTTATGCAATTTCAGTTTCTGATAATTCTCTTCTAAAATTTTCCTTTATGAAAAATTTTACAACTCAATTTACAGTGATCTTGATTTACATTTATATGAAATTTAAATTCCCTGCATCTTTGCCTCTCTGCCAATTTACTTTCTGCAAATTTAGTTTCTCTGCACTTGTTCTTTGAGCTATGATCCACTGAACCCCAATTCATTAGGGCGAGGAGCTCTGTTATGATTCATATGAATTAACTGAATTTCTTCTTCTTCTCAATTCATCCGGATGGCTAAGAAATAACTTCTATTTTGATTGAGATCCATTCACTCCGGAAGGAGGTTTGAATCTGTGAATTTCCATGTGAGCCTCGGAAGAGGAATCATTGAAATTAGAATTGAAGCTCGGTTTCTCACAGCTCTCTTGATCAACACCATTCGGGAGATATTGAGATCTTGAGAGTTTGTGTGGCTTGTGGATAAGAGAAAATGCTTAACCTCTTCTCATGACAATTGGATCAAGGAATTGGTGAGAATGATTGTGATTAGAGAGATTGAATTGCCAAGGAATTGGGATCCAATTAATTTCAACCCGCCAAAGATCTATTCATATGATTGAGAAAGAAGTTGAGACCCATTTGATTCATTGTGGATTATGATATCTCCAATCACTAATGAATCTTTCTCTCTGTTATTTCTGTTCCATTTAATTTCCCAACACCCAGTTCCTTTACATTTGATGCAATTTAAGTTTCTTACTCTTTAAGTTTCTGTCAATTTACTTTCTTTAAGTTATATTCTCTGTAATTTATATTCTGTTGATCCCATTGCACTCAATTCACCAGTGTTAGCTTAACTAAAGTAATTACCTAACTAAAGTTGCTTGATCCATCAATCCTTGTGGAATCGACCTCACTCACGTGAGTTTTACTACTTGATGCGACTCGGTACACTTGCCGGTTAGTTTGTACAAAATTCAATTTTTTGTCATCATTTTACCATCGATGCGCATGCGTATATCACACGTACGCGTGGACAAGAAAACGTTGGCACTCCAACGTTGAGTCAAACATTGCTGAAAACATCTAAAATCAATTTTCTCTGAAAGACATTTGACTTAACGTTGGCCCTCAAACGTGGACTCCAACGTGAGCATCAGAACATTGCAATTCAAGCACATCTCTTCTCAACAGCATGAGGAGCCAATGGGAGCAACTTCAACCCATTTCAATTAGAGCCCAAAGCACAATTCAGGGACTGAAGATCAATCGAAGAAAGTGTATAAATAGCTTAGAGTTTAAGTTAGTTAGATCACACAAAGACGGATACTGAAACTCTGCCAAATTCTATTCTGCACTTTTTTCTTTCTGCAATGTACTTTTCTATTTCGTTTTCCATTTTGAGAGCTATGAACAACTAAATCCCTTTCATTGGGTTAGTGATCTCAGTGTAATTCAATGGATCAATATTAGTTTTCATTCATCTTCTTCTTTGTTTCCTCTTGATCTTGCTAGAAAGCTTTCATTCTTCATCCTGGTGGATAGTTGTCTTGGGAAAGAAGCTATCCAAAATTGGATCTCCTCTGAACCTTGGAAGAGGAATGAGGAGATCATGCTAGAAATGCTTTCTCACATTGGATTATATTGGGGTTTGGATGGATATCATGACATGTAATCCTCCCAACACTTTGATCTATGAATATGTGTGGTATAATCAGTGACCATACGTCATCTCTTCCCATGAGCACTTAAATCAAGGAATTGGGCAATTGTTCATGCTTAGAGAGATTGGATTGCCAAGGAATTGGGATCCAATCACCTAATATTGCCAATAAGATCAATGAATGCATTGATTGAGGAAGAGATGAAAATGAATTTCATCTGGAGAATTATAACATCTCCTGACCCCAATGATCTTTTCCATCTCTAATCTACCCATACTTTTACATTTTGTCTTTAATTTGATGCTCAATTTTCCCATTCCCATTTAATTTCATGCAATTTAAGTTTCTGCACTTATATTATTGCAATTTAATTTCTGCCATTTAATTTATTGCTCTTTAAGTTTCCCACCAATTTACTTTCTGTAAATCCCAATTTCAAATCTAATTCAGTTCAACTAGAACAATTCTCCAATTAACATTGATCAACCAACCAATCCCTGTGGGATTCGACCTCACTCTACAGAGAGTTTTTACTTTACGACAATCTGGTGCACTTGCCAGTAGAAAATTGTTGAGAGACAGTTTTCACGACATCAGTGGTTGTGGCTGAGTGTGGGATGTAGATGGTGGATGAAAGTTGTTGTGGTTAGTTGATGGGTTATTTGGTGGATAGAAATTGGTTGGGGTGATTATTTTTTGGTTTTCTGTATGGATTTTGGTTAGTGGTTTGATGATTTTGGTGGTTTGTGTTGCGAGAGTTACTTTGGTTGGAGTTTTTTTGCCATGAGTTTTGGTTCTCTCCCCACTTCAAGTTGGGGTGGTTCCTCCAATATTAGTTGTAAGTGTCTCCATGGAACTCGTTCTGTCCAGATCCTTGATTGTGCATATACTGAACGTGTTCAGGCTACTGTTCTTTATAGCTCTCTTCCTATTGTCCCCACACAACTAGTGGTTGATTGGATGAGCTCACTGCTACAAGTTGCAGTCCATCCATCCTCTCTGACATCATTTCTATTTGTTGTTGAAGTTGCTGGTGCATCATCTTGTTTTGAGCCAATATTGTATCAACACCTTCAAGCTTAAACACGCCTCTCTTGGGAGCTACTTGTCTTTTAGATGAGTAGAAATACTCATTTTTGGCTACTATATCTATGAGATCATGTGCTTCTTGTGCAATTTTCATCAGTTGCAAGGATCCTCCTGAAGAGTAATCTAAGACTTTCCTTGAACTCATGGATTCCTTCATAGAAATTTTGGAGCTCAACCCATTCACTGAACGTTCTTTCTAGACACCTTCTAATAAAAGCTTTATACCTCTCCCAGACTTCATACAATGATTCTCCCTCTAGCTGTCTGATGGTTTGCACATTAGTTTTCGGTTTAATGACTCTTTGAGGGGGGTAAAATTTGTCTAGGAATTTGCTGACCAAATTATCCCAGTTAGTGATGCTTTCTTTTCGGAAGGTTTCTAGCCAATGGGTGGCTTTGTCTCTCAATGAGAATAGAAATAACAAAAGCCTGTAGATATCAGGGTGGACTTCATTGGTTTTGACAGTGTCACAAATTCTCAAGAACATAGAGAGATGTTGGTTTGGATCTTCAGCAGGGCTTCCTCCATATTGGCAATTGTTCTGGACTAGAGTGATTAATTGAGGCTTGAGCTCGAAGTTATTAACATGGACATTGGGGGTTAAGATACTGCTCCCACAATTCCTTGGGTTGGGGATGGTGTAAGAAGCTAGAACTCTCCTTTGAGGCTGACCATTGTTGTTGGCCACCTCCTCTAGTGGATTAGGAAGGTTACCCTCCATCTCTTGATCTCCTTCTTCTGACTCTTCTTCTCTAATCACTCTCGTCCCTCTTGCTTCTCTTCTCAATCTCAAGAAGGTTCTCTTTAGTTTAGAATCAAAGGAGGTGGACTCACCTCTTCTCTCTCCTGGCATACAACACAAACAAACCAAAAACCAAGCAAAGCACTCTGTTGCTAGAGTGAAGTTAAGGTTAGCAAAAACAAAATCTCAAAAGGTTTGTGTGATTAACAAAAACAAAGAAAAATGTTTAATCTAGATTATCATCTACTTAATCATTGTTGATCTAAATCAATCCCCGGCAACGGCGCCAAAAACTTGATGGGCAATAATTTGAATTCGCACAAACTAACCGGCAAGTATACCAGGTCGCATCAAGTAGTAAAACTCACGAGAGTGAGGTCGATCTCATGAGAATTGATGGATCAAGCAATTTTAGTATGGTGATGAGTCTAGTTAAGCTAACAAGTGATGATTTGAGTGAAATTTTGTCAACAGAAAGTAAATTGCAAGAAATCTAAAGTGCTTAATGTAAATTGACGAAAACTTAAATGGAAATAAACTTAAATTGCATGAAAAATAAATTGCAAGAAATTGTAAATGGGCTGAATCTTAAATTGCAAGAAGAGTAAATGACTTGAATCTTAGATTGCAAGAAAGTAAAAGAGAAAAATCTAAATGGCACTAAAATTTAAATTGCGAGAATTGTAAATGGGAATTGGGTGTAGGGAATGAAGGAAGGCAGTAAACAATTGCAAATGAGAGTAAATTCAGAGAGATCTAAATTGAAGAAAATCAAAGAGAATGATTCATTAGGGATTGGACTTATCATAATCCATCACGAATCAAATGGGTCTCAACTCCTTTCTCAATCATATGAGTAGATCTATGGCGGATTAAAATTGATTGGATCCCAATTCCTTGACAATCCAATCTCTCTAATCCCAATCAATCTTGCCAATTCCTTGATCTAATTATCATGAGAAGAGGTTAAGTGCATGTCTCTCATCCATAAGCCACACTAACTCTCAAGATCTCAATTCCTCCCAAATGGTGCTGATCAACAGAATTGTGAAGGATAGAGCTCCAATTCTAATGCAAGTGATTCCCCTTCCGAGGCTCACACAAGCATTCAATTGAATCAAACCCCCTTCCGGAGTGAATAATTCACAATCAAAACAGAAGTTATCCTATAGCTACACAAATGAATTGAGAAGAAGAAGAATTTCATTGATTCATTATGATTACAATAAAGCTCCTCCCCCTAATGAGAATGGGGTTTAGTTCATCATTGCTCAAGTAAAATAGAAAAGAAGAAATGCCAAAAATTTGAGAAAAAAAAGTGAAGAAAATACAAGAGAAAAATGAGTGCAGAGTTTCCCAATTTGGGTTCCCTGACTCCCAGCCTTCCAGTCCTCTTTTCTAACTCAAATTCTCCTCTATTTATACAATTTCTTCTTTTATCTCTTCAAGTCTTGGATTTGGGCGTTGGCCTTTGTTGAAGCTAGTTGAGAGTGGCCCTTAGTGACGTTAATGAGGACGTTTGCACATTAACGTTTATCCTCTGCATGGTACCATGTTGTATTGAAGTTGGCTTTGAAGTTGGAGTTCATGTTTATGGGCAAACATTGGGTCAAACGTCACTTAAAAAAATGAATTCTGGGTGTTGCCAGCAACGTTTGACTCAACATTAGTGTGGCCCACGCGTACACGCGAAGGCTGTAAATTTGCCAATCCACCCACGCATACGCGTCACTTGCCATTTTTCCATTTCCACGCATACGCGTCATCGACACGTACACGTCATATCAAAATTTTTCCAAGGATGGCATCGCGTACATTGGACCTAACGTTGGATAACCAACGTTGGTATTGTCACACATACGCGTCACCTACGCATATGCGTTGGTTGCAATTTTTCCATGCTCACACGTACGCATCGCCCACGAGAGCGTGTTAATGCAATTTTTCCAACTTCAAATTTTGAGATTTTGTCGAAGACATTGGACCTAACGTTGGACCACCAACGTTGGTTCCAACATTGGCACCCCTTTTTACCTCAACGTTGGACGTATATTTGGAGTCCAACTTTGGCTCCAACTATGGTCTCTTGAATTGAAGATTGAGGCATAGTTGGTTCCAACTATGGCTCCAACTATGCACCTTTCTTGGCCAACGTTTGAGGTAGCGTTTGAGGTCCAACTTTAGACTCAAACGTTGCCTTCTTGCTTATAGTTTGAGGCATAGTTGGAGTCCAACTTTGGCTCCAACTATGCACCTTTCTTGGCCAATGTTTGAGGCAAAGTTAGAGGCCAACTTTGGCTCCAACTTTGCACCTCTTTAAGCATGGACGTTGGACCTAACGTTGGAGCACCAACTTTGGCTCCAATGTTGGTCTCTCCTATTCTTCATCAACGTTGCTGAGCCAACTTTGGCCACCAATGTTGTTTCCTTTTTTTTGCTCCTTTCCATGACCCTTTTGTTACTTGTTTGCTCTCCCTTCCTTAGCTTCTTTTCCACCTATTATCAATCAAACACATGCATCAAAGCCTTGCAATAATCACCAGATTTTGCATCATTCATAATATCAACTAAATCTTGCAAAAATCTCATGAAAATGCATAAAATTAACAATGTTTGATTGAATCAAGACAAGCATGAATTTCTCATCCAAACACTTACTTATTACCTAAGAAATGCATGAAAACCAAGTAAAAGCTAATGAAAAAGGCTTGTGAAACTACACTAAGATGACTTGTCATCAAGCTTCAACCAAAAGTCTAACTTGAGGACTTTAAACCAAAGTGGTAGGTGGGAGACACCCCACCATGGTAATATCCTTCCAACCTTTCTCTTCTTTTAGCTTTTGCTTATTGAATTTTGTCCCTTTGATTAGCTCAGTTTGGTTCAATTCTAGGTTTAATTTAGTTGCATTTTGGCGCTTATTAGGTAATCTTAGTGGAATAACATGTTTTTGGGGTTTTAAAATGATTTTGGGATTGAAAAAACTATTTTGGAAGTCATGTTGCTGCCTTAGAGGTATTAAAAATTTTGCAAAAACAGGGCAGTGTGCCCACACACACATCTGTCAGTACGCACAGACCTGTGCGTACGCACAGGTCTCAAAACCCCTTTTGTTGGGAGCATTCGCACAGGCTGTGTGTGTGGACCCCAAATCTTTTTGCTCTTGTGTGTGCGCACAGAACTTGTGTGTATGCACACATGTCCTTTTACCTTGTTCTAAAAAAAAAAAAAAACTCTTTGTGCGCACGTACAACCTTCGATACCCCTTATGTTTGTAGCGCATGCACCTAGAGTGCATGGGAACAACCTTTTCTTTACCCTTGTGTGCACGCACACCTCCTTGTGCACGCACACAGACCTCAACACCCCTTCTGTTCTCAGCGCTCGCACACTGCTTTGCGTGCACATAACCCTTCTTTTCCCTTGTGTGCCTGCGCTCATGACCTTGTGCGTACGCACAGGTCGCGTTCTGAGCATTAATCAGGAAGGGTGCCCTGTTTTGCCTTCACTTTCCACCCCCTTTTCTTTCTTCCTTCTTCACCCTTCCTACCCCTTTACACCATCCAGTGATGCCAGGGCATCTTGGCCAGTTTCACTGACCTTTTCTTTACTGTTTTTAGGTTAGTTTCATGCATTTCTTTAGGAAATAAGCTAGTTTTGGGTAGATATTCACTTATGCCTTGATTCAAGCATACATTGTGCATTTCACATAATTTCATGAGGATTTTGCATAAGTTTAGTGACAAATATTATATTGCATTGCTCATGACTTGGACTAGATCTTTGATGCACTTTATTGCTTGATTTCAGGACCAAAAGGAAGCAAGAAAAGGGGAGGTAACTTGCAAGATTAATGAGAAAAGTGATTGCCAATAACACTCTCAAAAAGCCATCAATGCCCACGTTAGAGAGTCACGTTAACTAAGTTAACGTGAACTCTAACGTGGAGAAAAGAATCACACTAGAAGCTGAGAAGAGTAGTATATATAGGAGTAGCTTTGAATTGAGAAAGAGTTCTGGAGGCTGAGAAAAAGAGAACTATTCTCTGTATTTTACTTTCTTTGCAATTTCTAGTTTTATGATGTACTCTCCATCTTTGTTTTCATTTACAAGAGCTATGAACAACTAAACCCCTTTCATTGGGTTAGGGAGCTCTGTTGTAATTTGATGGATCAATACTAATTTTCATTATTCTTCTTCTATCTTTCCTCTTGATTTTACTTGA
>NC_029790.2:48692096-48700223 GCF_000816755.2 Arachis ipaensis | reverse complement strand
GCATCAAGTTTATGGCGCCATTGCCGGGGATTGATTGTGCATCAACAATGATTAAATTGGAAGATCACTAGATTGAGCATGTTTATTTTGTGAATTTCATTTTTCTGTTTGAGTGATTTACTTTTTGTTTTAGTTAAACTTCTTCCCTTCCCCCTCTACTCTTTTGTTTTTCTTTGTTATTTTCAATTCTGTTTGCTAACCCACTAACTGTTTGATATATTGCATCACCCACAACTAACAGTAATTCTGACACAAATACTGTCTGCACCTATTTTCTTTGCTTGTACGTGTTGGTTGTATGACAGGGAGAAGAAGCGGGGCTTCAACTTCTTTTGATTCTGAACCTGAGAGAACCTTCCTTAGACTAAGGAGGGAGGCAAAAGAAAAACGTGTAGTTGGTGCTGAAGAAGAGGAGGAACACGTTGAGGAATACTTTGAACCAAACATGGAAGAAAACATGGAAAATCATCATGAAGAAGAGACTCACAACCATGGCAGAGGAGGTGGAGCAAATCATGCTGGGGAGGATAGAAGAGTTTTGGGCTCTTACATCAATCCAAACCCAGGCAATTGTGGAAGTAGCATCCAAAAGCCAACAATCCATGCCAACAACTTTGAACTTAAACCACAGCTCATCACCCTTGTTCAGAACAACTGTTCGTTTGGAGGAGGTGTTCAAGAAGACCCCAATCAACATTTGACCACCTTCCTGAGAATATATGACACAGTAAAATCTAATGGTATTCATCCTGACGCCTATAGATTGCTCTTATTTCCCTTCTCACTCAGGGACAAGGCGGCCAAGTGGCTGGAATCCTTTCCAAGGGAGAGCTTGACAACTTGGGAGGATGTGGTGAACAAATTCTTAGCAAGATTCTACCCTCCTCAACGAATCAATAGGCTGAGAGCTGAGGTTTAAACTTTCAGGCAACAAGATGGTGAGACTCTGTATGAAGCATGGGAGAGGTTTAAGGACTTAACAAGGAGGTGTCCATCTGACATGTTCAACGAATGGGTGCAGCTGCACATTTTCTATGAAGGGCTATCCTATGAGTCAAAGAAGGCCGTAGACCATTCATCTGGAGGATCCTTGAACAAGAAGAAGACCATTGAGGAAGCCATAGATGTTATTGAAACAGTAGCAGAAAATGACTACTTCTATGCTTCCCAAAGAGGGAACACAAGAGGAGTGATAGAGCTAAACAATGTAGATGCTCTGTTGGCCCAAAACAAGCTCATTACCCAGCAGCTGGCTGACCACACCAAGAAGATGGAGAGGAACCAAGTAGCAGCAATCTCATCTTCATCAACAATCCAAGAAGGAGTGAATGAAGAAGCAGAGGGGAGTCAGGAGCAAGCCAACTACATTGGGAATTCACCAAGGAAAAACTATGATCCATACTCCAAGACTTACAACCCTGGATGGAGAAACCACCCAAACTTTGGGTGGGGAAGCGAGCAAGATCAAAACCAAGACCAGAGACGTTACAACTCCAACAACAATGGAGCTCACCAGCAATTCACCCATAGGACATCTCAACACCCCCACAACAACACTTCTCCACACACTTATCAAAACCAAAACAGCACATCTGCTCCGAATCACTCATCAATTGATGACAAGCTCTCTAAGATTGAAGCCTTACTTGAAGGAATATGCCAAGAGATTCAAGAAAATAAGGTGTTCAAAGAGGAGGTGCGAGCCAATATTAAGAACCAGGGAGAGACCATTAGGAAGCTGGAATTCCAGGTGGGATATTTAGCTGAGAAGATTCCCAGACCTACTAATAGCTTCCCAAGTGACACGGAGAAAAACCCCAAGGGAGAAGCAAAGAAAGTAAGATGGGAAGATTACAAAATGGTCACTACAAGTGATCTAGAGATTGAAGACAAGCAAGGCAAAATGTGCAAACAACCTGAAGACAACTCAACAAAAGAGGAGGATAGAGATCACAAAGAACCAGAAATCTCACAACAAGAGCTGTTGAAGCTCTATGCACCATTCCCTCAACTGCTCAATGGTGCTGTGGGAAAGAGAATATATTCAAGGTTCCTAGACTTGTTTGCATCTCTGCATGTAAACATACCATTCATCAGGGCAATTCAACAAATTCCTGCATTCATCAAGTATATGAAGGAACTTCTTCCCAGGAAAAGCTCACTCAAAGGAGGCCAGACTATAGTGATGAACAAGGAATGTAGTGCCCTTATTCAACCTGAGCTGCCTACGAAAAGAAGAGACCCAGGGAGTTTTCACATCCCATGTGCCATAGGTGAAACTATGTTCGATAGAGCACTATGTGATTTGGGGGCCAGCATCAACTTACTGCCCTTATCCCTAGTGAAGAGGCTGCAAATCAATGAGATAATGCCCACAGATGTCATTATCAGACTGGCTGAAAAAACTCAAAAGCAAGCAATAGGAGTGGTGGAAAATGTGTTGCTAAAGGTTGGGAAGTACTTTCTCCCAACAGACTTTGTCATTCTGGACATGGAAGAAAGTCACACTCATCTAATCATATTAGGAAGACCATTTCTAGCTACAGCCAGAGCACTTATCGATGTAGAGAAAGGGGAGCTAATATTGAGAATCCATGATGAACGACTCAGCTTCAATGTCTTCAAACTCTCACAAGAAACAGATCAAGAGGACAAGGAACTGAGTACAGATGATAATGAGACACTGAAAGAAAAAAAAAAGCACTGAAGCACAGCCAGCTCATTCTGAGATCCCCTTAACTGATAAACAAGGAAAACAGCAATTGCCACAGCTCAAGGAAAAGTTGGAGGAACCCAAACCTCTAGAGGCAGGTGAAGACAGCATCATAACTCCTTGGAGAAAAGAGGTCACCAAGGGGAAGGCAACCTCAAAAGAAACAAAGAAGAAGGTACCAAGGAGATGGAGGAACAAGAAGATCCCTACGGAAGACTTCTCTCCAGGGGATAGAGTTGTCTCAGCTTACTTCCCAGATATTTCCCCTAATCTCCCTACTGTGCCATCTCAATTACCTAAGGTTTTCACTATCAACAGAGTTCTTTCCCTGGAACATGTGGAGATCATTGATCCAACCAATGGATACAAGTCTACAGCAAGAGGGGAGGACTTTAAGCACTACCAACCACCCTGATGAAGGAAAAACGTCAAGCTAGTGACGCTAAAGAAGCGCTTCATGGGAGGCAACCCATGTTTTATATGTTTTTAAAATAATGAATAAATCAATGTTTATGAATTTCAACCCAAACTTGACAAACATTTAGTGAAAGCTTTATCATGCAGTATATAGTGAAGAACAAGTTTGGTCTTCAAAGCAAACCAAGATGCATGCTAGTCTTGCGAGCTTTGAACAAAATTTTTCATCACATTGCTTCAAACTAAGTTTGGTGTCACCTCATGGTGCCACCAAAATGCATATAAGGACCCACCAATAGTTAGTTAGTTAGTTGGAATTCATAAATAAACAATCAAATCCTTTCTTTCATTTTATTCTAGCTGTAGAGTTTAAATTATTTTTGTGATATTAATTTCCTTATTTCAAATCTTTATAGGAAAGGAAAAGAAGCATGAAAAGGGATTGATTGGACAATTAAATGGGGGAGATTTCGCCACTTAATGAAGAGCACTACACACATGTCTCAAGAGGGAACGCATGGGGAAACGCTGCCATGCAACATTGGAGAAAGAAGACCCTTGAAGATCGAACCAATCACTCTCATTAAAGTGATGATCCTTGTCTTTCCTTCATAAACAACCCCATCCGTCCATCTAGTAAACATTCATGCAATCCACACCCTTCATTCACTCATGATTTTCTTATATAAGTTAACCTTAGTGCATGCTCACTCCTCACATTCAAATCCCCACTCTCCACACTTCTATTGGCACACTAAACCCTTCATCACACATTGCTTTAACCAACACACTCTTCATCTATCCGAAGCCTAAAACCCCCCTCAAACAACAACTCAAGTCATGGCATCATCAAGCTCAAAGAGGCAAAGAGGAAGGAACCTATGGAGAGTGCTCCTTTTGATGACAGGAAATTCAAGACTGCCTTTCATGAGCATGAATTTGAGCGGATAAGGGCCAGAAAGATATTGCCAGAGTTAATCTTCCAAATCAATACCAATGAATCACGACAGATTTGGAGAAAAATCGAACAGAGGGGGTGGCAATTGCTCACCAGTCCAGAGGGGAAGATCAATGGAAACCTCATCAAAGAATTCTATGCAAATGCAGTTAGAGAGGATAAGACCAAAGCCCCAACCTTCAAAAGCTATGTGAGAGGAAGGGAGGTGGACTTCAGCCCAAGTGCCATAACAAGAGCTCTTCACTTGAAATCACCTCATTTTGATGAGGAGAGTTATCAGGCAAGGATAAGTAGAAGCCCCGATAAGGATGAGCTCTCAGAGATAGCATCAGATATCTGTGTCATAGCCGCTGACTGGGAGAGGTACTCAGATGGGAGACCAAAATTCATAAAAAGGGGAGACCTTCACCCTGGAGCCAAAGGGTGGTTTGAGCTTGTAAGGAGGTCCATCCTACCAGCTGCTAATAATTCAGAGGTCAACATCAATCGAGCCACTATGGTACAATGGTTAGTACAAGGTGGGAAAATCAAAGTGCATGAGCTCATTACCGAAGGGATTCAAGAGTCAGCTGAGAAAGCTGACTCAGGTGCCAGACTTTGGTACCCCAGCACCATTCTCCGCTTGTGCAACAAGGCCAAGGTAATATTTAAGGACAGCAGCCCAGACTGGGTGAACCCAGGGAGGCCAGTCACACTCGAGCGAATGGTCTATACCACACCGGCTCAGCAACTAAGAAGGCCACATATAGGAAGGCAAAGGGCCCAGGGAGAAGCTCATCAAGAGGAATATCATCAGGAAGAATATCAACAAGAAGAGCATCATGACCCAGCCAACTTGAATATAACTCACCTTCTAAGAGCCATTGAAGATTTGGGACAGAGACATATGGAAGGACAAGAGCAAATACTGAACCGGCTGAGCCAATAGGAAGCATGGCAAAAACAACAAATGGAGCAGCAGCAGGAACAATACTCCCAGCTCACTCAAGCCATCAACCAAGTGAATGAGAGGCAAGAGATTCAAGAGAAGCACTTGCAAGGACTCAACCAGCGGCAGATAGCCCAAATGAAAACTTTTAACGAGTTCAGTGTACTCAATGAAGGAAGGCAACTACATAGGGAGGAGTTCTATGTAAACACTCAAGCTGAGTTGAACTACATGACCAGTAATATGCATCAGCTACACTATGCCATCCCTACATATGATGAGGTCCAAAAAGAATTTGTAGAACAAGAAGAGAGGAAAGTGAAACAGCAAAAGGAGACACTCAAGAAGAAGATGGAAGATAGTGGTTTCTGGAGGAAGCTGCTTGGAAAAGGCAAGGGAAGTGGAAGTACAAGCACTCAAGAGAGACACAATGAGGACAAACAAGGATGGGAGCATGGACATCCACATGAATAAAAGGTGGTGGAGTTCTTTTTAGTCCATTGTTTTCTATGCTTTAAATAAGGAAGATCTTGTATGAAATAGAACCTGCTTCCATGTTATGTTTAAACTTTTTAAAATTCTGTCTTTTAAGTTTTCCTTCTGAATAGGTCCATAATTTCTAGTTTAAATGTCACTGCATCATTCCCTTATTTACTTGTAAGCTTGTCCAATTTAAATCAAATTAAAGAAGAGAATGATTATGTTTTTAAAAGACCAGAGTAGAGTTCATATTGTGGAAGTGCATTCATGAATCTTTGGGGTAGTCATAAGTTAGCTAAGTGGGTTCAAGCACAAGGCTGGGATGACAATTATCTGGCCTAAATACTTTTCTTTGGATACACTCATGAGACTATGTTAATAACAAGATCCTAAGAAGAGAAAAGGGAAAGAACAATGGAAGTGAAAAACAAAAGAAAAAGAGTAAGCAATAAGGCTAGGCATCAATGGTTTTAATCTTGAGGCAAGTGTCTGTGGTGCTCCTGTGTGAGGGATCTACTTAGATGAATAAGCTCTTAGGGGTGCCTTATCACTTGGTAACTTGGGTTAACTAACTCGGGATTATCAGCTGAAAGTCCACTATCAAGAGTAACCTTCACTACAGAACATTTAGTAACCCAAAGAGGTGCTGGACACCAAGGTCTCAAGAAGAGAAAATAAATAAACTAAATGCCTGTAGTGTGTATCTATGGGGGATAGACTTGAGGGAGTAAGTCCTTAGGGGTGTCTCAACACCTAGCACCTTGAACCAACTGGTTCGGGAGTGTTGGCTGAAAGCTTATCTTAAAGAGTTGCCCCCTTACAGAGCACTTAGCCTAAATAACACAAACAACCCTTGAAATAACAATAATAAAAGGATCAATGAATAAAGGTCTCATGGGATATAAACAAAGTGGGTGTTTTAAGACATGATAAAGGTTTGAAAGCCAGTAATGGAATGAACCTAAGTTGCTATGCATGAAACCACCATAAAATCAGTAACATAACTTCCACAAGAATGACTCATTCCTCTGGATATTCCATTCATCATTCTCTTGTTCCAGTACTTGCTTAGGGACAAGCAAGCTTTAAGTTTGGTGTTGTGATGCCAGGGCATCTTGGCCAGTTTCACTCACCTTTTCTTTACTATTTTTAGGTTAGTTTCATGCATTTCTTTAGGAAATAAGCTAGTTTTGGGTAGATATTCACTTATGCTTTGATTCAAGCATACATTGTGCATTTCACATAATTTCATGAGGATTTTGCATAAGTTTAGTGACAAATATTATGTTGCATTACTCATGACTTGGACTAGAGCTTTGATGCACTTTATTGCTTGATTTCAGGACCAAAAGGAAGCAAGAAAAGGGGAGGTAACTTGCAAGATTAATGAGAAAAGTGATTGCCAATAACACTCTCAAAAAGCCATCAATGCCCACGTTAGAGAGTCACGTTAACTAAGTTAACGTGAACTCTAACGTGGAGAAGAGAAGTTCAGCCAACGTTAGTGACACTTAACATTGTCACTAACGTTGGCAATTACTCATAAGTGGCCACGTTAGAAGCCACGTTAACCTAGTTAACGTGGCCTCTAACGTTAAGGGGGGAAGAGAAGCCAACATTAGTGACACTCAACATTGTCACTAACGTTGGCCGATGGTGCAAAGTACCACGTTAACTCCCACGTTAACTTGGTTATCGTGGGAACTAACGTAAGGGATGAAGAGTTGTCGACAACGTTACTGACACTCAACATTGTCACTAACGTTGAAGCAACCACACAACCCCCAAGAGTCACGTTAACTTCCACATTAACTTGGTTAACGTTCTCAAACTTATATTCTCACTAAATATTAACACCCCTAACGTCCTGAACTAAAGTCTCCGCCCACTTCGCACTTTCTCTCTGCAAGGAAAGCCAAGCCCAAATAAAGAAAGGAACTGCTTCAAACTCAAGATCCAAAGGCCCAAGACTTGAAGAATCACACTAGAAGCTGAGAAGAGTAGTATATATAGGAGTAGCTTTGAATTGAGAAAGGGTTCTAGAGGCTGAGAAAAAGAGAACTATTCTCTGTATTTTACTTTCTTTGCAATTTCTAGTTTTATGATGTACTCTCCATCTTTGTTTTCATTTTCAAGAGCTATGAACAACTAAACCCCTTTCATTGGGTTAGGGAGCTCTGTTGTAATTTGATGGATCAATACTAATTTTCGTTATTCTTCTTCTATCTTTCCTCTTGATTTTACTTGAAAGCTTTCAATCTTCATCCAATTGAGTAGTTATCTTGGAAGAGAAGCTATTCAAACTTGGATCTCTTTTGAACCTTGAAAGAGGAATGAAGAGATCAAGCTAGAAATGCTTTCTCATGCTAGACCAAATTGGGTTTGGATGGGTATGTGACTATAACCCTCTCAATACTTGATTTGGGAAATGCATGTGGTATAATCAGTGACCATACTTCATCTCTTCTCATGAGCAATTGACCAAGGAATTGGCTATTGATCAAGATTTGAGAGATTGAATTACAAGAAATTGTAATTCAATCACTTAAGATTGCCAAAGAGATCAATGAGTGCATTGATTGAGGAAGAGATGAAAATGAACTTGATCCGGAGAATTGCAACATCTCCTAA
>NC_029790.2:48685780-48691175 GCF_000816755.2 Arachis ipaensis | reverse complement strand
AATTCAATCACTTAAGATTGCCAAGGAGATCAATGAGTGCATTGATTGAGGAAGAGATGAAAATGAACTTGATCCGGAGAATTGCAACATCTCCTAAGCCCAATGAACTCCCCATCTCTGATCTTACCCATTCTCTTTAATTTCTGCCATTTACTTTTATGAGCAAATCCCCCATTCCCATTTACAATTCTGCAATTTATTTTCAGTCATTTACTTCCTGTCCTTTAATTCTAGCATTTACTTTTCTGTTATTTACATTCCCGCCATTTTTATTTTCTGCAACTCTCAACCTAAATTCTGGATTCGCTCAACTAGAACATTCTTCTAATTAAAGTTGCTTGGTCAATCAATCCCTGTGGGATTCGACCTCACTCTATTGTGAGTTTATACTTGACGAAAAATTCGGTACACTTGCCGAAGGGAGATTTGTTGAGAGACAAGTTTTTCGCGCATCACCCAGCCCCTTCTTTCGGCGACCACCACCGCCGCCGGAGCTACCACCACCACTACCCCTTTCTCGCTCTCTCTATTTCTTTTCTTTTCTTCTTCTTTTCCTTCTTCTTTCTTTCATTTCTTCTTCCTTCTTTCCTTTTATTCTCTTCTCTCTTTCTTCTCTTCTTCGGCGAAGCTCCGCCGCCGTGAGCCTCGCAGTGGCTAACACAAGTGCCACTGTTACCTATCTTTTTCTTTTCCATCCTTCAACTTTTCAATTTTCTTGTTTTAATCTTCTTTGTTCTGTTTAGTTACTTGCTTAATTTTTGTTTTTCCTAATTTAACTTTAGTAATCTAGCTTATGTTTTGTTTAATGGTTTGTTTGTTGATAATTGCAAGTATTCAATTTTTTATTTATGGGTTGTTGATGCTTGAAGTTTTGCTTGTGTTGATGAACATGTGCACTACACTCCATGCATTTGACATATTGCCTAAATGAATCTTGAGTTTGATTCATATGTTGTCACGACCATATGTGTTAAACTATATCCTTGTTTGCCATTCTAATAAAGAATTATGCACTTTTGAATGATTATGATGTTATTTTGGATTGAAATTTCAATAATGTACTTGTTTAAATGCTGTGAGTTGCTAGCACCAATTTGAGATGAAAAGTGACATTTGACTTCTTTTTGGTCGAATTTTTAACAAGTGCATATTGAATTTAGTGAATTGAATTGAATTGCTTGTTTATCATGGGTTTTAAATCAATATAATCACATAACGGGGTATTTGTTCCTTGTTAATGCTTTGCATTTTTTTGAGTTGACTTGACTTGATTCCTATCAAGACTTGTCACTTTTTGTAACAAACACCTTCACCATGTGATTATTCCTAAGGATGAATAAGTAATTGTCATTTCATCATTGCATTGGTTACCACTTGTTGTGCTATTTTATTAATTTTGCGCTTTCACTTGTACAACTTCAATATCCAATAATTCCTACATTCAATTCACTCTTGTTGTAATTTCCTAAGTTTGCTTGTACTTAATTGATGCTCATTCATTGCTTGCCTATTAAGCCATTTAATTGAGGAACTCATGCTTAAATTTTGACTGCGTGGATGCCTTTCTAACTAGCCGTTGTGTGTGTTCCAACCGCGTGCATAATTAGAATACAAACATGGCTTATCTTTTTATCATACCGCACCGCTATGCAAAAACTTCCTAAATTAAATGCTTATTTGATTTCTTTTAGCTCCAAGTATACAATGTATTTGCTCCCTCCTTTACCTTTTTTGTGCTACTTGTCCTATGATTCTAATTATACTTTATTCATTCTTTTTTAGGATGAGACATGAAGGCAAGGAGCCGGGAGAGGAGGAGGACACTGAGGATGGAGATGCCCAGAATGCTTTGGACTTGGCAATTCTACACAACCCAAGCCCCCGCATCCACCAACCGAAGGTGGAGGCCCTTGAGAAACATTCTCCCCGGATCGTGTTCGTGCACGGAGGACCGTGAAATGCTTAAGTGAGGGGGAGGATTCGTCATATTGGGGTGTAAATTCTCTTTTTTGAACACTATGCACTTTTTTTTTGTTTCTTTTTACTATGTTTCTTGTAGATATTTGGTGTGTTTTTTATTGTTGCATTGCACTTTCTTCTAGTATATATATATATATATATATATATACATCTTAGTTCATCCATAGTTATTGCATTCTGCATTTTTGCATGGTATATAGTATAGATTTTGGTTGTGATTGGATGATGTGAATAGCATATGCCTAGTTCAATTTTGATTCTAATTATTCATGTTAATTTTTGGTTGTTGAAAATTAGGAAAAGAACTAGGAAATTTGAAAAATGTGCATCCATCACAAACATATATACATACATATAGGAAATAATTTTGGTGAAAAACAACAAAAATTTTCAAGAATTTTTGTTTTATGGCATTCTATTGAATTAATTTGGAAAATTGCTTTTAAACTTGCTTCAATGATTTTTATTGAACATAGAAGAGGAAAGGACAAAATACCTTGTGAGTTTTTGGGCTTATATTGAGTGGTTACAATTTTTAACCACTATTTTTGTTCATTGTATGCTATGCTCCTTCTATGATTGCGATCTTAGATTTGCTTGATTCTTTATTTCCAATGATTGATGTTTTGAATGCATTGAGAATGATTGAGGCCGTCTTTGATTAAAGCTTACTTAACCCATATGGCCTACCCTTGGCATCTACCATTGTTAACCCCTTTGAGTTTTATTTACCCCATTATTTTTTATATTAGCACATTACAACCTTAAGCGAAAATTCATGAATTACCTTGAATTGCATCTTTGATTAGCTTAGGTTGAGGAGTGTGTTTCATTTAAGTGTGGAGGAATCTTTGGAAAACATTGGTAGTGAATGAAAATATTTGTTTTGGATATTCATTGAAAATTTGGAAAATGGGTGCACGTTTATGTATCAATTTTCTTTAACCATATCACTACAAGGAAGGTCCGTAATGGCGGCGGTTTTTTCTTGATTAGCGGCCGTTTTACACCGTCACGAAATCAATTACCGGCAGTTTATCATACCGCCAAGGATATTGGTGCCGGCACTCGGTTTGTGGCGTTTAATAACCGCCGGTATAAACGCTACTAAATCAAAATTTAACGGCTGTCGTGCAACAAACCGCTGGCATATGCGAGTGACACGATTTTCGCCATGTTTACCGGCGGTTCTAAAACCGCCGCTATTTTCTTTGTTGTTTTCGAGTGGACGCGTGTTTTGCGGCGATTTCAAAACCGCCGAAACGAAAATAAGGTTTTCGGCACAGTTACCGGTGGCTTTAAACCGCCGCAATACCAATCAGATAAATTCACACTCTTAAGCAGTTTAAATCCGCTACTAAATAAAGAAAAATAAAAAAAGAATAAAATTTGAATTTTTTAAAATATATAGAACTAACCAAATTTTTTTTGCTTTTAGATTTTTTATTATTTTAAGAGTTAATATTTTCAACCTTAGAATCCAAACTTGCATCAAAAACAAAAAAATTATCTGCAAAATAAAATAATATATTCATGAAAGTACGAAGAAAACAAATCTCTACAAAGAGTTGTATAGCCTAATTCAAAAAAAGTTTGCTTTAAACCAAAATAATTCCAATCCTAATACATTATTCTCCAATCTATCATTCCATGGAACTCATCCCTGCAGCGATGTCTGGTGTGAGCTCCTCACCCAGACGTCGGTATAGATAAATCAGAGCATCCTCCATCACCTTCCTCTTTAACTTCTCGCGTTCCAACTCTGCTTGTAGTTCTAGCAGCTTCCTCTTGGTCTCCTCTATTTGGACTCCGTTGACCAGCGCACGTGAATTCGGACCAAAGAGTTGACTAGGAGTCGGTCCAGCACCCATACCACGTACTCTACCAGGTTTCTCTTTTCCGAAAACCTGAGCAATGGAATCATTTTGAGACAACAATCTAGAAGACTCATCCTGTTGCTCATCCTGTTTCTCTTCTTCCATCCGCCGTGCAAAGCTTTTCGAACCACCAGTGTGGCTATATAGTTGCTTTGATCGATTAGCCGCGTTTTTCCTTCACTTCTCCTGTTGGTCCATCAGAAATAGGGCAATTAGAAACTGATTCAAAAAGACTCAATGCTAAATAATTTGTAATGTTGTGTACCAATGAGTTAGTAGATTACCTTTCTCTCCTCTTCGACGGGATAGTTAAGGAACCATCTCCAATGCTCTCGATTGATTCCAGGCAGACGTTGCTCAATGTTTTCTTCAGTCGTAAATGTTAGCTCGTAAAAAGCATTGTACAACCTCAGCCTTCCTTCCTTCCAAGACTTTCCCATACTTTTCAGAATATTTTTCTTGACAGTTTCTTTAATATCTTCATCAAAGTGGAAAATTTGCTACACACATAATAATTATTGGTCAAAAATTGTAAGAATAAGCATATTTAACTCAAAGGGGATATCAACATTTACCTTGATGCATTAGTTATAAACATTGTCTTTAGTGGTAATCTTACGCCAACTTCTCTCACAGATAGGGAATTTTCCATAGTCAGTTCCCAACAGACCAAGCACGCCACTCAACAATTGCTTGCTTTGCTCTGTTGAACCTGAGCATGATCTTCCTACTGTTAGGCCATTCCATAGCCTCCCTCACACTTAGTCTTGCCCGCTTGATTGTGCCGTCAGAATCTATAAGCCAAATATAATACGTCATATGTGTATCCCTTGTGGACAGCATGCGAAAAAATTAATATATAGCATAGAGTCTAAATCTGATAGATAAAGAAAAATTATTAAATACGTTACCGATTATCTTAACTGCCCAAAACTCTGTAGTCTTGCGTCTTTTGCGACTCTGAGCACTAGAATCAACACTGGGGTCATCAGCTTCTTGATCAAGTGAATCTACATCATTTGCATTAGCTGCCAAGTTTACATGGCTTGGCTCCGAGTTTTGAATGTTAGTTGTGCTAGTTTGTGGAGCATGCCTTGGTACATTGCATGGCGGAAGGAACGAGCGTGCAGTTGCAGGGACACTATCACCGCTGTCTGGGAGCATTTCAGAGTCGTGGGCAGCTGAAGCTGGAGATGGAGCCGTGTGAGGTTGCTGACATCCTGGTCCTAATTTTGCTTTTTTTTAGTGTAACGACCTTTCCTAGCCATCTTAAAAGATAAATGGCACCTCTTTTCCAGCTAAAACAAATCATAATGAATGAGAGTCAAATCATAATTTATACTTTCGTAATTCATAATTAAAGAATTAGCTGCTGAAAAATGAAGATTTTTCAAGAATTCAATTATCATACAATAATAAAATTAAAAGAGTACGTAAAGAATACATAGAAAATATACAAAAATAAAAAATATTGTTATGAATATTTTATTGATTATTGATAAAAATAAAATTAAAATATATAAACTAAAATTATAACT
>NC_029790.2:48674939-48675680 GCF_000816755.2 Arachis ipaensis | reverse complement strand
TAAAAAATAGTATAATAATAATAATAATAATAATAATAATAATAATAATAATAATAATAATAATAATAATAATAATAATAATAAATTTATTTCATGATAACAATAAAAAGGTGAATTACCCTAATAAAAAAATACAACAAATAACACTCAAGTATTCACTCAGACAAGCAATTAGCCATGAAATTATATTCTATAGTGGTCCGAGGACTCTGAAAAAGTAGGATGCATGTCTGTAGAAGTTAATATAATAGTGATACCATTATAATAATCTATTCAGATTACATGATGGATAGTATTAATAATTAGTAAAAAGACTGATGAGAAAGCCAACTAACATATAGCTATCCCTTTTTTGGGCAGTGTGGAAGCCTACATTACTTAGGAATTGGAAGTTGAAAGATCTATTGGTGCTTACCAAGACAGCGATGTGAGTGAGGGGTCCTCGTCGGCGACGACAAGGACATGCGCTGGCGGGGTAGATGAGGGCCACTCTAAACTAGGGGTTGCTTCAATGGGTGCACGACTGTGAGTTAGGGCTAAGGTGGTGGATGATGTATAAGGATTCGCGCGGGGGGGAGGATTTGGGCGCACGGAGGCGTAATTTAAAATATAAATTCCACTAAATATATATAGGGCTGTTGTTATTAAGTTTTTTAGTGTTTTAGTGTAAATAATAATAGTAATAATAATAGTAAAATAATAATAATAATAATAATTAATACTTAGCTTTCTTATTGTAAT
>NC_029790.2:48599368-48663670 GCF_000816755.2 Arachis ipaensis | reverse complement strand
AATAAAAATTTAATATACAATTATTTTTCTCTCTTTTTTTTTGAAATAATTAATTTTTAAATATTTTTTAATTTAATTTTGATATCTGTTAGATTAATTTTCAGGTATTTTATTTGTTTTTAATTTTGATATCAAATTAAATGTATAACAAAAAAAAATATTCTCATACGCAAATATTAATAAAAAAAAAAACACAAAAAACACACTTTTTACACCAATTCCTCAAATGGAAATTTCAACCAAAAAACACAAAGTATTTGTGCAACACTAATATACATGCCATGAATGAGTAACTATAAATAGTATTTATATTAGTGTGTTACCTTCAATGTTATAGGGAACATAGTGAGTTTTTGTATGGATTGTTGTTCACTGGTATTATTATTCTCTAAGGCTGCTTCCATAGAGCGATGATGAGTACTACTACTACTATTGTTGTATTCTGGTTTCGGTGCTATGCAGTTTTGTGGCATGGCTAATAATGGTTAAAGAATATAAAAGAAAGTGGTGGTATGATAGAGATTTATGGTGGTGAACGAAGAAATATAATGGAGGGATTTTGAGAGAAGTTAACAAGTTTCTTTGGATTGTGGGATCCCACCTTTATTTATTTATTTACCTCACATTATTCTTTATCATGACCAAGCTCTCACCTCAAAACCTCTAGAGATTCTGAGCCATTGCTTTTTGTTTTTTTTAATAACACTACATTTAGGTTTGTGAAATCTTAACTTTGATGTTGACATCACTCTTTACTTTTAATCATCTGCTACTTTTTGAGTAAGACTGTTTATATTGGCATATGCAACTCATAGAGATTTAAAATTGGAATGCTAATAACCATAATACTAATAACCATGTTGCTGCAAAGATTTTATGACCCTGATTCAGGTTACAGTACACTTGATGGAAAGGATATCCAAACACTTCAAGTTAAGTGGCTAAAAAAACAGATGGGTTTGGTTAGCCAAGAGCCTGTGTTGTTCAACGACACGATCCTAGCCAACATCACACATGGGTTACATAAAAAGACTCGAGTGGGATCCCATTTCACATCCCAACTGGATTCAACACTCTCAATCACTTCATAGAAATTGAAATTTATGTTCTCTTGATAAATATTTGCAGTGATAATTATAGTAAAACAAGCTTGAATGGGTCTTAATAGTATTCAACACTCTCAATCACTTAATGTATATGTAGCCGTAGATCAGAATGGGTTGGACATCAATATAGTAAAACAAGCTTGAAATTTATTTTGCAATGATGTGCTTCCTTGGGTCTTCTCTTTTCTTGGTTCAAAATTAATAAGAGGCTAAAATTGGGCAACCTATGTCTATTTGATGATATTGTTGCTGCGTAACTCATTTTCATAACTGATTTCTTGGGGAGGTTTCTACTGATGTGGGTTCAACATTTGGTGAATAGCCACTATTTGATATACAGAACAACATGTACACATTTGACACCATCAATTTAATTATTCAACAGACCTAACATAATGCTAGAATCAATAAAAATAATAGTAATAATAATAATAGTGTTTGACCAAATTGGAGTAATAATAATAGTGTTTCATCGAATTGTAGAAATTAAAAAGATGGGAGACCATTGGCATTCAATGTAGCATCCTCTCAATCCCTCCTAAGATACTGAACAGTTTTAAAGTCAAGAAAAATTCAACTAACACGTCTTGGCTATCCTATGCATATAATCTACTGTACTATCCTCAAGGATTCAGGTATCGTGTCGTCTATATAGCTAGGTGCCATGCATTCTTCTTATCAGGAGACATTCCACTATAAGGATACTCATTCTCTTCTATCATTTTATTGAGGTTATATGACAGCATCAAGGCATTTTGTCCAGCAGAATCAGCCTCTTCAGGTCCATCGGAGGAGACAACGTCCTCTTTCTCCACTAAATCCGAAACCACCTCTCCCGTTTCTTCGGATGTCTCTTGAATCTGGGATCGAGATATACCTGAGAGGTACATCATATCCAAAAATAAAAGCATAATATCAAGAATTAGTGTATGAGCATAATCATGTTACATCAACAACCAAAAAGTTGTCATTCTTACCTTCCCATAGTCGTTCAAGTCCATGTTCTATGAATTTGAATTCCTCCCGTGCTACAATATCTAGTTCAACAACAAGAGTATTTTCAATGCGTGCTTGCACAACACACCACAAAAATAATGTACAAATAATGTTTTTAAAATCATGAGACAATGTAAGAAAGTTACAATAAATGAATTATAACATTATTCAAAAGATTCCGAACCTAAAAATTAGAAAGCAGGTGACTCGCTAGTAAAAGAAATACATTTTTAATTAAGATAGCAAATAGATTAGAAAGCAAGATAACTATGGCATCAAAGAAAGAGAACATCAGTAACACCAGCAAAAGGATTTACATTTTGGAATGCTCTTTCTGCTCATGTCAGAAAAAAAACTATGCCTCATGCACACAGTTTAGTTTACTACATAAAATTGAATTGATAATCCACCTAACTCAATTTCCATTAATGTTATATATATATATTCCTAAATAGAGAAGCATGCGTTAATCCCATGCATTAGAACCCTTCTATATGAGAGGATAAATTTGTTGATTTTTTAAGAGAAAATACCATTAATATAGGATAAGGCTAATAAGCTTAAGTAATCACAGAACTCAGATTCATTCCAAGGTTGAGAATTTCCCATTATATATTTATCAAAGTTATCATCATGACTTTATCCTCATGTAGTTTCAGAATCTAATTTAATTTATAACACCTGCATAGATTATTGCAGGTTGTTGGCTTCAGTTTTACAATTTCTGAATAAGAAAGACTTAAAAGGATGTAACATTACAAATATCTAATAGCAAACATGGTGTTTAAGATACACAAATATAAGCACCAAATGAAACATAGACTCATCTCATATGAAGAGAATCTATCCCCTAAGCAGCCACTTTAAAGGAACACAGACCATCCATTTTTGAGTTCCACAAAAGGCTATATAATATATGCATGAGTTCCACGAAAGGGTCTCTATTATATGCTATTAAGTTTCTTTTAGCAAACACATACATATCTAGATCGAAGTTTATCTTGCTCTATAAAATACAATTAAATTCCCCACCCTCAATGGTGATTCAGCTTAACGACTCTAATTTATTAATTTTACTAAACAAATAATAGAATTTAGTTATCTAGATAGAGAACTGTTATATACGTTACATAAATAGCAAGGTAAAACGTGAATATTTACCTTCACCTTGTCAAGTATTTTCTGTGAACACCACGTTTTCGTACTTGTTATAAACTCAAACCCAAATTTAGCCCGGTACTTTTGGTCCCAATGAAGCAATTCCTAAAATTTTAATATAACCACATGAATATGGGTTTCTTTCCATGAATAAGAAAAGGATTTACAAAATTAAATTGGACAGCAGCAAATAAACCCTCATCATTGAAGCCAGCGCATGACGAATGGCTCAATAGAGGTGACTGTGTCCATAGAAGGCATCCAACTATGATTGTATACGGGACTCATTAAACCACAACTACCTTAGAAAGGATGTTGCGTGGTCCAATGAAGAGAATGGAGACGCATCAATCATCTTCTCTGCGAACCAACGGCTTCTGGTAATGAGAAAGAAGTCTCTGCTCTCCAATTTCCCTGATAGTCCATGGAAATAGAAATAATGTACAAGGACAATATAAAAATGTGATTGTAAGAAGTCTTGAAGGAGAGGTAACAGTATTGTGAAGGCCCAGTTAAATAAAAGAGCTCTATATTAGAGGATAAGTTTTAAAAAATCTAAAATAACTCAATCAAATCAACCTATTGTCTAATGATATGACTAAAATATAATCCACTATCTATCGTAGGTGAATCATGACAGTAGTATATATTCAGAACTTCCAAGAATATGAGCTATATTCTGAATGGAGAATAGTATTTTAGGAATCGGCGGCCTCATCAAAATCTTCAACCCCGTCATTAGTGGAATCCTCTAAATCGCCGTCTCTTGTCAACCGCAGGCCTTCAACATCAAATTCAGGCAAGCTAGTCGTACAAGACTCTGGATGAAGGTCGACCACACAATAATCATAATCTTCGCCCATGTCAAATAAATCTCTTGGCTTCACATGCATCACAACACTCCATCCATTCTCCACCTCATCCTCCACGTAGAACACAAGACGCGCCTCAAATGCCAAGATATAGGGCTCATCGTTTTCTCGATCACCGGTGTGAATCGGAGTGGCAAAATTGACACAGGTGTGGCCCAAAACGTCTTGCCGGATGCCTCTGCCCGACGTGGTGTCTGCCCAAAGACACTTGAACAATACTACAGCGAATTGACCGCTATAATTTAGCTCGATAATGTCTACTAATCTCCCGTAATACGAGACACTGCTAACATCAACATTGGCATCTCGTTTACTTGCATAACTTCTAGTATCTGAAGTGACATAAATCTCGCTATTCTGTGTTTTCATCCCTTCCTTGAAATGGTCCTAAATTTAAATCCATTGACGTTGTAAGCTTGATAGCGTCTGGCCTGAGCAAGGGGACCGCAGGTGAGCCACTGCAACTCGTTCAAATGATTAGTGCTTCCAAATGGGACCTGGCATTGAACCATTAGAGGCAAGAAGGCATCAAATGGCAGTAGGATCCTAAGATATTAAAGATTACCTTATGCTTGAACCAGTTAGAAAATTCTCTATGCACAACACTATCTATGTGAGACTGGGACCATATTTTATTTTGCAGTTTTCTCTTTGTGATGGCTCTGTACTCACTGTGCATAGAAAAAGTTTGTTCAACTTCAGTACTATCAACACCAAATTGGCTCACTAAATAATTTTAGAACTCAAGCTCTGTACTTACTCTAAGAATTTCTCTACAGCGATGCAATTCACCAGTACATGACGATGTGCTTGAAGCTTTTTAGTTGCTGTTAGAGTAAAAAATGCAGCTGCCCCGACCGCCTTTCCAACCTTTGGGAACATGTTGGCAATCTCGCTCAGCGGAGCATCGCTCAGCCGGTCGTCAACGTGCGTCGATTGGTTGATCCTACTCTCGACGTTATCTAGGTATCTCAAACAGAATGTGAGAATCTCCTCTAATAAGTAGCCTTCTACAATCGATCCTTCCGGTTGTGCCCTGTTACGCACGTACTGCTTGAGACAACATAGGTTCCTTTGAGAACATAGCATATAAATTGCTAGATGATAGCTATCCTAATAAAACAGGTCGAGAAAGCTTATGTAGATTGGTGCACAAAATTGTGATTTAAAAACTTGGTATGGCGAAATAGTTATCTCAACACTTCTTCACAACTCCGATGCAACTAACCAGCAAGTGCACTGGGTCGTCCAAGTAATACCTTACGTGAGTAAGGGTCGATCCCACGGAGATTGTCGGCTTGAAGCAAGCTATGGTCATCTTGTAAATCTCAGTCAGGCGGATTAAAATGGTTATGGGATTTTGATAATTAAAATATAAATAAAACATAAAATAGGATAGAAATACTTATGTAATTTATTGGTGGGAATTTTCAGATAAGCGTATGGAGATACTTTGTTGCTTCTGAACCTCTGCTTTCCTACTGCCTTCTTCCAACTATGCGTTACCTCCTTCCATGGCAAGCTGTATGATCCTCTCGGATGAAAACAAATCCATCTGCGCTGTCACCGCAAGGCTAATCATCTGTCGGTTCCCGCTAGCGTCGGAATAGGACCATTGTCCTTTTGCGCACTGTCACTTGCGCCCCACATTCGTAGGTTTGAAGCTCGTCACAGTCATCCCTTCCCATATACTACTCGGAATACCACAGACAATGTTTAGACTTTCCGGATCCCGGATCCTACTCGGAAAACCACAGACAAGGTTTAGACTTTCCGGACCCCAAGAATGGCTGCCAATAATTCTAGCCTATACAACGAAGGTTCTAATCTTAGATTAGAAACCCAAGAGAGTATACTCCAGCTGTCATCCAATGACTACGTTGAACATCATGTAGATCGCTTTGTGGTTATCAGGCACGCGACCTTGGCTAAGCAAGTAACGAAGTTTGGGTGATTGTCACGGGTCACCCCTTCATTTTGACTTAACTAAATTAAGTACAAGAGTATATCTTGGAGAAGAAGTAGGCATGAATTGAATAGAAAAATAGTAGTAATTGCATTAATTCATGAAGAACAGCAGAGCTACACACCTTAATCTATGGGGTGTAGAAACTCCACTGTAGAAAATACATAAGTGAGAGGTCTAGGCATGGCCGTGAGGCTAGCCTCCATGCGTGTACAAAATGATCTATGATATCATAAACTGATCAAGGATGTAAAATAAATCACTAAAAGTAGTTTTTATACTAAACTAGTAACTAGGGTTTACAGAAAATGAGTAACTAAGTGCAGATAGTGTAGAAATCCACTTCCGGGGCCTACTTAGTGTGTGCTTGGGCTATTCCTAGAGTTAAATGCCAGCTTTGGTGCCAGTTTGGGCGTTAACTCCAATTCAGGTGCCAGTTTGGGCGTTTTATGCCAAGATATTTTAGGCTGAATTTGGACGCCAGTTTGGGCCATCAAATCCCAGGCAAAGTATGGACTATTATATATTGCTGGAAAGCCCAGAATGTCTACGTTTCAACGCAATTGAGAGCGCACCAATTGGGCTTCTGTAGCTCCAAAAAATCTACTTCGAGTGCAGGGAGGTCTGAATCCAACAGCATATGTAGTCCTTTTTCAGCCTTTGAATCAGATTTTTGCTCAGGTCCCTCAATTTCAACAAGAAAATACCTGAAATCACAGAAAAATCCAAACTCATAGTAAAGTCCAGAAATGTGATTTTTTCATAAAAACTAATAATAATATAATAAAAATTAACTAAAACATACTAAAAACTATGTAAAAACAATGCCAAAAAGGGTATAAATTATCCGCTCATCATAGATCTTTACCTCTCAATTGGGTACATCCACCGGTAATGCACCAGGCCACTGAGACATTCCTCCTCGACCAAATGTACCGTTAGACGAACCATAACTGTGAAGAAGAAAGGTGGAAATATCATCTCTATGTAGCACATAGTGTGGACCACACGATCCTGAAGGAGAGGAAGTTATTTAGGATCTATGGATTTACTGCATATTAGTCGGAGGAAGGCTGATAACTCAGCCAAGACAGTGGATACTGGGGTGGGCAACACATGTTTTGACGCAATTGGCAGCAGATGTTCCATTAGAATATGACAGTCATGACTCTTCAAGCCGAATAACTTGCGCTATTTTAAATCAACACAGTGAGAGATGTTGCTAGAGTACCCGTCTAGAAAGACCACATTCTTGATTGTCCTAAGAAAGACATTCTTCTCTGGATTTTGCATGGTAAAGACTGCAGTGGGATACTTTCCACCTTCAAGTGGCCGCATATCTAGCCTGATGCCCATCAACTGGAGATCTTTTCGAGCTTTTAGGTGGTCTTTGGATTTACCGCTCTCGTTCAACATGTTGAAAACAATGTTGTCGCATACATTCTTTTCTATGTACATCACGTCAAGGTTGTGATGTAATTCGTTGTTCTACCAGTATGGCAGATCAAAGGATACACTCCTCTTTTTCCAGGGAGACTTGTCTTGCACCACGGTCTGCTGTCCGCGCCTTCTTTTACCGCCCACTGCTTACATCTTGCCTTGTAATACGGGCACACCCTCCAATTGTCTCAGGACATCCCTGCCAGTCAATTTGGTAGGTGGGGATCTATCCTCTACCTTGCCATCAAATCTACTCCGATCCTATCTATATCGGTGATCGCAATTCAAGAAGCGATGATGACCCATATAACACCATTTCTGACTGAAGGTGAGTCACCTAGTCTCAGCATCCAAATTGCACGTGGGGCAAGCTCTCCCGCCGTAAGTATTCCAGCCAGATAAATTGCCCAAGGCAAAAAAATTGCTGATAGTCCACATCAATGCAGCTCGCATCTTGAATGTTTTCTTCTCACCGTCGTACGTATCAACACCGGCCCACAACTGCTTCAGCTCATCGATCAGGGACTGAAGGTAGACATCTATGTCATTGCCAGGCATTTTAAGATCGGGAATAATCATAGAGAGAATAAAGTTGGTTTGTTTCATGCAAATCCATGGGGCTAGGCTGTACGGGATAAGAATCACTGGCCATATTGAGTACTTTAAACTGAGGTTTCCATAAGGATTAAAGCCAACACTGGCCAGGGCTAAGCGAACATTTTGCGGATCGCCAGAAAAGTCAGTATATCTTCTGTCAAATGCTTTCCAACCCTTGTCGTCCCTGGGGTGCCTCAAGGAACCGTCAGAGTTGGTTCCTCTCTCGTGCCACAACATATCCACGAATGTCTTGCTGGACATGAATAATCGCTGCAACCGTTGAATCAGAGGAAAGTAATGGAGAATCTTCACCGGCAGAGGTTTTCCATTCTTCTTGACAAAGGCATTGATCCTTACTAAGGAATTCTTCCGTGTCTTTTGCTTCCACCTGGATGCTCCACATCGTTTGCATCTAGACAGGCCTTGATCGGGGCCCTGATACAGCATGCAGTCATTTAGACATGCATCTATCTTCTTATACTCAATACCGAGTTTGCTTACAATCCTCTTGGCATCGTGCAACGTCTTTGGAATCTCTGCATGCTCAAAGGCATCCCCCACTAGCTCTAGAATCAAACTAAAAGCCTTGTCGCCCACTCCGCAAATGAACTTGATATGGTACAGCCTCACCAAGAAAGACAGCTTCAAGAATTTTAAGCATCCCAGATACAATTCCTGCTCGCCATCCTCCAGCAAGTCGTGAAAGGCACAAACCTCGCGGCTAGGTTCGTCAGATAAGTACGGCAACCCCTCTGCAACGTCTCCGACATGCCCATTCATCGAGTCTTTATCGTCGCTCTGCAGTCCCGGCATGTTGAATGCGTCGTGGACCATGTCACGCATTTGATCTCCTGAGTTTACAGTGGGTTCAGGTTCTTCCCTGCCACTGGATCTCTCGTCTATGATCCTTGGTACGCGGAATCGTGATTACACTTTAATTATGTAAAGTTCATTGCTCTTTCTTTCCCTGGTAATGGCGCCAAAAACATGATGCTAATACCACGGTTCACAACTCCGTGTAACTGACCAGCAAGTGCACTGGGTCGTCCAAGTAATGCCTTACGTGAGTAAGGGTCGAATCCCACGGAGATTGTTGGTATGAAGCAAGCTATGGTCACCTTGCAAATCTCAGTTAGGCAGATATAAATTGATAATGGTGTTTTCGAATAATAATTAATAGAATAGGGATAGAAATACTTATGTAATTCATTGGTGAGAATTTCAGATAAGCGAATGGAGATGCTTTTCGTTCCTTTGAACCTCTGCTTTCCTGCTATCTTCATCCAGTCAGTCTTACTCCTTTCCATGGCTGGCTTTATGTGATACATCACCATTGTCAATGGCTACTTTCGGTCATCTCTCGGGAAAATGATCCAATGCCCTATCACGGCACGGCTAATCGTCTGGAGGTATCACCCTTGTCAATGGCTTCATCTTATCCTCTCAGTGAAAATGGTCAACGCACCCTGTCACGGCACGGCTATTCATCTGTCGGTTCTCGATCATGCTGGAAAAAGATTTACTATCCTTTTGCGTCTGTCACTAATGCCCCGCAATCGCGAGTTTGGAGCTTGTCACAGTCATTCAATCATTGAATCCTACTCGGAATACCACAGACAAGGTTTAGACCTTCCGGATTCTCTTGAATGCCGCCATCATTCTAGCTTACACCACGAAGATTCCGATTAAGAGATCTAAGAGATACTCATCCAATTCGAATGTAGAACGGAAGTGGTTGTCAGGCACGCGTTCATAGGGAATGATGATGATTGTCACATTCATCACATTCAGGTTGAAGTGCGAATGAATATCTTAGAAGCGAAATAAGAAGAATTGAATAGAAAATAGTAGTACTTTGCATTAATCTTTGAGGAACAGCAGAGCTCCACACCTTAATCTATGGAGTGTAGAAACTCTACCGTTAAAAATATATAAGTGAAAGGTCCAGGTATGGCCGAATGGCCAGCCCCTCTGATCTAAGAACCAGGCGTCCAAAGATGGTCAAAAAGACTAGTAAAATGTCCTATTTAAAATAAACTAGCTACAAGGGTTTACATGAGTAAGTAATTGATGCATAAATCCACTTCCGGGACCCACTTGGTGTGTGCTTGGGCTGAGCTTGAGTGTTGCACGTGTAGAGGTCCTTCTTGGAGTTGAACGCCAGCTTTTGTGCCAGTTTGGGCGTTCAACTCTGGTTTTGGATCCTTTTCTGGCGCTGGACGCCAGAATTGGGCAGAAGGCTGGCATTGAACGCCAGTTTGCATCGTCTATTTTTGGCCAAAGTATAAACTATTATATATTGCTGGAAAGACCTAGATGTCTACGTTTCAACGCAATTGGAAGCGCGCCATTTCAAGTTCTGTAGCTCCAGAAAATCCATTTTGAGTGCAGGGAGATCAGAATCCAACAGCATCAGTAGTCCTTCTTCAACCTCTGAATCTGATTTTTGCTCAAGTCCCTCAATTTCAACCAGAAAATACTTGAAATCACAGAAAAACACACAAACTCATAGTAAAGTCCAGAAATGTGAATTTAACATAAAAACTAAGGAAAACATCCCTAAAAGTGACTAGATCCTACTAAAAACATACTAAAAATAATGCCAAAAAGCGTATAAATTATCCGCTCATCACAACACTAAACTTAAATTGTTGCTTGTCCCCAAGCAACTGAAAATCAAATAGGATAAAAAGAAGAGAATATACTATAAATTCCAAACTATCAATGATATGATTTTTCAGATTATCAAATAACATGTCTCCTTGTCATCATTCTTTCAAGAGACAACATATTTAACATTCTTAAACAACAACTTTCAAAAGACATATGCACTGTTCAAGCATTCATTCAGAAAACAAGAAGCATTGTCACCACATCAATATAATTAAACTAAGTTCAGGGATAAATTTGAAACTCATGTACTTCTTGTTCTTTTGAATTAAAATATTTTTCATTTAAGAGAGGTGATGGATTCATAGGACATTCATAACTTTAAGACAAAGTTACTAACTACTAATGATCATGTAATGAAGACACAAACACAGATAAGCACATAACACAGAAAATGAAAAACAGAAGAAATAAGAACAAGGAATGAATCCACCTTAGTGATGGTGGCGTTTCCTTCTTGAGGAACCAATGATGTCCTTGAGCTCTTCTATGTCTCTTCCTTGTCTTTGTTGCTCCTCCTTCATTGCTTTTAGATCTTCTCTGATTTCGTGAAGGATGATGGAGTGCTCTTGATGTTCCACCCTTAGTTGCTTCCAATAATTGTGTGGAAGAAAATGTATCCCCTGAGGTATCTCAGGGATCTCTTGATTTGCAGTCAAATGTTCTACCACTGAGCTATAGACCCTTGATGGAAGCTTTTGTCTTCCCTTTCCTCTTTCTAGAGGTTTCTCTGGCCTTAGGTGCCATCAATGGTTATGAAAAAAACAAAAAAAATCTATGCTTTTACCACACCAAACTTAGAATGTTGCTCGCCCTCGAGCAAAAGAAGAAGGAATAGATGAAGAAGAAGATGTGGAAAAAAAAAACTAGGATTATGAGGAAGGAAGGTGGGGATTCTGTGGGGTCCACAGATCCTGAGATGATCCTGTGGAGTCCATAGATCCTGAGATGATTCTGTGGGGTCCACAGATCCTGAGGTGTCAAGGCATTTACATCCCTGCACCAATTTAGGCATGTAAAGTGCCCTTGCACACAACTCTGGGCGTTCAGCGCCAGGTTGGTACCCATTTTGGGCGTTCAACGCCCATCTACTAGCCATTTCTGGCGTTGAACGCCAGAACCATGCTTGTTCTGGGCGTTCAGTGCCAGGATGCTGTCCATTTTGGGCGTTCAGCGCCAGAACCATGCTCTGTTCTGGCGTTGAACGCCAGGCAGATGCTCCTCCAGGGTGTGATTTTTCTTCTGCTATTTTTGATTCCGTTTTCAATTTTTATATTTATTTTGTGACTCCACATGATCATGAACCTACAAAGACATATAACTAAGAAAAATATAGTTAGATAAATAAAAATTGGGTTGCCTCCCAACAAGCGCTTCTTTAATGTGAATAGCTTGACAGTGGGCTCTCATGAAGCCTCACAGATGTGCAGAGCTTTGTTGAGACTCTCCAACACCAAACTTAGAGTTTGGATATGGGAGTTCAACACTAAACTTAGAGTTTGGTTGTGGCCTCCCAACACCAAACTTAGAGTTTGACTGTGGGGGCTCTGGTTGACTCTGCTTTGAGAGAAGCTTTTTCTGCTTCCTCTCCATGGATGCAAAGAGAGATCCTTGAGTTCTAAACACAAGGTTGTCCTTATTTAATTGAAGGATTAATTCTCCTCTGTCCACATCAATCACAGCTCTTGCTGTGACTAGGAAAGGTCTTCCTAGGATGATGGATTCATCCTCTTCCTTTCCAGCATCCAGGACTATGAAATCAGCAGGGATGTAAAGTCCTTCAACCTTTACTAACACGTCCTCTACTTGTCCATAAGCCTGTTTTCTTGAATTGTCTGCCATCTCTAATGAGATTTTAGCAGCTTGCACCCCATAGATTCCCAGTTTCTCTATTACAGAGAGGGACATGAGGTTTATCCCTGAACCAAGGTCACACAGAGCCTTAAAGATCATGGTGCCTATGGTGCAAGGTATTATGAACTTTCCAGGATCCTGTCTCTTCTGAGGTAATGTCAGTTGATCCAGATCACTTAGTTCATTGATGAACAAGGGAGGTTCAACTTCCCAAGTATCAATGCTGTTCAACTTCCCAAGTTTCAATGCCAAATAATTTGGCATTCAGCTTCATGATTGCACCAAGAAACTTGGCAGTTTGCTCTTCAGTAACATATTTTCAAAAATGAGAGAGAGAGAGTTAGTTAGGTAGTTTTGAAAAAGTTAAGAAACAAAAAAAAAAGTTAGTTAGTTAGTTGAAACAAATTTGAAAAGATAAGAAGTTAGGAAGTTAGAGAAGATATTTTGAAATCAAATTTTTGAAAAAGATAAGAAGATATTTTTGAAAAGATATGATTGAAATTGTTTTTGAAAAAGATTTGATTTTTAAAATCACAATTAATGACTTGATTCACAAGAAATCATAAGATATGATTCTAGAACTTAAAGTTTGAATCTTTCTTAACAAGCAAGTAACAAACTTGAAATTTTTGAATCAAAACATTAATTGTTATTGTTATTTTCGAAAATATGATGTAAAATTAAGAAAAATATTTTTGAAAAATATTTTTTTTTGAATTTTTGAAAATAACTAAGAAGTTTGAAAAAGATTTGATTTTTGAAAAAGATTTTGAAAAAGATAAGATTTTCAAATTGAAAATTTGATTTGACTCACAAGAAACAACTTGATTTTTAAAAAATTTTTGAAAAAGCCAACTCACATTTTCGAATTTGATGAGAGAGAAAAAGGGAAATATATTTTTTTGATTTTTGAATTTTTAATGAAGAGAGAGAAAAACAAGAAAAATGATGCAATGCGTGAGAATTTTAGATCAAAACATGTGATGCATGCAAGAATGCTATGAATGTCAAGATGAACACCAAGAACACCGTGAATATCAAGCAGTTTGGGTATGGCTTTACAGCCAGATAGGTTTCAACATGCTTCATGAAACACTAGAATTCATTCTTAAAAATTCTGAAAAGAAAATATACTTTTGAAAACATTTTTATTTTAAAACCTTTTTTTTTTCGAAAACAAAGGAGGAATTTTTGAAAAATTTTTAAAAATTTTTTTTTTTTGAAAACAAAACAAAAAGAAAATTACCTAATCTGAGCAACAGGATGAACCGTTAGTTGTCCAAACTCGAACAATCCCCGGCAATGGCACCAAAAACTTGGTACGCGGAATCGTGATTACACTTTAATTATGTAAAGTTCATTGCTCTTTCTTTCCCTGGTAATGGCGCCAAAAACATGATGCTAATACCACGGTTCACAACTCCGTGTAACTGACCAGCAAGTTCACTGGGTCGTCCAAGTAATGCCTTACGTGAGTAAGGGTCGAATCCCACGGAGATTGTTGGTATGAAGCAAGCTATGGTCACCTTGCAAATCTCAGTTAGGCAGATATAAATTGATAATGGTGTTTTCGAATAATAATTAATAGAATAGGGATAGAAATACTTATGTAATTCATTGGTGAAAATTTCAGATAAGCGAATGGAGATGCTTTTCGTTCCTTTGAACCTCTGCTTTCCTGCTATCTTCATCCAGTCAGTCTTACTGCGAGTTTGGAACTTGTCACAGTCATTCAATCATTGAATCCTACTCGGAATACCACAGACAAGGTTTAGACCTTCCGGATTCTCTTGAATGCCGCCATCATTCTAGCTTACACCACGAAGATTCCGATTAAGAGATCTAAGACATACTCATCCAATTCGAATGTAGAACGGAAGTGGTTGTCAGGCACGCATTCATAGGGAATGATGATGATTGTCACATTCATCACATTCAGGTTGAAGTGCGAATGAATATCTTAGAAGCGAAATAAGAAGAATTGAAAAGAAAATAGTAGTACTTTGCATTAATCTTTGAGGAACAGTAGAGCTCCACACCTTAATCTATGGAGTGTAGAAACTCTACCGTTAAAAATATATAAGTGAAAGGTCCAGGCATGGCCGAATGGCTAGCTTCTCTGATCTAAGAACCAGGCGTCCAAAGATGGTCAAAAAGACTAGTAAAATGTCCTATTTATAATTAACTAGCTACTAGGGTTTACATGAGTAAGTAATTGATGCATAAATCCACTTCCGGGGCCCACTTGGTGTGTGCTTGGGCTGAGCTTGAGTGTTGCACGTGTAAAGGTCCTTCTTGGAGTTGAACGCCAGCTTTTGTGCTAGTTTGGGCGTTCAACTCTGGTTTTGGATCCTTTTCTGGCGCTGGACGCCAGAATTGGGGAGAAGGCTGGCGTTGAATGCCAGTTTGCGTCATCTATTTTTGGCCAACGTATGGACTATTATATATTGCTGGAAAGCCCTGGATGTCTACTTTCCAACGCAATTAGAAGCGCGCCATTTCGAGTTCTTTAGCTCCAAAAAATCCATTTTGAGTGCAGGGAGATCAGAATCCAACAGCATCAGCAGTCCTTCTTCAACCTCTGAATCTGATTTTTGCTCAAGTCCCTCAATTTCAACCAGAAAATACCTGAAATCACAGAAAAACACACAAACTCATAGTAAAGTCCAGAAATGTGAATTTAACATAAAAACTAAGGAAAACATCCCTAAAAGTGACTAGATCCTACTAAAAACATACTAAAAACAATGCCAAAAAGCGTATAAATTATCCGCTCATCAATCCTCTCACCGTGATGTAACCAAAAGGTATAGTTAGGGGAAAAGGGTTTCATCAGAAGATGATCGTAGGCGTCTTCTCTAGTTAGGAAAAACCGGAACCCACACAAAGCGCATGGATAATGTATCATCCCGTCAGATGATGCATTGGCAAATGCAAAGTCAAGGAACCTATTCAGACCATCCCTATATTCTACATTACCTCGTGGCTTTGTAATCCAGCTCTTATCAATGTCTAAATAAATTAAATAGCATAAAGAAATAAATAAATAGTAGAAAATTACATAGAACTAAAAAAAAAAAAAGAAAAAATGGGGTGTGTGTCAAGAAAACCAGTAACCGTTTATCACAGTTATGATATGGGAGAGTACTATACGTAATAAACTCGACAATATATTGCAAGCAAAATCATGTAGAAAGGTATTGGGGAGGAGGCTTACTCATTACAAAATTCTACGCTTTCTTAAAAGAATACTTGTAGAAAGAATTGCTGGTTCCAAGTCCAAAAGATGAAAAGATAAAGAAAAGCTTCCTTAAAAATTGAAAAACAACAAAGGAAAAATTGTTAAAATAAAAAAAAAGGTCAAGAAATATAACTAAACAATCATAATGTACAGAAAATAGAATCTTCAAAATATCTTAAAAAATGGAAAACATAATAGGATTGAAAGTTAGATTTAAAAGACAATTAAAAATATATAAATAAACAATTATAATACTTTCCTAATTTAATCACTAATTAAGTGCTTTATTTTTCAGGGTACCATCACTTTTCTGTGTCTTAAATGTTTGGTAATAATCCAAATATTTTAGGTGAGGCTAGATATAGCCAGACACCACTCAATAATAGTGAAGACTAACAACGATAGATTAGTGTCCAACTAACAAAATCTAGATTTGGCAACAACATATTACAAAACAAGACATGAAAATTTAATTAATTAGGGCCATCCCCACTTAATTACTTAGGTGGTTTAAAATAAATTTAAACACATAACACTTGTTTCTCTAAAATAATTTTTGAAGTTTAAGTTTTGTGTAGTTGATTAAAGTGCAATAAGATTCGTATAAATCTTAAGTTCATATAAGATACTAGCATCTAAAGTCTAAACTATTATTTATTTATTGTGTTTATCTAAATTGAGAAACTGAAAATTTAGTTCTTATTATTTAAAATTTAATTAAGCTAATCCAATTTAGTTGATGTTTTATGAAAGAAATAAGATGGTTATAACAAAGTCTTTAATTTTTCTTCCATAATTCCAATCCAAAACTTCAAAAATCAAGAGATCAAAGTAACTACCAAATGGATGATGAACCTGTGCTCCTTAAACTGCTCTACATCAAAATGACCTAAGTCAACCAAGATTAATTAAACTTTACTATTATTCAATTAATTTAATGCCAGGTAAATAAAAAGAAAAAAGAAAGAATCTACTCGCCTCGAGACCCTAATCAGTGAACATTGTGGTCTCTAACAAGGTAAAATCTTACAATTCCTAGCACAGAATCAGAATCTTTCTTTCCTAATGATGAAGCAAGAGTTAAACTGAAAATAAATACTATTTTTGTGAACAAATGATGAAAGATTCGGTCCTTCATGATGGAAGTACTTAACAAGAATCACATGGCATATACACATCTTCACAAGTTAATTAGTGTTTTTATGGGAAGTTGTAGCTAACAAATAAAATGTGTACAATAAGCCATGTGCTTCAATCTTAACCACACAATTTCTGACAACCAAAATTCTCCATATATCTCTTTGCTTTTCTACTGCTCATCCATGCATGCATCAATCTCATTTGGTTCTACCAGGAAATAGAATCTCTCACCTGAGTATGGTTCAACAACCCTAACTCTTCTAAATCATGATGTTAAGTACAATTATGTATGGAATGAATTGGCTTAATCTAGATCCCAAAAAATATTCTATCAACAGTGAATAGTTGTTATTGACAGTAGTTTTGTAAGAGAGATCAATTTTGATGTAAAAGAATTGTAAAATATTTTACTTCCCCATACATTATTTTTACTGAAATGGTAATTTTTTAATTTTAAAGTATTATATCAAATTGGCAAAAGACAAGTTGTATAGAGGAAAACTAAATCAGGAAGATTCAAAGTTTGAAAGGGAATTTTATTAGAAAGGAAGTAGTAAAAAAAATAAAGCAGAACAAAAAGCTCACTTAGCCAAACATGTCAACATTATAGTCACAACCGAAGAAGCTCCATGTTCATAGACATGATTCATGCTTTTTCTCTAATAATGTCAACAACATTAATTCCAAAGCCAAAATCTTTGACACCAAACATTCCCTCAATTCTCCTAAATCCCCTTACATAGTCTCAAAACAGAGAAATCCCAATAGCAGAGGCATTGAGACATCAAATTAAAGTCTAAAAGAGACTGGAAGAACAGCTAGATGTATTTATCATTTATAAGATTCAGATAACAGTACATTTGGTATTTTTATGCATTTATTTTTGGTACTTTTATCAAACCTTAAAAATATAGTATAATTTGGCATAGTTTAACTGAAAAAAATGAAAAATACAAATAAAACATGCTTCGTAACAAATAGGTACAGAAGAAATTGCAAATGAGAATAGAGGCTCAAGGAAAGTATTTGCAAGCTGTGTTAGAGAAAGCTTAGAGGACACTTTCCATGGAAGGTTCAGGCAATAATCTAGCAGCATCAAGAGCTCAATTTACCGAATTTAACTCTGCCTTGTCCAATTTCATGGAAAACATGAACAACAAAGATAGCAAACAAATCATATCAGACGTGAATGATTTTTATAGTAAAGTCCATGGTTCAGGTTTCTATAATTACCATGAAGTAATAAGGAGAGAAGAAAATATTGATCAAAGGCCTAAGATTGAGGAGGGTTCAATTCAGTTTGACTTAAACAGCAAAGGTAGCTATGATCTTGTATCTGCAAGTGGTGGTGAATTTGAAATTGAATCCAAAATGCTTTCATATAGGCTATGATCATTCTGAACTATCATATGTTTTTTCTTCTTTTATATTGTTTAACTAAGGTTAAATATTAGGAATAAAGTTTATCTGATTCACTGTACAATATCTTTAATGATCTTAACGTCATGATGAAATCTTTATGAAATTTTACATTTATATTTATGATTCTACACGAGAGATAGATGAGATTAATTAAAACCAATCAAGTTTCATCACTTAAGAGAAACAAAATAAAAGAGCAATTTATTCTTGATGATCAACCACAGATGTACATATACTCTAATTCGTATTGTCTCTTAAAAGATATAATTAGAATCTACTAATTAATCTAACTCAATTAGCTATCTAGCCAATCAACACTCACGTTTTCAAGTAGTAAAAGTTATGACAGAAGCAGAATAATGTTTAGCCAGCTGAGCTTGCTCATATGCTAGCAAGTCACATGAATCAAATCTCTAACCCTAAACAGCAGTAATTAACCCCAATTAATAGAAGACATGGACAAATTATTGTTCAAAATTCCAAAGCAAGAGTGAAAACACAAAAGAAAGCTCAAAGTGTCAGAACTAACCCGTGACAGGGAGAGGCCGAGGCTGCTCAGAATGGCGAACGTTGGAGGATGGACTTGATGCCAGGGTATTTTGGCCAGTTTCACTGACCTTTTCTTTATGGTTTTAGGGTGGTTTCATGCACTTTCTTAGGAAATAAGCAAGTTTTGGGTAAATAATCATTTACATCTTGATTCAAGCAAACATTGTGAATTTTATATGATTTCATGAAAATTATGCATGAATTGAATGATAAATTGAATGATGCATGATCTCATGGGTTAGAACCTAGCTTTGATGAACTTTATTTGCTTGATTTCAGGACAAAGGAAGCAAGGAAGATGCCACGTTAATAGCCACGTTAGTCCAACTAACGTGACCATTAACGTGGAAAGGAGGCTAGCTTACAACGTTAACGAGAAAAGTGAACACCAATAACGCTTTCGTGAGCCATCATAGCCCACGTTAGTGTCCACGTTAACTACGTTAACGTGGAAGCTAACGTGGAAGAAAAGTAAAGCTCCAACGTTAGTGGTAAAAGTGAATGCCACTAACGTTGGGGAGAGGGGCACACTTAGCCACGTTAAGAGTCACGTTAACAACATTAACGTGAACTCTAACGTGGGAGAAGTAATGAAGAGCCAACGTTAGTGACACTCACCTTTGTCACTAACGTTGGACTAAGCCTCTATTAGCCACATTAGTTGCCACATTAATTGCATTAACGTGGAAGCTAACGTGGAGGAAAGGAATGATGAGCCAACGTTAGTGACACTCACCTTTGTCACTAACGTTGGAGATGGCTATCACTACTACGTTAGAAGTCACGTTAACCTAAGTAACGTGAACTCTAACATGGGAAGAAGGGTGTGTGGAGCGTTAGTGACAAAGGTAAGTGTCACTAACACTCTCGAAGTTGAGGCATACCCACGTTATGAGTCACGTTAGCTACACTAACGTGAACTCTAACGTAGGGAAGAAGGGGCCAAGGGCAACGTTATTGGCAAAGGTAAACGTCAATAATGCTCGTGATAAATCAAGAGGCAACGTTAGTGGTCACGTTAGCGCCACTAACATTGAAGTTAATGTAACTCATCTTGGGCTAGGAATGTTAGTGCAAAAGGTGATTATCACTAACATTCTCGAACCCACATTTTCACTTAACGTTAACGCCAATAACGTCCTAGCCAAAGTCCATGCCTACTTCACATTTTCTCTACAAGTAAAGCTGAGCCCACTGAAGATTCCAAACTGTTTCAACTCAAGATCCAAAGGCCCATATCCAAGACTTGAAGAGCCAACTGGAAGATTAGAAGAGTAGTATATATAGGGGTAGTTTTGAACTAGGGAGGAGCTTTTGGATTGAGAGGACTACTCTCTGTATCATTTTACTTTCTCTGCAACTTCTAGTTTTACTTCAGAATGTACTCTCCATCTTTGCTTTCCATTCCTAGAGCCATGAACAACTAAACCCCTTTCATTGGGTTAGGGAGCTCTGTTGTAATTTGATGGATCAATAATAGTTTTCATTATTCTTCTTCTTTCTTTTCTCTTAATTTTACTTGAAAGCTTTCAATCTTCATCCAATTGGATAGTTGTCTTGGAAAAGAAATTATTCATACTTAGATCTCTTCTGAACCTTGGAAGAGGAATGAAGAGATCATGCTAGAAATGCTTTCTCATGTTGGACCAAATTGGGGTTTGGGCGGATATGGTGACATATAATTCTCCCAATACTTTGATTTGGAAATACATGTGGTATAATCAGTGACCGCACCTCATCTCTTCTCATGAGCAATTAGACCAAGGAATTGGCTATTGATCAAGATTTGAGAGATTGAGTTACCAAGGAATTAGAATTCAATCACTTAAGATTGCCAAGGAGATCAATGAATTCATTGATTGAGGAAGAGATGAGAATGAACTTGATACGGAGAATGCAACCTCTCCTAAGCCCAATGAATTCCCCATTTCTGATCTTACCCATTTTCTTTAGTTTCTGCCATTTACTTTCATGCTAAATTCCCCATTCCCCATTTAAGATTCTGCAATTTACTTTCCGTCATTTATATTCTGCTCTTTATTTCCAGCATTTACATTTTCTGCCATTTACTTTCCCGCCATTTAATTTCCTGTAATTCTCATATCAAATTCTGCTTAGCTCAACTAGAACATTCCTCCAATTAAAGTTGCTTGACCAATCAATCCCTATGGGATTCGACCTCACTCTATTGTGAGTTTTTACTTGACGACAATTCGGTATACTTGCCGAGGGAAATCTGTTGAGAGACAAGTTTCCGTGCATCAAGCTTATGGCGCCGTTGCCGGGGATTGATTTTGTATCAACAATGATTAAATTGGTGGATAACTAGATTGAGCACTTTTCTTTTGTTTGATTTAATTCCATCTGAGTAATTTACTTTCAATTTTAGTTATCTCCTTCCTTTTACCTCTCACCCATTTGTGGTGCTATCTGCATATCATTTTTTTACTATTTGGTCCACTGACCCACTAACTGTTTGATATATTGCATCACTCACACTAACAGCATTTCTGCCAAAAATACTGTCTGCATCTACCCTTCTTGCTTTTGCCTTGTTGGTTGTATGACAGGTAGAGGAAGCGGGGCTTCAACTTTCTTTGATTCTGAACCTGAGAGGACCTTCCTTAGATTAAGGAGGGAAGCAAGAGGGAAGAAAGTAGTTGGTGCTGAGAAAGAGGAAGAGTACTTTGAACTAGACATGGATGAGAATATGAAGAACCATCATGAAGAAGAGGCTCACAACCATGGCAGAGAAGGTCCAGCGCATCATGCTGGGCAAGAGAGAAGAGTTCTAGGATCCTACATCAATCCAAACCCAGGAAACTATGGAAGTAGCATCCAAAAGCTAACCATACAATGCCAACAACTTTGAACTAAAACCACAGCTCATCACCCTTGTTCAGAACAATTGTTCATTCGGAGAAAGTGTTTAAGAAGATCCCAATCAACATCTAACCACCTTCCTAAGGATATGTGACACTGTGAAGTCTAATGGTGTTCATCCTGACACCTACAGACTACTTCTATTCCCCTTCTCACTCAAGGACAAGGCATCTAAATGGCTGGAATCCTTCCCGAAGGAGAGCATAACAACTTGGGAAGATGTGGTAAACAAATTCTTGACGAGATTCTATCCTCCTCAAAGAATCAACAGGTTGAGAGCTGAGGTTCAAACTTTCAGGCAGCAAGATGGTGAGACTCTATATGAAGCATGGGAGAGATTTAAAGACTTGACAAGAAGATGCCCGCCAGATATGTTCAATGAATGGGTGTAGTTGCACATTTTCTATGAAGGTCTTTCTTATGAATCAAAGAAGGCAGTAGACCACTCATCCGGGGGATCTCTGAATAAGAAGAAGACCATTGAAGAAGTCATAGATGTCATTGAGATTGTAGCTGAGAATGACTACTTCTATGCTTCTGAAAGAGGCAACACTAGAGGAGTGATGGAGCTAAACAATGTGGATACACTGCTAGCTCAAAACATGATGATTACCAAGCAATTGGCTGACCTCACCAAGAAGATGGAGATGAATCAAGTAGCAGCAATCACCACTTCAGCAGCAACTCAAGAAGGAGTGAATGAAGAAGCAGAGGGTAGTCAGGAGCAAGCCAACTACATTGGAAATTCACCTAGGTAGAACCATGACCCATACTCCAAAACGTATAATCCTGGCTGGAGGAACCACCTAAACTTTGGGTGGGGAAATCAACAAGACCAAGGCCAAGATCAGAGACGCCACAACCCCAACAACAATGCAGCTCACCAACATCCCACACAGAGATCATATCAGCACTCACCTAACAACACATCTCAACATCCATACCAAAGCCAAAATGGCCCTTCTCATCCCTCCAATCTCAACTCTCCATCATCGGAAGAAAGACTATCAAGGATTGAGACTCTACTTGAAAGCATATGCCAGGAGATTCAAGATAGCAAGATGTTCTGAGAGGAAGTGCGATCTAACCTGCAAAATCAAGTTGTTGCCATCAAGAAACTTGAGATACAAATTGGCTACCTATTCCAGCAAGCTCCTGGCCATGACCTTTGCAGCAACATTGAGTCAAGGCCAAGGGAGAAGTGTCAAGCCATCACCCTCAAAAGTGGGAAGGAACTGAAGGAGACTTCCAAGCAATCACAAAAGAAAGATTCAATTGGAAATATGGAGGAACACAATGAAGTTCAAGTCCCCACCTCCAATGCACATCCAAAGGGAGAAGAGCTGAGGCCATATATTCCGAAAGCCCCATATCCTCAATAATTGAGGAAAAAAGGGGATGACAGCCATTTCTCTAGATTTTTAGAAATTTTCAAGAAACTACAGATTAACATACCCTTTGCTGAAGCAATAGAGCAAATGCCGCTCTATGCCAAGTTCTTAAAGGAGTTGATGACCAAGAAGAAAAGCTGGAAGAACAACGATACTGTGATACTAACCGAACAATGTAGTGCTATCATTCAGCATAAACTGCCCCAGAAATTGAAGGATCCTGGGAGCTTCCAGATTCCCTGTATTATAGGAGAAATAAAAGTGGAAAAGGCTCTATGTGATTTAGGAGCCAGCATAAATCTGATGTCTGTAGCTATGATGAGAAAAATGAAGATTGTGGAGGTCAAACCAACAAAAATGGCCTTGCAACTGGCAAACCGATCATTCAAGTTTCCTCACGGCATAGTGGAAGACTTGCTAGTGAAGGTAGGAGACTTTATCTTTCCAGCAGACTTTGTAGTGTTGGACATGAAGGAAGGAGCTAAGGCTTCTATCATCTTGGGTAGACCATTCTTAGCTACTGCCGGAGCTGTCATCGATGTCCAAAAGGGCGAACTTACCCTTAGACTACACAATGAAACAATGATGATCAATGTGTTCAAGGCCATGAACTACCCACAGGAACCATTGGGAGAATGTATGAGGTTGGACTCACTGGAAGATGTAGTACAAGAGACTTTTGAAGAAGAAGAACTTGAGGAGTTAACAGAAGAGGAGGAATCAGCATCAAGCGAAGAAGCTGCAACAGCTGAGGTTCAGGTTCAGGGCACAATAGAGGAGAAGAATGAAAAGAAAGAAGCACCCAAACTTTAACTGAAGATACTGCCACCCACTCTCAAGTATGCATATCTAGGGGAAAATGAAAGTTATCTAGTGATCATAAACTCATCTCTCAGCCAAGAACAAGAGGAAGAGCTACTCCAAGTATTAAAAAGGCACAAGGAGGCCATTGGATGGACCCTTGCTGACTTGAAGGGAATTAGTTTGGCCATATGCATGCATAAGATACTGTTGGAAGATGATGCCAAACCATCCATTCAACCCCAAAGGAGGCTGAATCCAGTCATGAAGGAAGTGGTACAGAAAGAAGTCATGAAGTTGTGGCAAGGAGGGATGATCTATCTAATCTCAAACAGCCCTTGGGTCAGCCCTGTGCAAGTTGTCACAAAAAAAGGAGGAATCACTGTAGTCCCCAATGAGAAGAACGAACTTATCCCTACAAGGACCGTCACAGGATGGCGGATGTGCATAGACTATAGAAAACTCAATGAAGCTACACAAAAAGATCATTTCCCCTTCCTTTCATGGATCAAATGCTGGTAAGACTTGCAAGACACGCATATTACTATTTTCTCGATGGTTATTCAGGATATAACCAAATAGTGGTTGATCCAAGAGACCAAGAGAAAACCTCCTTCACTTGCCCATATGGAGTGTTTGCCTACAGGCGCATGCCATTTAGGCTATGCAATGCGCCTGCAACTTTCCAACGCTGCATGCTCTCCATTTTCTCAAATATGATAGAAAATTCATCGAAGTCTTTATGGATGACTTTTCAGTATTCGGAGATTCCTTTCCTAATTGCCTAAATCACCTGGCCCTGGTATTAAAAAGATGTCAAGAGACTAATTTGGTTTTGAACTGGGAGAAATGTCACTTTATGGTGACAGGAGGAATAGTTCTTGGCCATAAGGTTTCTAACCAAGGCATTGAGGTGGACAGAGCTAAAGTGGAACTCATTGAAAAATTACCCCCACCAAGTGATGTTAAGGCAATTAGGAGTTTTCTAGGACATGCTGGCTTTTACAGAAGGTTTATTAAAGATTTTTCAAAGATAGCCAAGCCTTTAAGAAATCTCCTTGTATCTGATACACCATTTATCTTTGATGAAAAGTGCATGCTAGCATTCGAAAATTTGCAAAAGAGGCTATCCTCTGCCCCTATCATTTCCCCACCTAATTGGAATTTACCATTTGAACTGATGTGCGATGCATCTGTGATGCACGAAAAACTTGTCTCGCAACAAATTTCCTTCGGCAAGTGTACCGAATTATCGTCAAGTAATAACTCACAAAAGAGTGAGGTCGAATCCCACAGAGATTAACGGATTAAGCAATCAATGGTTAATTGATTATCCTAGTTAGACGAATCATATTGGAGTAATAAGCAACAAGGAATTGTAAATTGACAGAAAAGTAAAGAAAGCAATAAAGTGCAAAAAAATAAAATGGCAAGAAAAGTAAATGTAAGAACTAAAAATAAAATGAACATTGGGATCAAGAGATATTGCAATCCTCCGGATCAAGTTCATTCTCATCTCTTCCTCAATCAATGCACTCATTGATCTCCTTGGCAATCTTAAGTGATCGAATTACAATTCCTTGTAATTCAATCTCTCAAATCTTGATCAATAGCCAATTCCTTGGTCAATTGCTCATGAGAAGAGATGAAGTATGGTCACTGATTATACCATATGCATTTCCCAAATCAAGTGTTGGAAGGATTATAGTCACATATCCATCCAAACCCAATTTGGTCCAGCATGAGAAAGCATTTCTAGCATGATCTCTTCATTCCTCTTTCAAGGTTCAGAAGAGATCCAAGTATGAATAGTTTCTTTTCTAAGATAACTATCCAATTGGATGAAGATCGAAAGCTCTCTAGTAAAATCAAGAAGAAAGAAAGAAGAAGAAGAATAAGAACTACACTTAATCCATTGAATCACAATAGAGCTCTCTAACCCAATGTAAGGAGTTAGTTGATCATTGCTCTACCAAAGTAGAAAAGAAAGAAATTGTAGAAAAGTAAAGATGAAGATTGAAACTGAAAATAAAACTTCCAAATTCATAAATGAAAAGTACAAAGAAAGAAAAGGAAAAGTGTGTGAGGGAAGGGAGTCCGAAGACCCCTCTTCCATCCCCTAATTCCCGAATTGTCCAGCCTTTCCCCGATGTTTTCAATGTAAAGACTAAGGCCTTTATATAGGCTCTCCTAAATTACAAAATGAAAATTCCTATTCTAGATGCTTCTTGTGGTCTTGATTAGTTGACAATTGTGGGCTTGCTTGCTTGAGCATTGAAGTGGACTTGAGAGAGAAGTGAGTCAAGTTGAGGTCCAGGTGCTAAAGTTAGTGCTAAAGTTAGCCACACTAACGCTACAAGTGTGGCGTGAATGCTAAAGTTATTGTGGCTAACGTTGCACTTGCTGCCCAGTTGGTGTTTTTGGGGCTTAAAAGATGCCTCTTGTTTGTGCTCCAATTTCATGCCCACTATAGAGTATTATATATCGTTGGAAAGCACTAAATGTCAGCTTTCTAACGTAACTAGAATCACCTCAATTGGACCTCTGTTGCTCAAGTTATGCTCCTTTGAAGTGGACATGGTCGCTGGCATAGTTGCTAGCGTTACTGGAAAACTTGAGTGCCAATAACGCTAGCGATCAGGGCTTCATTATTGCCAGTTTCGGGAGCTCAACCTTAGTGTCCACCCTATACTATTATATATTTTTGGAAAGCCCTGGATGTCTACTTTCCAATGCCTTTAGAAGCGCATCATTTGGAGCTCTACAACTCGAGTTACACTTCTTGGAAGGTGAAGAGGTCAGCTGGCCTTACTATAGGTTGATACCATGTTCATCTTTGCACTTTCGAGGCAGGTTTTCTCCCTCAAATTTAGTGTCAACCATGTAGTGCCATATATGCTTCGAAAGCTCTAGAATCCTACTTTCTAATGCCACTAGAATCACCTTATTTGGAGCTGTGTGGCTCAAGTTATGCGTGTTTGAAGAAGGCATGATCAGGCTGCCAAGTGGGACTTTTGCCCACGTTAACTACCACGTTAACTAAACGTTAACTTAGTTAACGTGGAAGTTAATGTGGGTCTTTTTGCTTCGCTAACGTTAGTGGAACTCACCTTTTCCTCTAACATTGGCGTTCCCCTTTTCTTCCACGTTAGTTCCCACGTTAATCTCACTAACGTGGAGACTAACGTGGGTCTTCTAGCCTTCGCAAACGTTAGTGGCACTCTCTTTTTCTACTAACGTTGGCATATACCCCTTTCGCAAGCGTTATTGGGGCTCACCTTTCCCATTAACGTTGCTTGGTACCTTTTGTCCCTTCGTTAGAGTTCACGTTAGTGTAACTAACGTGACTCTTAACGTTGGTCTTCGTTCCATGCTCTCCTTCTTCAAAGTTAATGCCACTAACTTTTCTCACTAACGTTATGGCTTTCCTTCCTTCCACGTTAGTGCCCACGTTAGTGTAACTAACGTAGCCACTAACGTGGCTCTTCTCTTCTTCTTTTGGCCTGAAATCAATCAAACAAAGTGCATCAAAGTCTTGCTCTTAATCATGGGATCATGCATCATCCAATTTATCATATAATTCATGCAAAATTCTCATGAAATCATGCAAAGTGCACAATGTATGCTTGAATCAAGATGTAAGTGAATATCTACCCAAAACTAGCTTATTTCCTAAGAAAATGCATGAAACTACCTTAAAAACAGTAAAGAAAAGGTCAGTGAAACTGGCCAAAATGCCCTGGCATCACAACACCAAACTTAAAGCTTACTTGTCCCTAAGTAAGTACTGAAACAAGAGAATGATGAATGGAATGCCAAGAGAAATAAGTCATTCTTATGGAAGTCATGTCCTTGGTTTTATGGTGGTTTCATGCATAGCAACTTAGGTTCATTCCTTGCTTTCAGACCTTTATCATGTCCTAGAATACTCACTGTGATTGCATCCCATGATACTTTTATCCATTGATCCTTTTGTTGTCATTTTAGGGCTTATTTTTGTTCTTAAGCTAAGTGCTCTGTAAGGGGGCAACTCTTTAAAATAAGCTTTCAGCCAACACTCCCGAACCAGTTGGTTCAAGGTGCTAGGTGTTGAGGCACCCCCTAAGGACTTACTTGCTCAAGTCTCTCCCCCATACATACACACCATAGGCACATAGTTTATTTATTTTCTTTTCTTGAGACCTTGGTGTCCAGCACCTCTTTGGGTTACTAAATGCTCTGTAGTGAGGTGAAGTAAAACAGAGACAATTTTGATTGCATTAATAAGTGGTGTTGGCATGGTACTTTGCATGAAAGTTAAGTGGCAACACTAAACTTAGTGTGCCACTGTCAATCTAGAATGTTGCAAGTACACAGTGAATATTGAAATTCAAATTGTTGCATGGCAACACCAAACTTAGAGTGCAATCATATGCCAAATTATTGAAAGTAAACTAAGCAAAGCAAGGAAATGTTACCTACGGTTGGGTTACCTCCCAACAAGCGCTCTTTTAATGTCATTAGCTTGACATGTTGTTCACGACTTTCTTCCTCTTCTTCTAGTTTGTTAAGAGGAATGGCCTCAAGAGGAAAGAGGAGCCAGTTAATACCCCTTGTTTTGAGTGCCTCTCCCCAGCAAGCCTTCTTCTGTTGTTAGCTTGAGTAAACTTGCTTGTTGGGGTAGGGGTGGGATGGCTTTTGGTTGACCTTTTCTTCTTCATGAATATTGTCCTCCTTTTCTTGGTCACCATCCTTTTGTTAGTGTTCATGTTGATTGCCTTTACCACCTTGATTTCAGGATTTGGGTATTGTATGATGGGTGGAGCATCCTCTTCATCAAGAACTTCTTGAATTGGTGGTTCAATGAACTCACCCTCTATGCAACTCTCTATTTCATTGGAGTGTAGGCTCCCTTGATTGACTTCCTCTCTTATTCTTGACCTTTGAATGAACTCCTCTGTTTCTGGAGAGAGTGAAGTGGTCTCTCTTTGTGATCTCAGCTCTTCAATGAGTTGTTTTTCAGAATAGAGTTGTGCATTCTCCCTCAATTTTTCTTCATGGTCCCTTTTTGCTATTTTCTCCTCTTCGATTGTTTTTATTATTTCTTCAAGGAGGAGTTCTATCCTAGTGAGTCTCTCCTCTACTCTACTTTTTCTGAGTTCTTCAATGATGAGTTCAACCCTAGCAAGTTTATCTAAAGGAGGTTGGGTAGATTGTAATGGTTGGGCGGGATTGGCTTGTGAATGGCATTGGTTGTTTTGTGGTTGTGTGTTCTCAAAGTGGTATGACTCTTGTGGGTAGTGGATTGAGTTTTATGGATGGTGAAATGAATGGTATGGATTTGGGATAGACTTTTGTGCTGAGGCATACTCAAATGATGAAGAATTTAGGCATGTAAAACTTGGAAGTAAGGTTGTATAATTGAGAGGTGATGGATCTTGATGAATGGGGTATGAATGAGTGAAATCTCTTTGATTATGATCTTCCCAGCCATAACTTGAGTAGTGATTAATTTCACCAAAATATGGACCATTTTGTGGCTCTGGAAAGTACCCCATTTCATGTTCTTGATACTCCCACCCACCATGAGCATAGTAAAGTGAATCATTATGTGGTGGTGGAGAGTTTCCCATGAAATTTGATTGACTAAAATATGATGGATGCTCCTTTCTTTCCTGCAGAAAGCTCTGTCTCAAACAATAATCACCAAAAGAAATTGGAATCTCCATTGTCACAGATGAGGAAATTCCCAGTGAGGCAATATCACAAACAGTTAGTTAGCAAAAGAAAATAAAGAAGCAAAAGAAAATAAAGACAAAAGAAAAGTGTCTAATCTAGTAAATCAATCAACCGGTAGTTTGTTAATCACAATTAATCCCCGGCAACGGCGCCATAAACTTGATGCACGGAAAACTTGTCTCGCAACAAATTTCCTTCGGCAAGTGTACTAAATTGTCGTCAAGTAATAACTCACAAAAGAGTGAGGTTGAATCCCACAGAGATTAACGGATTAAGCAATCAATGGTTAATTGATTATCCTAGTTAGACGAATCATATTGGAGTAATAAGCAACAAGGAATTGTAAATTGACAGAAAAGTAAAGAAAGCAATAAAGTGCAGAAAAATAAAATGGCAAGAAAAGTAAATGTAAGAACTAAAAATAAAATGAACATTGGGATCAAGAGATATTGCAATCCTCCGGATCAAATTCATTCTCATCTCTTCCTCAATCAATGCATTCATTGAACTCCTTAGCAATCTTAAGTGGTCGAATTACAATTCCTTGTAATTCAATCTCTCAAATCTTGATCAATAGCCAATTCCTTGGTCAATTGCTCATGAGAAGAGATGAAGTATGGTCACTGATTATACCACATGTATTTCCCAAATCAAGTGTTGGAAGGATTATAGTCACATATCCATCCAAACCCAATTTGGTCCAGCATGAGAAAGCATTTCTAGCATGATCTCTTCATTCCTCTTTCAAGGTTCAGAAGAGATCCAAGTATGAATAGTTTCTTTTCCAAGATAACTATCCAATTGGATGAAGATCAAAAGCTCTCTAGTAAAATCAAGAAGAAAGAAAGAAGAAGAAGAATAAGAACTACACTTAATCCATTGAATCACAATAGAGCTCTCTAACCCAATGTAAAGAGTTAGTTGATCATTGCTCTACTGGTATGCGAAATTGTTACTCAGGTTGTGAATTGTTGTTCGAAATTGATTCCCTGGAAATGGCACCAAAAACGGATGCACAGAACCATGATCTAAACATATCTTCACAACTTCGCATAACTAACCAGCAAGTGCACTGGGTCGTCCAAATAATAAACCTTACGTGAGTAAGGGTCGATCCCACTGAGATTGTTGGTATGAAGCAAGCTATGGTCACCTTGTAAATCTCAGTCAGGCGGATATAAAATAGTTATGGAGTTTTCGAAATTAATACTAAAATAAGGATAGAAATACTTATGTAAATCATTGGTGAGAATTTCGGATAAGTGTATGGAGATGCATTCATTCCTCTGAACCTCTGCTTTCCTGCTGTCTTCATCCAATCCGTCTTACTCCTTTCTATGGCTGGCTTTATGTAAGGATGTCACCGGTGCCAATGACTACTTTCAATCCTCTCAAGAAAATGGTCCAAATGCTCTGTCACAGCACGGCTAATCGTCTAGAGGCATCACCCTTGTCGTTGGTTGCATCCTATTCCTCTCTATGAAAATGGTCCGATGCGCTGTCACTGCATGGCTAATCATCTTGGAGGTTCTCGATCATACTATAATAGAATTTACTATCCTTTTGCGTCTGTCACTATGCCCAGCACTCGTGAGTTTGGAGTTCGTCACAGTCATTCAATCCCAGAGTCCTACTCGGAATACCACTGACAAGGTTTAGACTTTCCGGACTCTCATGAATGCCGCCATCAATCTAGCTTATACCACGAAGATTCTGATTAAGAGATCTAAGATATACTCATTCAATCTAATGTAGAACGGAAGTGGTTGTCAGGCACGTGTTCATAGGGAATGATGATGATTGTCACGTTCATCACATTCAGGTTGAAGTGCGAATGAATATCTTAGAAGCAAAATAAGATGAATTGAATAGAAAACAGTAGTACTTTGCATTAATCTTTGAGGAACAGCAGAGCTCCACACCTTAATCTATGGAGTGCAGAAACTCTACCGTTGAAAATACATAAGTGATGAAGGTCCAGGCATGGCCGAATGGCCAGCCCCCAAACATGATCAATAAATCAAAAGATAATCCAAAGATGATTCTTAAGATGTCTAATACAATAGTAAAAAGTCCTATTTATAATAAACTAGCTACTAGGGTTTACAGAAGTAAGTAATTGATGCATAAATCCATTTCTGGGGCTCACTTGGCGTGTGCTTGGGCTGAGCTTGAATGTTACACGTGTAGAGGCTCTTTCTGGAGTTGAACGCCAGGTTGTAACCTATTTCTGGCGTTCAACTCTGGTTTGTGACTTGTTTCTGGCGTTTAACTCTAGACAGCAGCGTAGAACTGGCGTTCAACGCCCTTTTACGTCATCTAAACTCGGCCAAAGTATGGACTATTATATATTGCTGGAAAGCCCTGGATGTCTACTTTCCAACGCAATTGGAAGCGTGCCGGCTTTTACCACACCAAACTTAGAATTTTGCTTGCCCTCGAGCAATAGAAGAAAGAATAGATGAAGAAGAAGAAGAAATGGAGGAGAGGGAGAAGGGGTTGTGTGTCGGCCAAGAAGAGAAGAGAGGGTTGTGTTGTATGAAAATGAGGAAGAATGGAAGGCTTTATATAGGGGAGGGAGGGGGGTTAAGTTTCGGCCATATAGGGTGGGTTTGGGTGGGAAATTGATTTTGAATTTTGAAGGTAGGTGGATTTTATGAGGTAGGTTTATAGGGAAGAGTGGATGGATGTGAGTGGTAAAGAGGTGATGGGAAGAGGGATTGAGGTGATTGGTGAAGGGTTTTGGGGAAGAGTGTTTATGGGATTGTGTGAAAGAGGGGTGAGAAGAAGTGAGTGGAGGTAGGTGGGGATCCTGTGGGGTCTACAGATCCTGAGGTGATCCTATGGGGTCCACAGATCCTGAGGTGTTCAAGGATTTACAATCTTGCACCAAATTAGGCATGCAAAATGCCCTTGCACACAACTCTGGGCGTTCAGCGCCAGGTTGGTGCTTGTTCTGGGTGTTGAACGCCCATTTGTAGCTTATTTCTGGCGTTGAACGCCAGAACCATGCTTGTTCTGGGCGTTCAGCGCCAGCTCTCCTCCAGGGTGCATTTCTGGCGTTCAAACGCCCAGATGCTGCCCATTTCTGGCATTCAGCGCCAGAACCATGCTCTGTTCTGGCGTTGAACGCCAAAAACATGCTTCTTACTGGCGTTTAAACGCCAGTAAGGTCTTCCTCCAGGGTGTGATTTTTCTTCTGCTATTTTTGATTCCGTTTTCAATTTTTATATTTATTTTGTGACTCCACATGATTATGAACCTAATAAAACATGAAAAACAAAAATAAGATTAGATAAATAAACATTGGGTTGCCTCCCAACAAGCGCTTCTTTAATGTCAATAGCTTGACAGTGGGCTCTCATGGAGCCTCACAGATGTGCAGAGCTTTGTTGAGACCTCCCAACACCAAACTTAGAGTTTGGATATGGGGGTTTAACACCAAACTTAGAGTTAGACTGTGGGGGCTTTGGTTGACTCTGCTTTGAGAGAAGCTTTTTCTGCTTCCTCTCCATGGATGCAGAGAGAGATCCTTGAGTTGTAAACACAAGGTTGTCCTCATTCAATTGAAGGATCAATTCTCCTCTGTCCACATCAATCATAGCTCTTGCTGTGGCTAGGAAAGGTCTTCCTAAGATGATGGATTCATCCTCTTCCTTTCCAGTATCCAGGACTATGAAATCAGTAGGGATGTGAAGGCCTTCAACCTTTACTAACACGTCCTCTACTTGTCCATAAGCCTGTTTTCTTGAATTGTCTGCCATCTCTAATGAGATTTTAGCAGCTTGTACCCCATTTTAAAGCCTTGTTGAGGCCTTTGATCCTTCCATGAGAGATTTGGATGATTTCTCCATGATGGATTATAGGTGTTTCCATATGGTTCACCCATGTATTTTAACTCTGCTATTGCAGGGTTCTCAGGATCATAAGCTTTTTCTTCATAAGAAGCCTCTTGAGTACTGTTGGATGTAGCTTGCATTCCATTCAGACTCTGAGAAATCATATTGACTTGCTGAGTCAATATTTTATTCTGAGCCAATATGGCATTCAGAGTATCAATTTCAAGAACTCCTTTCTTCATAGGCGTCCCATTACTCACAAGATTCCTCTCAGAAGTGTACATGAACTGGTTATTAGCAACCATGTCAATGAGTTCCTGAGCTTCTCCAGGTTTTTTCTTTAGGTGAATGGATCCACCTGCAGAAGTATCCAATGACATTTTAGCTAATTCAGACAGACCATCATAGAATATATCCAGGATGGTCCATTCTGAAAGCATGTCAGAAGGACACTTTTTGGTCAGCTGCTTGTATCTTTCCCAAGCTTGATAGAGGGATTCACCTTCTTTCTGTCTGAAGGTTTGAACATCAGCTCTAAGCTTGCTCAGCTTTTGAGGAGGAAAGAACTTGGCTAAGAAAGCCGTGACCAGCTTATCCCAAGAGTTTAGGCTGTCTTTGGGTTGAGAGTCCAACCATATTCTAGCTCTGTCTCTTACAGCAAAAGGTGAAAGCATGAGACTATAGACTTCAGGATCTACTCCATTAGTCTTAACAGTGTCACAGATCTGCAAGAATTCAGTTAAGAACTGAAAAGGATCTTCAGATGGAAGTCCATGAAACTTGCAGTTCTGCTGCATCAGAGAAACTAGCTGAGGTTTCAGCTCAAAATTGTTTGCTCCAATGGTAGGAATGGAGTTGCTTCTTCCATGTAAATTGGAATTAGGTGCAGTAAAGTCACCAAGCATTCTCCTTGCATTATTGTTGTTGGGTTCGGCTACCATCTCCTTTAGTTGTTCGAAATTTTCAATAAGGTTGTCTCTAGATTGTTGTAATTTAGCTTCTCTTAGTTTTCTCTTCAGAGTCCTTTCAGGTTCTGGATCAGCTTCAACAAGAATGCCTTTTTCTTTGTCCTTGCTCATAAGAAAGAGAAGAGAAAAAGAATAGAAGAGGAATCCTCTATGTCACTGTAAAGAGGTTCCTTATTGTTAGTAGAAGAAGAGAAGCAGAAAAAAATTCGAACACAGATAGAAGAGGGGGTTCGAATTTGGTGAGTGATGTGAGGAAGAGATGTTGGTAGATGAATAAATAAATAGATTTTGAAATCAAATTTTTGAAAAAGGTAAGATAAGAAGATATTTTTGAAAAGATATGATTGAAATTAGTTTTTGAAAAAGATTTGATTTTTTTAAAAATCACAATTAATGACTTGATTCACAAGGAATCACAAGATATGATTCTAGAACTCAAAGTTTGAATCTTTCTTAAGAAGCAAGTAACAAACTTGAGATTTTTGAATCAAAACATTAATTGTTATTGTTATTTTTGAAAATTTGATATAAAAATAAGAAAAAGATTTTTTGAAAAATATTTTTATAATTTCGAAAATAACTAAGAAAAATGAACAAGATTTGATTTTTGAAAAAGATTTTGAAAAAGATAAGATTTTTAAATTGAAAATTTGATTTGACTCATTAAAACAACTAGATTTTTAAAAATTTTTTAAAAAGTCAAATCTAATTTTCGAAATTTTAAGAGAGAAAAAGGGAAAGATATTTTTTTATTTTTGAATTTTTATGATGAGAGAGAAAAACAAGAAAAATGATGCAATGCATGAAAGTTATGGATCAAAATAATGAATTCATGCAAGAATGCTATGAATGTCAAGATGAACACCAAGAACACTATGAAGATCATGATGAACATCAAGAACACATTTTTGAAAAATTTTTAATGCAAAGAAAACATGCAAGACACCAAACTTAGAATTCTTTAATGCTTAGACATAAAGAATTCAAGAATGCATATGAAAAACAAGAAAAGACACAAAACATGCAAATGCAAAGATCAAACAAGAAGACTTAGCAAGAACAACTTGAAGATCGTGAAGAACACCATGAATGCATGAAATTTTCGAAAAAAATGCAAGATGCACATGCAATTGACACCAAACTTATAACATGACTCAAGACTCAAACAAGAAACACAAGATATTTTTTTGATTTTTAGGATTTTATAAATTTTTTTTTCTTTTAATTTTTTCGAAAATCATTTTGAAAAAGAAAAATAAGGATTCCAAAATTTTTAATATGAATTCCAGGAATCTTATGCTCTTTAGTCTAAAGCTCCAATCAAAGGGTCAGGCATGGCTTAATAGCCAGCCAAGCTTTAGAATGGAATTACGTCCATTGAGGTGATTAGTTGAAGACCAATCCCAAAGGAGTTTGGATATGGCTCTACAGCCAGCCAGGCTTCAACATGCTTCATGAAACTCTAGAATTCATTCTTTAAAAATTCTGAAGAAAAAAAATATAATTTTTGAAAACATTTTTATTTAAAAAAATTTTTTTTTTCGAAAACAAAGGAGAAGATTTTGAAAGATTGTTGAAAAAATTTTTGAAAATAAAACAAAAGAAAATTACCTAATCTGAGCAACAAGATGAACCGTCAGTTGTCCAAACTCGAACAATTCCCGGCAACGGCGCCAAAAACTTGGTATGCGAAATTGTTACTCAGGTTGTGAATTGTTGTTCGAAATTGATTCCCTGGCAATGGCACCAAAAACGGATGCACAGAACCATGATCTAAACATATCTTCACAACTTCGCATAACTAACCAGCAAGTGCACTGGGTCGTCCAAGTAATAAACCTTACGTGAGTAAGGGTCGATCCCACGGAGATTGTTGGTATGAAGCAAGCTATGGTCACCTTGTAAATCTCAGTCAGGCGAATATAAAATAGTTATGAAGTTTTTGAAATTAATACTAAAATAAGGATAGAAATACTTATGTAAATCATTGGTGAGAATTTCGGATAAGCGTATGGAGATGCATTCATTCCTCTGAACCTCTACTTTCCTGCTGTCTTCATCCAATCCATCTTACTCCTTTCTATGGCTGGCTTTATGTAAGGATGTCACCGGTGCCAATGGGTACTTTCAATCCTCTTGGGAAAATGGTCCAAATGCTCTGTCACAGCACGGCTAATCGTCTGGAGGCATCACCCTTGTCGTTGGTTTCATCCTATTCCTCTCTGTGAAAATGGTCCGATGCGCTGTCACTACATGGCTAATCATCTTGGAGGTTCTCGATCATACTGGAATAGAATTTACTATCCTTTTGGGTCTGTCACTACGCCCAGCACTCGCGAGTTTGGAGTTCGTCACAGTCATTCAATCCCAGAGTCTTACTCGGAATACCACAGACAAGGTTTAGACTTTCCGGACTCTCATGAATGCCGCCATCAATCTAGCTTATACCACGAAGATTCTGATTAAGAGATCTAAGAGATACTCATTCAATCTAATGTAGAACGGAAGTTGTTGTCAAGCACGCGTTCATAGGGAATGATGATGATTGTCACGTTCATCACATTCAGGTTGAAGTGCGAATGAATATCTTAGAAGCGAAATAAGATGAATTGAATAGAAAATAGTAGTACTTTGCATTAATCTTTGAGGAACAGCAGAGCTCCACACCTTAATCTATGGAGTGCAGAAACTCTACCGTTGAAAATACATAAGTGATGAAGGTCCAGGCATGGCCGAATGGCCAGCCCCCAAACGTGATCAATAGATCAAAAGATAATCCAAAGATAATTCCAAAGATGTCTAATACAATAGTAAGAAGTCCTATTTATAATAAACTAGCTACTAGGGTTTACAGAATTAAGTAATTGATGCATAAATCCACTTTCGGGGCCCACTTGGCGTGTGCTTGGGCTAAGCTTGAATGTTACACGTGCAAAGGCTCTTTCTGGAGTTGAACGCCGGGTTGTAACGTATTTCTGATGTTCAACTCTGGTTTGTGACTTGTTTCTGGCGTTTAACTCCAGACAACAGCGTAGAACTGGCGTTCAACGCCCTTTTACGTCATCTAAACTCGGCCAAAGTATGAACTATTATACATTGCTGAAAAGCCCTGGATGTCTACTTTCCAACGCAATTGGAAGCGCGCCATGTTGAGTTCTGTAGCTCCAGAAAATTCACTTTGAGTTCAGGGAGGTCAGAATCCAACAGCATCAGCAGTCCTTCTTCAACCTCTTAATCTGATTTTTGCTCAAGTCCCTCAATTTCAGCCAGAAAATACCTGAAATTACAAAAAAACATACAAACTCATAGTAAAGTCCAGAAATGTGAATTTAACATAAAAACTAATGAAAACATCCCTAAAAGTAACTAGATCCTACTAAAAACATACTAAAAACAATGCCAAAAAGCGTATAAATTATCCGCTCATCATCTACCAAAGTAGAAAAGAAAGAAATTGCAGAAAAGTAAAGATGAAGATTGAAACTGAAAATAAAACTTCCAAATTCATAAATGAAAAGTACAAAGAAAGAAAAGGAAAAGTGTGTGAGGGAAGGGAGTCCGAAGACCCCTCTTCCATCCCCTAATTCCCGAATTGTCCAGCCTTTCCCCGATGTTTTCAATGTAAAGACTAAGGCCTTTATATAGGCTCTCCTAAATTACAAAATGAAATTAAAAGCAAATTACAATTAAATGAAAATTCCTATTCTAGATGCTTCTTGTGGACTTGATTGGTTGACATTTGTGGGCTTGCTTGCTTGAGCTTTGAAGTGGACTTGAGAGAGAAGTGAGTCAAGTTGAGGTCCAGGTGCTAAAGTTAGTGCTAAAGTTAGCCACACTAATTCTAAAAGTGTGGCGTTAGTGCTAAAGTTATTGTGGCTAACGTTGCACTTGCTGCCCAGTTGGTGTTTTTGGGGCTTAAAAGATGCCTCTTGTTTGTACTTCAATTTCATGCCCACTATAGAGTATTATATATCGTTGGAAAGCTCTGAATGTCAGCTTTCTAATGCAACTGGAATCACCTCAATTGGACCTCAGTAGCTCAAGTTATGCTCCTTTGAAGTGGACATGGTCGCTGGCATAGTTGCTAGCGTTACTGGAAAACTTGAGTGCCAATAACGCTAGCGATCAGGGCTTCATTATTGCCGGTTTCTGGAGCTCAAACGTATTGTCCACCCCATACTATTATATATTGTTGGAAAGTCCTGGATGTCTACTTTCCAATGCCTTTGGAAGCGCATCATTTGGAGCTCTACAACTCGAGTTACACTTCTTGGAAGGTGAAGAGGTCAGCTGGCCTTACTACAGGTTGATACCATGTTCACCTTTGCACTTTCGAGGCAGGTTTTCTCCCTCAAATTTAGTGTCAACCATGTAGTGCCATATATGCTTGGAAAAATCTGGAATCCGACTTTCCAATGCCACTGGAATTACCTTATTTGGAGCTTTGTGGCTCAAGTTATGCGTGTTTGAAGAAGGCATGGTCAGGCTGCCAGGTGGGACTTTTGCCCATGTTAACTACCACGTTAACTTAGTTAACGTGGGTCTTTTTGCTTCGCCAACGTTAGTGGAACTCACCTTTTCCACTAACGTTGGCGTTCCCCTTTCCTTCCACGTTAGTTCCCACGTTAATCTCACTAACGTGGGTCTTCTAGCCTTCGCAAACGTTAGTGGCATATACCCCTTTCGCAAGCGTTATTGGGGCTCACCTTCCCCATTAACGTTGCTTGGTGCCTTTTGTCCCTTCGTTAGAGTTTACGTTAGTGTAGCTAACGTGACTTTTAATGTGGGTCTTCATTCCATGCTCTCCTTCTTCAAAGTTAATGCCACTAACTTTTCTCCCTAACGTTGGGGCTTTCCTTCCTTCCACGTTAGTGCCCACGTTAGTGTAACTAACGTAGCCACTAACGTGGCTCTTCTCTTCTTCTTTTGGCCTGAAATCAATCAAACAAAGTGCATCAAAGTCTTGCTCTTAATCATGGGATCATGCATCATCCAATTTATCATATAATTCATGCAAAATTCTCATGAAATCATGTAAAGTGCACAATGTATGCTTGAATCAAGATGTAAGTGAATATCTACCCAAAACTAGCTTATTTCCTAAGAAAATGCATGAAACTACCTTAAAAACAGTAAAGAAAAGGTCAGTGAAACTGGCCAAAATGCCCTGGCATCAATCTGATTTCGCAATTGGGGCAGTGTTAGGACAGAGGAAAGATAACTTGGTCTATGTGATATACTATGCCAGCAAAGTCCTTAATGATACTCAAAGAAACTATACCACTACTGAAAAGGAGTTGCTGGCAATAGTTTTTGCATTTGACAAGTTTAGATCATACCTCATTGGTGCCAAAGTGATTGTCTTCACAGACCACACAGCACTTAAATATTTATTTGCCAAGCAAGAATCAAAACCAAGACTAATAAGATGGATCTTATTGTTGCAGGAATTCAATATTGAAATGAGAGACAAGAAAGGAGTGGAGAACAAGGTAGCAGATCACCTATCTAGAATCCCTCATGATAAAGGAGGAACACATGATACAAATGTAAATGAGTTCTTCCCAGATGAACAGTTGATGACGATTCACAGAGCACCCTGGTTTGCAGATGTTGCCAATTTTAAGGCAACAGGGGCTTTACCTCCAGAAATCAACAAACATCAAAAAAGAAAGCTCATCAACGATGCAAAGTATTTTGTTTGGGATGAACCATATCTCTTCAAGAAGTGTTCAGATGGAATCCTGAGAAGATGTGTTTCGGAAGAAGAGGGACGAGAGGTCTTGTGGAACTGCCACGACTCGTGCTATGGAGGCCATTTTGGAGGGGATAGAACTGCGGCCAAGGTGTTACAAAGCGGATTCATTTGGCTCACCCTATTCAAGGATGCCAAAGAACTAGTAAAGAACTGCAATGAATGTCAAAGAGCTGGAAACCTACCCAAAAAAAATGAGATGCCACAGAATTTCATCTTAGAATTGGAACTATTTGATGTGTGGGGAATCGATTTCATGGGACCATTCCCAACCTCATATTCAAACAAGTACATCTTGATAGCAGTGAATTACGTTTCCAAGTGGGTAGAGGCTATTGCAACCCCAACGAATGACAACAAAGTGGTCATGAACTTCCTCAGAAAGAACATCTTTAGCCAGTTCGGAGTCCCACGAGCACTCATCAGTGATGGAGGGAGCCATTTTTGTAACAGACCACTAGAAGCTTTCCTCCTACGATACGGAGTGAAACACAAGGTTACCACACCTTACCACCCCCAAACCAGTGGGCAAACCGAGATATCTAATAGAGAGCTAAAAAGGATCTTGGAAAAGACTGTAGGGGCATCAAGAAAGGATTGGTCGAAAAAGCTGGATGATGCTCTTTGGGCATACAGAACGGCATTCAAAACACCAATCGGGATGTCCCCATATCAACTGGTGTATGGAAAGGCCTGTCATTTACCATTGGAGTTGGAACACAAAGCCCTCTGGGCTCTCAAGCTACTAAATTTTGATAGCGTTGTTGCTGGTGAAAAAAGGGTCTTGCAGCTGCAGGAAATGGAGGAATTCAGATCTCAAGCCTATGAAAATGCCAAAATTTATAAACAAAAGGCAAAGAGAAGGCACGACCTCCATCTGACACCCAGGAGCTTCGAGAAAGGACAGCAAGTGCTCTTCTACAACTCCAAATTAAGACTTTTCCCTGGGAAACTCAAGTCAAGGTGGTCAGGACCTTTTCTTGTCACAAAGGTCTCGCCATATGGACACATAGAAATCATGGAGGAAAGTTCAAGGAGGACGTTCACTGTGAACGGACAAAGGCTCAAGCACTACATGGGCAACATGGGGGAAAGCCCCAAAATGAAATATCATCTCAACTGATGGAGAAATCGTCGAGCTAGCGACGCTAAAAGAGCGCTTCGTTGGGAGGCAACCCAACCTAAGGTAGTTTTCTTTTCATGATCATCTCAATAAAGGGTATAAGTAAGTCCCCGTATTGTGAGGAGCTAAGTTTGGTGTTGCACACTAAAACAATCCAAGAGTGAATGTGTAATTCTAAGTTTGGTGTTCCACCAAGGATTTCAGTTAGAATCACATTACACCTCTTCAATGGCAAGTTGCTAGCCCCAAACAATCAGGGAAACCACTTAACAATAGTTTAGATTCTATCTTATAGTCAGTTTATTAATAAAAGCACATGAGGTTCTCTGCATATATTCAATCTGTGCATTAGGCAAGGAACTAAGTTTGGTGTTCGCACACCAAATGAAGTTCAGAAAATCATAAGTATACATGCATGCTAACTATCACTCAAGTGCTTGGGGAACAAGCAACTTCCAATAACTTCGCAGGAATTCAATCAACCTTCTGGAAAAATAGCGCACCACCACCCAAGGAGGCGAAGAAGGACGCAGAAGCTATAGATGATGACAACAAAGAGATAGACAGAAAGCACCACCAAAAGGTTGTATTGTGACTTGATTCATTGTGCTTGGAAATGTTAAAAATTGGAAGTCTGAATGTGCCCCTGATTAATAGTCACTCTTTAGGGGGGAGAGAGACTTGAGGGAGTAAGTCCTTAGGGGTGTTTCAACAGCTAGCACCTTGAACCAACTGGTTTGGAAGTGTTAGCTGAAAGCTTATCTTAAAGAGTCGCCCCCTCACAGAACACTTAGCCTAAGGATGCAATAAATCGTGGAAAGACAAAGGGATCAATAAATAAAAGTCTCAAAGGGTGAAATCAAGTGAGTATTCCAGGGCATGATAAAGGTCTGAAAGCCAATAAAGGAATGAACCTAAGTTGCTATGCATGAAACCCCATAAAACCAAGGACATGACTTCCAAAATAATGATTCATTTCTCTTGTCATTTCATTCATCATTCTCTTGTTCCAGTACTTGCTTAGGGACAAGCAAGCTTTAAGTTTGGTGTTGTGATGCTAGGACATTTTGGCCAGTTTCAGTGACCATTTCTTTATGGTTTTAGGGTAGTTTCATACACTTTCTTAGGAAATAAGCAAGTTTTGGGTAAATAATCATTTACATCTTGATTCAAGAAAACATTGTGAATTTTATATGATTTCATGAGAATTATGCATGAATTGAATGATAAATTGAAAGATGCATGATCTCATGGGTTAGAACCTAGCTTTGATGCACTTTATTTGCTTGATTTCAGGACAAAGGAAGCAAGGAAGATGCCACGTTAATAGCCACGTTAGTCCAACTAACGTGACCATTAACGTGGAAAGGAGGCTAGCTTACAACGTTAACGAGAAAAGTGAACACCAATAACGCATTCGTGAGCCATCATAGCCCACGTTAGTGTCCATGTTAACTACGTTAACGTGGAAGCTAACGTGGAAGAAAAGTAAAGCTCTAACGTTAGTGGTAAAAGTGAATGCCACTAACGTTGGGGAGAGGGGCACACTTAGCCACGTTAAGAGTCACGTTAACTCCATTAATGTGAACTCTAACGTGGGAGAAGCAATGAAGAGCCAACGTTAGTGACACTCACCTTTGTCACTAACGTTGGACTAAGCCTCTATTAGCCACGTTAGTTGCCACGTTAATTGCATTAACGTGGAAGCTAACGTGGAGGAAAGGATGATGAGCCAACGTTAGTGACACTCACCTTTGTCACTAACGTTGGAGATGGCTATCACTACCACGTTAGAAGTCACGTTAACCTAAATAACATGAACTCTAACGTGGAAAGAAGGGTGCTTGGAGCGTTAGTGACAAAGGTAAGTGTCACTAGCGCTCTCGAAGTTAAGGCATACCCATGTTAAGAGTCACGTTAGCTACACTAACGTGAACTCTAACGTAGGGAAGAAGGGGCCAAGGGCAACGTTATTGGAAAAGGTAAACGCCAATAACGCTCGTGATGGATCAAGAGACAACGTTAGTGGTCACGTTAGCGCCACTAACGTTGAAGTTAACGTAACTCATCTTGGGCTAGGAACGTTAGTGCAAAAGGTGATTGTCACTAACGTTCTCGAACTCACATTTTCACTTAACGTTAACGCCACTAACGTCCTAGCCAAAGTCCATGCCTACTTCACACTTTCTCTGCAAGTAAAGCTGAGCCCATTGAAGATTCCAAACTGCTTCAACTCAAGATCTAAAGGCCCATATCCAAGACTTGAAGAGCCAACTGGAAGATTAGAAGAGTAGTATATATAGGGGTATTTTGAACTAGGGAGGAGCTTTTGGATTGAGAGGACTACTCTCTGTATCATTTTACTTTCTCTGCAAATTCTAGTTTTACTTCAGAATGTACTCTCCATCTTTGCTTTCCATTCCCAGAGCCATGAACAACTAAACCCCTTTCATTGGGTTAGGGAGCTCTGTTGTAATTTGATGGATCAATAATAGTTTTCATTATTCTTCTTCTTTCTTTTCTCTTGATTTTACTTGAAAGCTTTCAATCTTTATCCAATTGGATAGTTGTCTTGGAAAAGAAACTATTCATACTTGGATCTCTTTTGAACCTTGGAAGAGGAATGAAGAGATCATGCTAGAAATGCTTTCTCATGTTGGACCAAATTGAGGTTTGGGCGGATATGGTGACATATAATTCTCCCAATACTTTGATTTGGAAATACATGTGGTATAATCAGTGACCGCACCTCATCTCTTCTCATGAGCAATTAGACCAAGGAATTGGCTATTGATCAAGATTTGAGAGATTGTGTTACCAAGGAATTGGAATTCAATCACTTAAGATTTCCAAGGAGATCAATGAATGCATTGATTGAGGAAGAGATGACAATGAACTTGATCCGGAGAATGCAACATCTCCTAAGCCCAATGAATTCCCCATTTCTGATCTTACCCATTCTCTTTAGTTTCTGCCATTTACTTTCATGCTAAATTCCCCATTCCCCATTTAAGATTCTGAAATTTACTTTCCATCATTTATATTCAGCTATTTATTTCCAGCATTTACATTTTTTGCCATTTACTTTCCCGCCATTTAATTTCCTGCAATTCTCATATCAAATTCTGCTAAGCTCAACTAGAACATTCCTCCAATTAAAGTTTCTTGACCAATCAATCCCTGTGGGATTCGACTTCACTCTGTTGTGAGTTTTTACTTGACGACAATTCGGTATACTTGCTGAGGGAAATCTGTTGAGAGACAAGTTTCCGTGCATCAGGACTCAACAGTTTCGTGCACGACCAAGGTGATGGAAGACTTCCACGCCGGTGGGAGAAGCGTGTATGGGAGCTGCGCAACTTGACAACCCAAACAGAGGCGCAGGGTGGAGTAGATCTTATGGACTTCGCACACCCTGCACGAGGGAGTATGGGTTTCAGGAACTGTGGATGAGGCAAAGGCTCGACGGTGGCAAGAGGACAATGAATCGACAGCAGAGGCGCAGCGGAGTAGCAACGGCAGTGTTCGCACGCTTCCAAGGACTCTTTGCGGGGTTCTGAAAAATTTGGGGAAGAATCAATTAGAATTTATAGGATAAATCAAAAAGGGGTAAAACAGAAATTTAGTTAATAGATCCTTACCTAGCGGCATTTCACTAAGCAATCGCCGCTGTTGTGGTGGCATTCGAAGAGATCCTTCTTAGCTTCCGCACCCTTGCTTTGCGGTGGCAAGGTGAAATGCCGCCAATTCTCTGCCGCTCTGCTCCGTTTCAAGCCTGGCGGCATTTTGTGATGCGATCACTGCTGATGTTGCAGCATGGCGAGGGAGTCCTGCTTGCGTAGCATGCATAGTGGCGGTGAGGTGTGAGGGCCCTAATTCTTTGCCGCTATGCTCCGCGCCTATTGTAGTGTATGCATTTGTCATAGAAAAAGAAAAAGAAATAGAAAAGAAAAAAAACAAAAGAAAAAAAATAAAATGAAAAAAATAATAAGAAGAGATAAAGGTTCTCCCAAAAAGAAAAGCAGAAAAAAATGAATAAGAAATGCATGTGTTTTGAAAGGAAACTAAGTCATGAATGTGTGTGAAAAGAAGTAATGGGTGGTTAGAATGCAGTTTTTGTGGGTTGATTGATATAGGTTGAGTTAGATACTTGAGCTAATCAAAGTTTCATTCCTTTAGTCCACATAGCCACATATTCATCTTACCCTTACCCCAAACCCCATTACAACCCTATAAAGACCTTATGATACTTGTATTCATGCATCAAATACTTGTTGATTATTAGATAAAAAGCAAATATTTGAAAGCATGATTAGAGGAGTCTTGAGTGATTAAAATCCTAAACCCCGAGTGATGAGAGTGTATACACGCCAAGTGATGGTTCGATCACTCGACTCTATGTCTCCACCTCTCTTATCATGCATTCTTTCAAGTTGCTTCATTTTGATGAGTTAAATCAATTCTTTGGATTTTGTTTGCATTGAATTACTGATGAATGGAAAATTGATAGTATAGAATTTCACAATTGAAATCTCGTCGAAGTATAGTTTCTAAACCAACAATAAACCTTTCGCACAAAAATTTGTTTGTCACAAGTACAAACCCCTAATGAATTTAATAACCGAAGTATTTAAACATCGGGTCGTCTCTCAAAGGAATTGTAGGGTAGTGTTCTTGTTATTGGCTATAGACATGTATATTTTGGAGTTTTGGATGAGAAATAAGAAAAGCAAATGGTAAAGGAAATCAAATGACAAAAAGGTCTTGGCAAGGTTTGATAGTCAAGGATCTCTATCCTTATCACTAACCACAATATGATAATTGCAAGGATCAATCTCACTAAGTCATCCTCTAACAAGTAAAGGAAAGTTAAATGAGCTATATCAATCCAAGTCCATAAGTCCTAGCTATTCACTAATTGAATTAATGAGAGCTATAGTCTATGGCTACCAACTATCAATCATTTGGACATTAGTAACTCAAGAATTCCTAAGTTACCTTCCCAAGCCAAGAACATAAAATTCTACTCTAACATCTTCTCAAGCATTTTGACAAATAATTGGAAGGCATAAAAGAAAAGCATAGTAGATTGACAACAAGAATGAAATCTAACAACACTTATTGCAAAGAATTAACAACAACAATCAAAGAGAACATTATTGACATGAATTACCTCAAATTGTATTGAAAGAAAATAGAAGGAATAAGAGTAGATCTACAACAAAGTATAGAAACAAAGTAGAAGAAATTACAACAAAAGAGTAGAAGAATAACATGTAACAATAAAGAATTGAAAAGTAGGAGAAGATGAAGGCATGAATTAAAACCTAGATCTAAGCTTATTATCCTTAACCTAATCTTAATCCTAGAGAGAAGTGAGAGCTTCTCTCTCTAAAACTAACTCTAAAAAAGATCCAACTAAAACTATTGAGATTAAGATTCATTCCCCTTAAATCCTTGGTTCTTTTAAGTGTTTTGGCGCCAAAGTTGGTTTATATTGGGCCCCACAGCTTCTCAGAATTTGCTGGGCACGTTTTCACTTTAAAATCACGTGCCAACATCGACGTGTATACGTACAGCACGCATGTGCGTCCATGGGGTTTTTACGATCCACGCGTGTGCGCCCAGTGCGCGTGCGCGTCCATGAGCACATCCAAATCTTTGGCTTTTCCATGTGTTCTCCACTTTGCATGCTTTCTCCTTCACTCCTTTGATCCATTCGTAGCTTTTTCAACCTGAAATCACATAACAAACAAATCAAGGCATCTAGTGGAATCAAAGGTTAATAAAAATCATCAAATTAAGGGTCTAAAAGCATGTTTTCACACTTAAGCACAAAATAAGGGAGAATCACAAAACCATGCTAATTCATTGAATAAATGTAAGAAAAGGTTGATAAAATACTCTAAATTCAACACAAGATAAACCCTAAAAACGAAGTTTATCAATTACTTCTTTGCTACGCCCTATATGTTTATACTCTTGCTTGGGAATTTGTTGTTTGTTTTCACAAAATCAATAGGACGTTATAGATAAATAGATATATATAGTATATACAAACTTGCATTGTAACACCCTACCATACAGAGACTTATGCTTAAGTCATAATTCAGAGATGGCAAGGTATTACGACCTCTAAAAATTAAAATTTAGTACATATAGTAGTGTGAATAAAGATTATAACTAGGAGCCTTTGAAGAAAAATGGATAAAAAAAACGCAATTTGAAAGTGCAACACTCCGATCGAAAACGTGACTAACAAGGATAAACCAACGTGAGATATTATATATACAAAGGAGTGTCAAAAACATGAATATCAAAATTCATAATCCGGTTGCGAAGATAACCGGTCCGAGCATAGCAATATATACAAGTAAATAAAATAGGAAACCCAAAGGGACATAAATACAATAAAACCTATTCTCCAAAATCCCCTCTATAAGTAGTCATCACGGTTTGTATTATTCAGTGGAGATAAAAGTATCTAAACAAGACATATAAACTAAAATAGAGTCCCAAGAACAAAGGATCTTCGCAGGTCCAGAAGTCTCCAGCATGCTTCAGCGAAAAGCTTCACGTCCTGCATCTGAAAACCACAAAATCCGCATGGGTGAGAACTAAAGGTTCCCAGCATGGTAACAATTCCCACATATATAACATGTAATATAAGAGGAAAGCCGAAGGCAATCCTAGAACTCCCACCAGATAAAATCAAAGCTTATAAACAAGCTAAACCATAAATGGCAACTGACTAAAGATCCTTCAGTCTAACTAATACTTCCCATTCCAAATCCTTCAAACCTCCCAAACACCACCAGGAGTATAATATGGCAAACACGGTTATATCAGACAAGAGATATACAAATAGGAACAGATAAGGCATTTAGGAAATTAGCAAGTAATATGCAGTCAATTAGACTATCTCAAACAAATCACGTAGTATGCAATATGATGAATTCCTGTCCCTAATGGCTGATGATATCATCTATCGGTTATATAGCCAACCCGACAAGTCTTGGTAGCTAACCATTGGACTGTCCCTCTGTCGCGCATCCCCAACTCGAGTTATACTCAACATAATCGTGATCATAATCATGTTCCATATCCAACACCCTCACTGGTGTATATTCCCAGGGGCGAGCTCATCCGGAACTTTCACAGTGTCTGGCCACACTTACGACATAGGATCAACAGAGTCTCGAGTCTCCACCTAGAGCACGTGGTGGCTAGCCACTGCTTTCTTCCAGGGAAACTCGTGTCTCAGATAGTGGAAGTGCAACATTCACATTTCATTCAATAGCATATATGTATTTCATACTAATCCATAATCAATAATGGCACCGCCGTAACACGGCAATAACTCAGCCATCCGGCTCATGGTTAAATCCATAACCAGCCAATTTATAACAACTACAGCCCTTAGGCTCATGGCACATACAGCACTTCCGCCACCATCCTCCGCATCTCATATAGTCATCTTTGATCATCATTGATCATAACTTTTTCCCTTGCTTCATTCGCATGTTACCACATCCCCTAGCTCCTTTCTCATTGCTAGGCATATCATAATGATTTAAGACATAAGGGGTGAGATCAGAGGCTTAAAAGTATGAGATTTTCCTTTGAAAACTCAAAAATCAACTTTGAGATGAAAACAGGGCCACGCGTACGCGTCCTCCACGCACACGCGTGGATGGCCAAAAGTTCATCGACGCATATGCGTCGCCCACACGCACGCGTGGATGGGAAAACAGTCAAGGGATGCCTACGCGTCAGCCACGCGTACACGTGGGTGTGTTTGTGCCCACGCACAAAACCGGCACAATGTTCATACAACTCTCGGGAATTTTGGCTGGGCAACCATTTTAGCACATCGATGCATACACGTGAGCCACGCGCACGTGTGGATGGCATTTTTCTGAAAAATGACGCATACACATCAAGCACGCCTACGCGTGGGGGTCATTCTGCTAAAAATTTTTCTAAGTTAAAAGTTGCAGAATTCACAAATTAAACCACCAATCTTCCAAGGGACATAACTCCTCCATTTTAAATTATTTTTGCCCGTTCTTCAAACGGTATAATCACCCCGGATCTATTTTCAGTTTTAAACAGATTTGGCATAAAATGGAGATCCGTAGTTCAAGTTACGTCCCATCAAAGTATGCCCAAAAACCACATTTTCATTCAAAACCACAATGTGCCATATTCAAAACATCCCAATTTCATCCCTTTTTGAAATCAACCAAATCATACCAATTTTAACCCTCTTTGAAATCAAGGAAGATATACCAAAAATTAACTCAAGCCTCTTCAACTCATACATTAGCATATTTAACACATTACAAGTTAACAACTCACCATTTCATCCGATCTCAATCAAATAGCCCAATACTAAATACATTAACATGGTATATACCCTTCCTCATCACAATTTCCAATCTCATCATTACTAATTAACCAACATTACATATAATCACTACCATGCTCACTCTCACATGGTTCCATCCACAATTCAACCCTAATCATTCATCAAGCATATATCATACCATGCATTTTTCTCATATATCACACCATCAAGGCATCAATATTCATAATCATATATATGACCACATCATATATTTCAACCATTCAACAACATCAACAATTCAATGCCTATCTTAGGGCCTTTAGCCTAAGTATTTCGTACCACATTACATTTTAGATACGAGAAACTGAGACCATATCTTAGCCAATTTACCAAGCTCAACTGGAGCACTTCCAAATCACTTGTCCACAAGCTCTCAAGGTCTCAACACCTCAACGAACATATTTTTATCACCAAAAATCCCTCTTCAAGCTTTTCAAAGCCTCAATCAAGCTCCAATACCCATATATACACAATCCTAAGCCACAATCATCATACCCATACACAACATCTCACTACCCAAACATCATAGAACAAAAATTTACACTAGGGTTGAGAATCTTACCACACCCAAGGTCTAAGGAGACAAGATTAATCTTCTTCAAGAGAGTTGGGTCCTATAACATCAAAGAGCCCAAAATCTTAACATTTTTGCTCATGAAACTCGAAATCAGAGCTGGAAATTCGAAGAGCAAACCATGGCTTACCTCAAGATTGATTGTATAGTTTTTGTAGAGCTCTCCGCGGTGAACTCGTGGCCACAAACAGTGTGGCAATTGGAGCTCTAGATCAAAAGTTATGGTGGTTTGAAGATCAACCAAGGGTTAGAACTTAGAGAGAGTGTTCTTCCCCCATTTTTGCCCCATTTCAGTGTGTTTTATTGATAAGTGAGGAGAGAGAGTGCTGAAATGAGTGTTTTAGGGTTTCATTTAGTTGGGCCAAGGGCCCACTATGGGACCGGTTGGTCCGGTTTGGCCCGTTCGGTCCAATCTTGGTCCGATTTCTACAAAATTGGTACCGAAATTCTCGTCTCAATCTCCTCTATCATATTTAGCCATAAAAATCACATTTTAGGTTTTCTAGAATAAATTATCATTTATGGGTTAATTAGCCATTAATTAACTGGGTTTTACATTCTACCCACCTAATTAGGAATTTTGCCCACAAAATTCAAATTCAATTACCTGAGAATAAGTGTGGATAGTCCGTTCGCATCTCCGACTCAAGTTTCCAAGTTTGTTCCTCAACACCGCCTTGACTCCATGCCACTTTGACTAATGAAACCTCTTTTTCATGCAACCGTTTGATACTAGTGTCATCAATTCTGACTGGAGTCACTGGAAGCGTCAAATCTTCTCTTAACTGAACCAATTTAGGTTCTAACATATGGCTAGCATCAAGAGTGTACTTCTGAAGCTGCGACACGTGAAACATGTCGTGCAGGATTGAAAGATGAGGTGGTAGAGCCATCTGATACGCCACCGATCCAACCCTTTCCAGGATCTGAAATGGACTGATGTATCGAGGATTCAACTTCTTTGCTTTAAATGCCCTTCCTACTCCTGTGGTTGGAGTAACTTTAAGGAAAACATGGTCTCCTTCCTCAAATTCCAGGGACTTTCGCCTTTGATCGGCGTAACTCTTCTGACAACTCTACGCAATGAGTATTCTATCTTGGATTTTCTTGACTTGTTCGGTGGTTTCAGCTATCATCTCCGGCCCCAACAAGCCTTTCTCTCCAGCTTTGTACCAGCATAGCGGAGATTGACATTTCCTCCCATACAAAGCCTCATACGGAGCCATTATGATGCTTGCATGGTAGCTATTATTGTATGCAAACTCTACTAACGGCATATATCGATCCCAACTCGCCAGTTGGTCCAAAACACAAGCTCTCAACATATCCTCTAGTGTTTGGATCGTCCTTTCAGACTGACCATCTTTTTGAGGATGGTAAGCCGTATTTAAGCTTAGTCGGGTTCCAAAAGCTTTCTGAGATGCACCCCAAAATCTCGAGGTGAAGCGAGGATCTCTATCAGTGACTATAGTAGCCGGTACACCGTGAAGTCTCACAATCTCTTTTATGTACAACTGTGCTAGCTCCTCAAGGGTGTAAGTCATCTGAATGGGTAAAAAGTGAGCTGACTTCGTCAGTCGGTCCACAATCACCCAGACAGCATCAAAACCGGACCTAGTCCTTGGCAACCCCGACACAAAGTCCATCGCAATGCTTTCCCACTTCCATTGCGGAACCTCTAAAGGTTGCAACATCCCGTAAGGTCTTTGATGTTCAATCTTTACCTTTTGACAAGTTAAGCACTTCGAGACATACTCCGCCACATCATTCTTCATACCTGGCCACCAAAACATCCTTTTAGGTCATGGTACATCTTAGTACTCCCCGGGTGAATAGAAAATCTGCTCTTGTGTGCTTCTTTTAGGATATCTTGCCTCAAAGTGCCAACATCCGATACAATGATCCTATCCTTGAATCTCCATAGTCTATCTTTATCCTTCGACACTCTCCACCATTTTCCTTGCTCAATAGCTGGTAACACCTTCCATAATGCATAATCATCTTTATGAGCCTTTTGGAGTTCAGATTTAAAGTCACTTGAGATCTCTAATCTACTCAAACACAGGGTTCCAGATACTTCCTGAGCACCAATCTTCAGGCTCTCGTATCCCTTGAGTAACTTCTCTTCTTGAAGCATCATCCAAGCCACATACAACAACTTCCGACTTAACGCATCCGCCACTATATTCGCTTTTCCCGGATGGTAATTTAGCTCAAAGTCATAGTCCTTCAGTAATTCCATCCACCTTCTCTGCCACATATTGAGCTCTTTCTGATCAAAGAGGTATTTCAAGCTCTTGTGATCAGAGAAAACTTGGAACTTAACCACATAGAGATAATGCCTCCACACCTTCAAGGCAAACACAATTGTAGCAAGTTCCAAATCGTGCGTATGGTAGTTTCCTTCATGAGGTTTCAACTGCCGTGAGGCATACGCCACCACATTACGATGCTGCATCAGCACGCACCCTGGACCTTTTTGTCAAGCATCACAGTACACCTTGAAAGGTTTGTTCGGCTCAGGTAACACCAACACAGGTTCAGCGGTCAACTTTTTCTTCAATGCCTGAAAGTTTTCCTGACACTCATAAGTCCAAACAAATTGCGCATCCTTGCGAGTTAACTTTGTCAATGGCAAAGCTGATTGCGAAAAGCCCTTGATAAATCTTCGGTAATAGCTAGCTAAGCCCAGAAAACTCTTTATCTCAGTTACTGTGGTTGGATGCTTTCATTCCATCACTGCCTCCACCTTGGATGGATCAACTACTATCCCCTGTTTACTCACTACATGCCCCAAAAACTTCACCTCACTCTTCCAGAATTCACATTTAGACAGTTTCGCGTAGAGTTTCTTTTCCTTTAGTATCTGCAACACGGTCCGCAAGTGTTCCGCATGCTCCTCTTCGGTCTTGGAATAAATCAGTATGTCATCAATGAAGACAACAACGAATTTATCCAGAAACAGACGGAAGACTCTATTCATATAATCCATAAAAACCGCAGGAGCGTTTGTCAACCCAAAAGACATTACAGTGTCTTCGTAATGACCATAACAAGTCCTGAAAGCGGTCTTAGGGATATCCTCTCCCCTCACCCTTATCTGGTGATAACCGGATCGCAAATCGATCTTGGTGAAAACCCCAGCTCCTTGTAACTGATCCATGAGATCATCAATTCTAGGCAATGGGTACTTATTCTTTATTGTGACCTTTTTTAGATGCCTGTAATCTACACAGAGCCGCATACTCCCATCCTTCTTCTTTACCAGTAGCACCGGCGCACCCCACGGAGAAACACTTGGTCGGATAAAGTTCTTACCTAACAGATCCTCCAACTGAGACTTTAGCTCGGCCATTTCCAGTGGTGACATCCTATAAGGAGCACTCGAGATTGGTCCAGCCCTTGGCACCAACTCGATAGCGAACTCAACCTTTTGGTTAGCAGGAAATTCATCAATATCATCGGGAAACACTTCTGGAAACTCACACACAACCGGAATTTGTTCCAATCTTTGATCATCACCCGAAACACCCGCGGTCAACAATAGAATACCCTGACATTCAGTCCCAGAGCAATTCACCATCATAGAATTCAAGTAGTAACTATTTGCCACAATCGGTCCTTCTGTATCTTCTGGCATGAAGCACACTATTTTTGTAGAACAGTCGAGCAGAACATGGTTCTTAAATAATCAATCCAATCCCAAGATAAGATCAAGACCGATCATTGGCAATCAGATTAAATTATGGACAAAATCATGCTGCTTGAACCTAAAGGAAACTTGCGGGCATCCTAGCCTAGTTACCATGGCTTCATGGGTAGCATTATACACTTTTAGTTCATAATCTAAGGCTACAATCTTCAATCCTAACTCATGGGCTTTTTCAAATGCAATGAATGAATGCGATGCTCCCGAATCAAATAAAGCATTTAAAGTTTGACCAGCCATTTCACAATTACTTCAGATTAATGTCTCAGATCCTTCGGCACTTATAGCTGAGGTGGTGAACACCCGACCAGTCTGCTGTGCCTTCCCAGTACTTTGTTTCTGCTTCTCTGGACAATTCGCGGCCTTATGTCCCGCCTTACCACAAGAATAGCACAAGCCCTACCTGGCCTTGCACGGGTCTCCCGGATGGTGACTTTCGCACCTAGCACATGCCTGCTCACTCTGAGGCTGCTTCCCAAATTTCTTTCCTTGGGAGTTGTTGTTGTTGTTGGACTTTCTGAAGGAGCCTCCCCGCTTGAAAGGCGGACCTCTAGGTGCAAAGTTCTTCCCTCGGTTCTGTGGGAATGATCCTTTGTGACTTCCTCTCTCAGCAGCCATCTTCTTAACACACTCTTCAGCAACCCTACTCTTATTCACCAACTCGGAGAAAGTCTTAATCTCCATTGGTCCCATTAAATTGAAGATATCACTCTGGAGTCCTGCTTCATACTTAATGCACTTCCATTCCTCATATTCCACCGGGTCTCCTGACACATACGGGAGAACCTGAACAACTCCTCAAACTTGTCAGTATACTCAGATACGGACATGGTACCCTGCTTCAGTTGCAGCAACTCAAGTTCCTTGGCCGTCCTGGAAGAAGTTGGAAAGTACTTCTTATAAAACTCTTCCTGAAAGGTATCCCAGGTGATACAGTCATCACCCTGCTGTAGGAGACGCCGGACTCCTTGCCACCAATGCGATACTTCCCAAGTGAGCAAATAGGTAGCAAACTCAACACGCTGCCCTTCAGGTACTACCTGCGCTTGCAGTGCTCGCTCAATAGCTTGAAACCATGTATCGGCTTCAGTTGGACTAGTAGTTCCCTTTAACTTAGGTGGATTACCCTTCAAAAATTTTGCCAATATCATCGGGCCCTGAGCTCCACCTCCGTCATTGCCATGGTTGTTCATCTGTTGTCCAAGGGCCGCAGCAGTAGCCTGCATAGCAGCCGCCATATTCTCCAACGCCGCCATAATGTTACTGGTGCACAAAATTGTGATCTCTGGTAATATGGCTCCAAAAACTTGGTGCTCTAATCTCAATTCATAATTTGTCACAACTTCGATACAACTAACCAGCAAGTGCACTGGGTCGTCCAAGTAATAAACCTTACGTGAGTAAGGGTCGATCCCACGGAGATTGTTGGTATGAAGCAAGCTATGGTCACCTTGTAAATCTCAGTCAGGCGGATAATAATTGATTATGGAGTTTTCGAAAATAATACTAATTAAACAGAAAATAGGGATAGAAACACTTATGTAATTCATTGGTGAGAATTTCAGATAAGCGGTAGAGATGCTTTCGTTCCTTTGAATCTCTGCTTTCCCGCTGTCTTCATCCAATCAGTCTTACTCCTTTCCATGGTTGGCTTTATGCAAGGGCATCACCGTTGTCAATAGTTACATCCCCTCCTCTTGTGAAAATGGTCTAAATGCTCTGTCATAGCACGGCTAATCATCTGAGGTTCTCGATCATGCTGGAATAGGATTCACCCTCCTTTTGCGTCTGTCACTACGCCCAGCACTCGCGAGTTTGAAGCTCGTCACAGCCATTCAATCCCAGAATCCTACTCGGAATACCACAGACAAGGTTTATACTCTCCGGATTCTCATGAATGCCGCCATCAATCTAGCTTACACAACGAAGATTCTGATTAAGAGATCTAAGAGATAATCATTCAATCGAAGGTAGAACGGAAGTGGTTGTCAGGCACGCGTTCATAGGGAATGATGATGATTGTCACGTTCATCACATTCAGGTTGAAGTGCGAATGAATATCTTAGAAGCGGAATAAGTTGAATTGAATAGAAAAACAGTAGTACTTTGCATTAATCTTTGAGGAAGCTTGAATGTTATACGTGCAGAGGCTCTTTCTGGAGTTGAACGCCAGGTTGTAACGTATTTCTAGCATTCAACTCTGGTTTTTGACTTGTTTCTGGCGTTTAACTCCAGACAGCAGCGTAGAACTGGCGTTCAATGCCCTTTTACGTCATCTAAACTCGTTCAAAGTATGGACTATTAAACATTGCTGGAAAACCCTGGATGTCTACTTTCCAACACAATTAGAAGTACGCCATTTTGAGTTCTGTAGCTCCAGAAAATCTACTTTGAGTGTAGGGAGGTCAGAATCCAACAGCATCAGCAGTCCTTCTTCAACCTCTGAATCTGATTTTTGCTCAAGTCCCTCAATTTCAGCCAGAAAATACCTGAAATCACAGAAAAACACACAAACTCATAGTAAAGTCCATAAATGTAAATTTAACATAAAAACTAATGAAAACATCCCTAAAATACACTCTTTTTCTTATTTGCTTTGGACCTTGACTTTAACCGCTCAGTCTCAAGTTTTCACTTGACACCTTCACGCCACAAGCACATGGTTAGGGACAGCTTGGTTTAGCCGCTTAGACCAGGATTTTATTCCTTTAGGCCCTCCTATCCACTGATGCTAAAAGCCTTGGGATCCTTTTTATTGCCCTTGCCTTTTGGTTTTAAGGTTTACTGGCTTTTTACTCTTGCCTCTTGGTTTTAAGAGCTTTTGGCTTTTTCTGGTTGCTTTTTCTTTTTTTCTTTCTATTTTTTTCGCTATTTTTTTTCTGCAAGCTTTGTTCTTTGCTGCTTTTTCTTGCTTCAAGAATCATTTTTATGATTTTTCAGATTATCAAATAACATGTCTCCTTATCATCATTCTTTCAAGAGCCAACATATTTAACATTCTTAAACAACAACTTCAAAAGACATATGCACTGTTCAAGCATTCATTCAGAAAACAAGAAGCATTGTCACCACATCAATATAATTAAACTAAGTTCAAGGATAAAGTCAAAACTCATGTACTTCTTGTTCTTTTGAATCAAAACAGTTTTCATTTAAGAGAGGTGATGGATTCATAGGATATTCATAACTTTAAGACATATTTACTAACTACTAATGATCATGTGATGAAGACACAAACATAGATAAGCACTTAACATAGAAAATGAAAAATAGAAAGTGAGAACAAGGAATGAGTCCACCTTAGTGATGGTGGCGTTTTCTTCTTGAGGAACCAATGATGTCCTTGAGCTCTTCTATGTCTCTTCCTTGTCTTTGTTGCTCCTCCCTCATTGCTTTTTGATCTTCTCTTATTTCATAAAGGATGATGGAGTGCTCTTGATGTTCCACCCTTAATTGTCTCATGTTGGAACTTAATTCTCCTAGGGAGTTGTTGATTTGCTCCCAATAGTTTTGTGGAGGGAAATGCATTAGAGGCATCTCCGGGATCTCATGGTGATGAGCTTCATGCGCCTCTTGAGCTCCATGAATGGGCTCTCTTGCTTGCTCCATCTTTTTCTTAGTGATGGGCTTCTCTTCCTCAATGGGAATATCTCCTTCTATGAAAGCTCCAACTGAGTAACATAGATGGCAAATAAGATGAGAAAAAGCTAGCCTTGCCATGGGGGAGGACTTTTCGGCTATTTTGTAGATATCAAGGGAGATGACTTCATGAACTTCTACTTCCTCTCCAATCATGATGCTATGGATCATGATGGCCCGATCCACAGTAACTTCAGATCGGTTGCTAGTGGGGATGATGGAGCGTTGGATGAATTCCAGCCATCCTCTAGCTACAGGCTTGAGGTCCAGTCTTCTTAGTTGAACCTGCTTGCCTTTGGAGTCAATCTTCCATTGAGCTCCTTCCACACATATGTCCATGAGGACTTGGTCCAACCTTTGATTAAAGTTGACCCTTCTAGTGTAGGGGCGTGCATCTTCTTGCATCATAGGCAAGTTAAACGCCAACCTCACATTCTCCGGACTAAAATCTAAGTATTTCCCCCGAACTATTGTAACATAGTTCTTTGGATTTGGGTTCTTATTTTGATCATGGTTCCTAGTGATCCATGAATTGGCATAGAACTCTTGAACCATTAGGATGCCGACTTGTTGGATGGGGTTTGTTAGAACTTCCCAGCCTCTTCTTTGGATTTCATGTCGGATCTCCGGATACTCATTTTTCTTGAGTTTGAAAGGGACCTCGGGGATCACCTTCTTCTTGGCCACAACATCATAGAAGTGGTCTTGATAAGCTTTGGAGATGAATCTTTCCATCTCCCATGACTCGGAGGTGGAAGCTTTTGTCTCCCCTTTCCCTTTTCTAGAGGATTCTCCGGTCTTGGGTGCCATCAATGGTAATGCAAAAACAAAAAGCTTATGCTTTTACCACACCAAACATAGAATTTTGCTCGCCCTCGAGCAAGAAAAGAAAGAATAGATGAAGAAGAAGAAGAAATAGAGGAGAGGGAGAAGGGGTTGTGTTTCGGCCAAGAAAGGGAAGAGAGGTGTGTGTTGTGTGAAAATGAGGAGTAATGGAGGGCTATATATAGGGAAGGAGGGGGGTTAAGGTTTCGGCCATATAGGGTGGGTTTGGGTGGGAAATTGATTTTGAATTTTGAAGGTAGGTGGTGTTTATGAGGTAGGTTTATGGGGAAGAGTGGATGGATGTGAGTGGTGAAGAGGTGATGGGGAAGAGAGATTGAGGTGATTGATGAAGGGTTTTGGGGAAGAGTGTATATGGGATTCTGTGAAAGAGGGATGAGAAGAAGTGAGTGGAGGTAGGTGGGGATCCTGTGGGGTCCACAGATCCTGAGGTGATCCTGTGGGGTCCACAGATCCTGAGGTGTTCAAGGATTTACAACCTTGCACCAAATTAGGCATGCAAAATGCCCTTGCACACAACTCTGGGGGTTCAGCGCCAGATTGGTGCTTGTTCTGGGCGTTGAACGCCCATTTGTTGCCCATTTCTGGCGTTGAACGCCAGAACCATGCTTGTTCTGGGCGTTCAGCGCCAGCTCTTCTCCAGGGTGCATTTCTGGTGTTCAGCGCCAGAACCATGCTCTGTTCTGGCGTTGAACGTCCAAAACATGCTTCTTACTGGCGTTTAAACGCCAGTAAGGTCTTCCTCCAGGGTATGATTTTTCTTCTGCTGTTTTTGATTCCGTTCTCAAATTTTTGATTTATTTTGTGACTCCACATGATCATGTTCCTATAAAAACATATAACTAATAAAAATATAATTAAATAAAAATTGGGTTGCTTCCCAACAAGCGCTTCTTTAATGTCAATAGCTTGACAGTGGGCTCTCATGGAGCCTCACAGATGTGCAGAGCTTTGTTGAGACCTCCCAACACCAAACTTAAAGTTTGGATATGGGGGTTTGACACCAAACTTAGAGTTTGGTTGTGGCCTCCCAACACCAAACTTAGAGTTTGACTGTGGGGGCTTTGTTTGACTCTGCATTGAGAGAAGCTTTTTACGCTTCCTCTCCATGGATGCAGAGAGAGATCCTTGAGTTGTAAACACAAGGTTGTCCTCATTTATTTGAAGGATCAATTCTCCTCTGTCCACATCAATCATAGCTCTTGCTGTGGCTTGGAAGGGTCTTCCAAAGATCTTGAATTCATCCTCACACTTCCCAGTATCTAGGACTATGAAATCAGCAGGGATGTAAAGGCCTTCAACCTTTACTAACACGTCCTCTACTTGTCCATAAGCCTGTTTTCTTGAATTGTCTGCCATCTCTAGTAAGATTTTAGTGGCTTTGATGAGCGGATAATTTATACGCTTTTTGGCATTGTTTTTAGTATGTATTTAGTAGAATCTAGTTACTTTTAGGGATGTTTTCATTAGTTTTTATGTTAAATTCACATTTCTGGACTTTACTATGAGTTTGTGTGTTTTTCTGTGATTTCAGGTATTTTCTGGCTGAAATTGAGGGACTTGAGCAAAAATCAGATTCAGAGGTTGAAGAAGGACTGCTGATGCTGTTGGATTCTGACCTCCCTGCACTCAAAGTGGATTTTCTGGAGCTACAGAACTCAAAATGGCGCTCTTCCAATTGCGTTGGAAAGTAGACATCCAGGGCTTTCCAGCAATGTTTAATAGTCCATACTTTGAACGAGTTTAGATGACATAAAAGGGCTTTGAACGCCAGTTCTACGCTGCTGTCTGGAGTTAAACGCCAGAAACAAGTCACAAACCAGAGTTGAATGCCAGAAATACATTACAACCTGGCGTTCAACTCCAAAAGGAGCCTCTGCACGTGTAACATTCAAGCTCAGCCCAAGCACACACCAAGTGGGCCCCGGAAGTGGATTTATGCATCAATTACTTACTTCTGTAAATCCTAGTAGCTAGTTTATTATAAATAGAACTTTTTATTATTGTATTAGACATCCTGAGTTTTATCTTCGGATCATAGAGTCTTGGTTACTCCGGTTCCCCTCTGGGGCCGAGACCAATGAACTCCATTTTCACTTATGTATTTTCAACGGTAGAGTTTCTACACTCCATAGATTAAGGTGTGGAGCTCTGCTGTTCCTCAAAGATTAATGCAAAGTACTATTATTTTCTATTCAATTCAACTTATTCCGCTTCTAAGATATTCATTCGCACCTCAACCTGAATGTGATGAACGTGACGATCATCATCATTCCCCATGAACGCGTGCCTGACAACCACTTCCGTTCTACCTTCGATTGAATGATTATCTCTTAGATCTCTTAATCAGAATCTTCGTGGTGTAAGCTAGATTGATGGCGGCATTCATGAGAATCCGAAAAGTCTAAACCTTGTCTGTGGTATTCCGAGTAGGATTCTGGGATTGAATTGTTGTGACGAGCTTCAAACTCGCGAGTGCTGGGCGTAGTGACAGACGCAAAAGGAGGGTGAATCCTATTCCAGCATGATCGAGAACCTCAGATGATTAGCCGTGCTGTGACAGAGCTTTTGGACCATTTTCACAAGAGGAGGGGATGTAACCATTGACAACGGTGATGCCCTTGCATAAAGCCAGCCATGGAAAGGAGTAAGACTGATTGGATGAAGACAGCGGGAAAGCAGAGATTCGGAGGAACGAAAGCATCTCTACACGTTTATCTGAAATTCTCACCAATGAATTACATAAGTGTTTCTATCCCTATTTTCTGTTTAATTAGTATTATTTTCGAAAACTCCATAATCAATTATTATCCGCCTGACTGAGATTTACAAGGTGACCATAGCTTGCTTCATACCAACAATCTCCGTGGGATCGACCCTTACTCACGTAAGGTTTATTACTTGGACGACCCAGTGCACTTGCTGGTTAGTTGTATCGAAGTTGTGACAAATTATGAATTGAGATTAGAGCACCAAGTTTTTGGAGCCATTACCAGAGATCACAATTTCGTGCACAAAGTTTTTGGCGCCGTTGCCGGGGATTGTTCGAGTTTGGACAACTGACGGTTCATCTTGTTGCTCAGATTAGGTAACTTTCTTTTCTTTTTCTTTTCAAAAAGTTTTCAAAAATCTTTCAAAAATTTTTCTTTTGTTTTTGAAAAAAAAATAAAAATAAAAATGTTTTCAAAAATATATTTTTCTTCAGAATTTTTAAGAATGAATTCTATTGTTTCATGAAGCATGTTGAAGCATGCTGGCTATAAAACCATGTCTAAATTCTTTTGGACAGAAGTTTTGCCTTAAAATTGAATGAATTACACTCATATTTTTACTAAAGCTTGGCTGGCTATTAAGCCATGCCTGACCCTTTGATTGGAGCTTTAGACTAAAGAGCATAAGATTCCTGGAATTCATATTAAAAATTTTGGAATCCTCATTTTTCTTTTTCAAAATGATTTTCGAAAAAAAATATATATATATACAAAAATCCAAAAAAATCAAAAAATTCAAAAAAAATAAATAAATATTTCATGTTTCTTGTTTGAGTCATGTGTCATGTTATAAGTTTGGTGTCAATTGCATATTCATCTTGCATTTTTCGAAAAATTCATGCATTCATGGTGTTCTTCATGATCTTCAAGTTGTTCTTGGTAAGTCTTCTTGTTTGATCTTGATGTTTTCTTGTTTTGCATCTTTTCTTATTTTTCATGTGCATTCTTGCATCCATAGAGTCTAAACATGAAAGATTTCTAAGTTTGGTGTCTTGCATGTTTTCTCTGCATATAAAAATTTTCAAAAATAAGTTCTTGATGTTCATCTTGACATTCAAAGTGTTCTTGGTGTTCATCTTGACATCCATAGCATTCTTGCATGCATTCATTGTTTTGATCTAAAAATTTCATGCATTGCATCTTTTTCATGTTTTTCTCTCTCATCATAAAAAAAACTCAAAAATCAAAAAAATATCTTTCCCTTTTTCTCTCATAAAATTCGAAAATTTGAGTTGACTTTTTCAAAAATTTTTAAAATCTAGTTGTTTTCTGTGAGTCAAATCAAATTTTCAAATTTTATCTTTTTCAAAATCTTTTTCAAAAATCAAATCTTTTTCATTTTTCTTATCTATTTTCGAAAATTCCAAAAATATTTTTCTTAATTTTACATCATATTTTCGAAAATATCTTCAACAATTAATGTTTTGATTCAAAAATTTCAAGTTTGTTACTTGCTTGTTAAGAAAGATTCAAACTTTGAGTTCTAGAATCATATCTTGTGATTTCTTGTGAATCAAGTCATTAATTGTGATTTTTAAAATCAAATCTTTTTCAAAACTAATTTCAATCATATCTTTTCAAAAATATCCTCTTATCTTATCCTTTTCAAAATTTGATTTTAAAATATCTTTTCTAACTCCTTATCTTCTTATTTTTTTTCAAAATTGATTTTCAAATTTGTTTCAACTAACTAACTAACTTTTTGTTTGTTTCTTATCTTTTTTCAAAACTACCTAACGAACTCTCTCTCTCTCTCTAATTTTCCAAAATATCTTCCCTCTTTTTCAAAAATTCTTTTTAATTAACTAATTATTTTAATTTTTGACTTTTTATTTTCGAAAATTACTAACCTTTTTCAAAAACTATTTTCGAAAATCACTAACTCTTTTTCAAAAATTATTTTCGAAATTTTCCCTCTCTCATCTTATTCTATTTATTTATTCATCTACTAACATCTCCTCACCTCACATCTCTGCTCTCCTCACCCTTGTGTTTCTTTCCTTACATTACATTCTTTGTCCCCTTCCTTTCTTCCACTCACACAGGGACTTCTATACTGTGGTATAAAGGATCCCTATTACTATTATTATTATTTTTTTTTGTGCCCTCTTCTTTGTCATATGAGCAGGAGCAAGGACAAAACTATTCTTGTTGAAGCAGATCCAGAACCTGAAAGGACTCTGAAGAGGAAACTAAGAGAAGCTAAATTACAACAATCCAGAGAGAACCTTTCAGAAATTTTCGAACAGGAAGAGGAGATGGCAGCCGAAAATAATAATAATGCAAGGAGAATGCTTGGTGACTTTACTGCACCTAATTCCAATTTACATGGAAGAAGCATCTCCATTCCTGCCATTGGAGCAAACAACTTTGAGCTGAAACCTCAGCTAGTTTCCCTGATGCAGCAGAACTGCAGGTTTCATGGACTTCCATCTGAAGATCCTTTTCAGTTCTTAACTGAAATCTTGCAGATATGTGATACTGTTAAGACCAATGGGGTTGATCCCGAGGTCTACAGGCTTATGCTTTTCCCGTTTGCTGTAAGAGACAGAGCTAGAGTGTGGTTGGATTCTCAACCCAGAGATAGCCTGAACTCTTGGGACAAGCTGGTCACGACTTTCTTAGCCAAGTTCTTTCCTCCTCAAAAGCTGAGCAAGCTTAGAGTGGATGTTCAAACCTTCAGACAGAAAGAAGGTGAATCCGTTTATAAAGCTTGGGAAAGATACAAGCAGCTGACCAAAAAGTGTCCTTCTGACATGCTTTCAGAATGGACCATCCTGGATATATTCTATGATGGTTTATCTGAGCTATCAAAGATGTCATTAGATACTTCTACAGGTGGATCCATTCACCTAAAGAAAACGCCT
>NC_029790.2:48545449-48599334 GCF_000816755.2 Arachis ipaensis | reverse complement strand
TGCATCCAACAGTACTCAAGAGGCATCTTCTGAAGAAGAAGCTTATGATCCTGAGAACCCTACAATAGCAGAGGTGAATTACTTAGGTGAACCTTATGGAAACACCTATAATCCATCATGGAGAAATCATCCAAATCTCGCATGGAAGGATCAACAAAAGCCTCAAAAAGGCTTTAATAATAGTGGAAGAAATAGGTTTAACAATAGTAAACCTTTTCCATCATCCACTCAGCAACAGACAGAGAACTATGAACAAAATACCTCTAATCTAGCAAACTTAGTCTCTGATCTATCTAAGGCCACTGTGAGTTTCATGAATGAAACAAGATCCTCCATTAGAAATTTGGAAGCACAAGTGGGCCAGCTAAGTAAAAGGATCACTGAAATCCCTCCTAGTACTCTCCCAAGCAAAATAGAAGAAAATCCAAAAGGAGAGTGCAAGGCCATTGACATAAGCACCATGGCCGAACCTGTAAGGGAAGGAGAGGACGTAAATCCCAGTGAGGAAGACCTCCTGGGATGTCCAGTGATCAATAAGGAGTTTCCCTCTGAGGAACCAAAGGAATCTGAGGCTCATCTAGAGACCATAGAGATTCCATTAAACCTTTTTATGCCATTCATGAGCTCTGATGAGTATTCCTCTTCTGAAGAGAATGAGGATGTTAATGAAGAGTAAGTTACTAAGTTTCTTGGTGCAATCATGAAGCTGAATGCCAAATTATTTGGTATTGAGACTTGGGAAGATGAACCTCCCTTATTCACTAATGAACTGAGTGATCTGGATCAACTGTCATTGCCTCAGAAGAAACAGGATCCTGAAAAGTTCTTAATACCTTCTACCATAGGCACCATGATCTTTAAGGCTCTGTGTGACCTTGGTTCAGGAATAAACCTCATGCCCCTCTCTGTAATAGAGAAACTGGGAATCTTTGGGGTGCAAGCCACTAAAATCTCTCTAGAGATGGCAGACAATTCAAGAAAACAGGCTTATGGACAAGTAGAGGACGTGTTAGTAAAGGTTGAAGGCCTTTACATCCCTGCTGATTTCATAGTCCTAGATACTGGGAAGTATGAGGATGAATTCATCATCCTTGGAAGACCCTTCCTAGCCACAGTAAGAGTTGTGATTGATGTGGACAGAGGAGAATTGATCCTTCAAATAAATGAGGAGAACCTTATGTTTATAACTCAAGGATCTCTCTCTGCATCCATGGAGAGGAAGCATAAAAAGCTTCTCTCAAAGCAGAGTCAAACAAAGCCCCCACAGTCAAACTCTAAGTTTAGTGTTGGGAGGCCACAACCAAACTCTAAGTTTGGTGTCAAACCCCCATATCCAAACTTTAAGTTTGGTGTTGGGAGGTCTCAACAAAGCTCTGCACATCTGTGAGGCTCCATGAGAGCCCACTGTCAAGCTATTGACATTAAAGAAGCGCTTGTTGGGAGGCAACTCAATTTTTATTTAATTATATTTTTATTAGTTATATGTCTTTATAGGTACATGATCATGTGGAGTCACAAAATAAATAAAAAATTTGAGAACGGAATCAAAAACAGCAGAAGAAAAATCACACCCTGGAGGAAGACCTTACTGGCGTTTAAACGCCATTAAGAAGCATGGTTCTGGTGCTGAACGCCAGAAATGGGCAGCATCTGGGCGTTTGAATGCCAGAAATGCACCCTGGAGAAGAGTTGGCGCTGAACGCCCAGAACAAGCATGGTTCTGGCGTTCAACGCCAGAAATGGGCAACAAATAGGCGTTCAACGCCCAGAACAAGCACCAATCTGGCGCTGAATGCCCAGAGTTGTGTGCAAGTGCATTTTGCATGCCTAATTTGGTGCAAGGTTGTAAATCCTTGAATACCTCAGGATCTGTGGACCCCACAGGATCAGCTCAGGATTTGTGGACCCCACAGGATCCCCACCTACCTCCACTCACTTCTTCACATCCCTCTTTCACACAATCCCATATACACTCTTCCCCAAAACCCTTCACCAATCACCTTAATCTCTCTTCCCCATCACCTCTTCATCACTCACATCCATCCACTCTTCCCCATAAACCTACCTCATAAACACCACCTACCTTCAAAATTCAAAATCAATTTCCCACCCAAACCCACCCTATATGGCCGAAACCTTAACCCCCCCTCCTTCCCTATATATAGCCCTCCATTACTCCTCATTTTCACACAACACACACCTCTCTTCCCTTTCTTGGCCGAAACACAACCCTTTCTCCCTCTCCTCTATTTCTTCTTCTTCTTCATCTATTCTTTCTTTTCTTGCTCGAGGGCGAGCAAAATTCTAAGTTTGGTGTGGTAAAAGCATAAGCTTTTTGTTTTTCAATTACCATTGATGGCACCCAAGACCGGAGAATCCTCTAGAAAAGGGAAAGGTAAGACAAAAGCTTCCACCTCCGAGTCATGGAAGATGGAAAGATTCATCTCCAAAGCTCATCAAGACCACTTCTATGATGTTGTAGCCAAGAAGAAGGTGATCCCCGAGGTCCCTTTCAAACTCAAGAAAAATGAGTATCCAGAGATCCGACATGAAATCCAAAGAAGAGGCTGGGAAGTTCTAACAAACCCCATCCAACAAGTCGGATCCTAATGGTTCAAGAGTTCTATGCCAATGCATGGATCACTAGGAACCATGATCAAAGTAAGAACCCGAATCCAAAGAATTATGTTACAATGGTTCAGGGGAAATACTTAGATTTTAGTCCGGAGAATGTGAGGTTGGCATTTAACTTGCCTATGATGCAAGAAGATGCACGCCCCTACACTAGAAGGGTCAACTTTAATCAAAGGTTGGACCAAGTCCTTATGGACATATGTGTGGAAGGAGCTCAATGGAAGATTGACTCCAAAGGCAAGCTGGTTCAACTAAGAAGACTGGACCTCAAGCCTGTAGCTAGAGGATGGCTGGAATTCATCCAACGCTCCATCATCCCCACTAGCAACCGATCTGAAGTTACTGTGGATCGGGCCATCATGATCCATAGCATCATGATTGGAGAGGAAGTAGAAGTTCATGAAGTCATCTCCCTTGATATCTACAAAATAGCCGAAAAGTCCTCCCCCATGGCAAGGCTAGCTTTTCCTCATCTTATTTGCCATCTATGTTACTCAGTTGGAGCTTTCATAGAAGGAGATATTCCCATGGAGCTCAAGAGGCGCATGAAGCTCATCACCATGAGATCCCGGAGATGCCTCCAATGCATTTCCCTCTACAAAACTATTGGGAGCAAATCAACACCTCCCTAGGAGAATTAAGTTCCAACATGGGACAATTAAGGGTGGAACATCAAGAGCACTCCATCATCCTTCATGAAATAAGAGAAGATCAAAAAGCAATGAGGGAGGAGCAACAAAGACAAGGAAGAGACATAGAAGAGCTCAAGGACATCATTGGTTCCTCAAGAAGAAAACGCCACCATCACTAAGGTGGACTCATTCCTTGTTCTCACTTTCTGTTTTTCATTTTCTATGTTAAGTGCTTATCTATGTTTGTGTCTTCATTACATGATCATTAGTAGTTAGTAACTATGTCTTAAAGTTATGAATATCCTATGAATCCATCACCTCTCTTAAATGAAAACTGTTTTAATTCAAAAGAAAAAGAAGTACATGAGTTTCGACTTTATCCTTGAACTTAGTTTAATTATATTGATGTGGTGACAATGCTTCTTGTTTTCTGAATGAATGCTTGAACAGTGCATATGTCTTTTGAAGTTGTTGTTTAAGAATGTTAAATATGTTGGCTCTTGAAAGAATGATGATAAGGAGACATGTTATTTGATAATCTGAAAAATCATAAAAATGATTCTTGAAGCAAGAAAAAGCAGCAAAGAACAAAGCTTGCAGAAAAAAAAATAGCAAAAAAAAATAGAAAGAAAAAAAGAAAAAGCAAGCAGAAAAAGCCAAAAGCTCTTAAAACCAAGAGGCAAGAGGAAAAAGCCAGTAACCCTTAAAACCAAAAGGCAAGGGCAATAAAAAAGATCCCAAGGCTTTGAGCATCAGTGGATAGGAGGGCCCAAAGAAATAAAATCCTAGTCTAAGCGGCTAAACCAAGCTGTCCCTAACCATGTGCTTGTGGCGTGAAGGTGTCAAGTGAAAACTTGAGACTAAGCAGTTAAAGTCAAGGTCCAAAGCAAAAAAAAAAGAGTGTGCTTAAGAACCCTGGACACCTCTAATTGGGGACTTTAGCAAAGCTAAGTCACAATCTGAAAAGGTTCACCCAATTATGTGTCTGTGGCATTTATGTATCCGGTGGTAATACTAGAAAATAAAGTGCTTAGGGCCACGGCCAAGACTCATAAAGTAGCTGTGTTCAAGAATCAGCATACTGAACTAGGAGAATCAATAACTCTATCTGAACTCTGAGTTCCTATAGATGCCAATCATTCTGAACTTCAATGGATAAAATGAGATGCCAAAACTATTCAAGAGACAAAAAGCTACAAGTTCCGCTCATCTGATTGGAGCTATGTTTCATTGATAGTTTGGAATTTATAGTATATTACCTTCTTTTTATCCTATTTGATTTTCAGTTGCTTGGGGACAAGCAACAATTTAAGTTTGGTGTTGTGATGAGCGGATAATTTATACGCTTTTTGGCATTGTTTTTAGTATGTTTTTAGTATAATCTAGTTACTTTTAGGGATGTTTTCATTAGTTTTTATGTTAAATTCACATTTCTGGACTTTACTATGAGTTTGTGTGTTTTTCTGTGATTTCAGGTATTTTCTGGCTGAAATTGAGGGACTTGAGCAAAAATCAGATTCAGAGGTTGAAGAAGGACTGCTGATGCTGTTGGATTCTGACCTCCCTGCACTCAAAGTGGATTTTCTGGAGCTACAGAACTCAAAATGGCGCGCTTCCAATTGCGTTGGAAAATAGACTTCCAGGGCTTTCCAGCAATGTATAATAATCCATACTTTGAACGGGTTTAAATGACGTAAAAGGGCGTTGAACGCCAGTTCTACGCTGCTGTCTGGAGTTAAACGCCAGAAACAAGTCACAAACCAGAGTTGAATGCCAGAAATACATTACAACCTGGCGTTCAACTCCAGAAAGAGCCTCTACACGTGTAACATTCAAGCTCAGCCCAAGCACACACCAAGTGGGCCCCGTATTCCGAGTAGCTAGTTTATTATAAATAGAACTTTTTATTATTGTATTAGACATCCTGAGTTTTATCTTCGGATCATAGAGTCTTGGTTACTCCGGTTCCCCTCTGGGGCTGAGACCAATGAACTCCATTTTCACTTATGTATTTTCAACGGTAGAGTTTCTACACTCCATAGATTAAAGTGTGGAGCTCTGCTGTTCCTCAAAGATTAATGCAAAGTACTACTGTTTTCTATTCAATTCAACTTATTCCGCTTCTAAGATATTCATTTGTACCTCAACCTGAATGTGATGAACGTGACAATCATCATCATTCCCCATGAACGCGTGCCTGACAACCACTTCCGTTCTACCTTTGATTGAATGATTATCTCTTAGATCTCTTAATCAGAATCTTCGTGGTGTAAGCTAGATTGATGGCGGCATTCATGAGAATCAGGAAAGTCTAAACCTTGTCTGTGGTATTCCGAGTAGGATTCTAGGATTGAATGGTTGTGACGAGCTTCAAACTCGCGAGTGCTGGGCATAGTGACAGACGCAAAAGGAGGGTGAATCCTATTCCAGCATGATCGAGATCCTCAGATGATTAGCAGTGCTGTGACAGAGCATTTGGACCATTTTCACAAGAGGAGGGGATGTAACCATTGACAACGTTGATGCCCTTGCATAAAGCCAGCCATGGAAAGGAGTAAGACTGATTGGATGAAGACAGTGGGAAAGCAGAGATTTAGAGGAACGAAAGCATCTCTACACGCTTATTTGAAATTCTCACCAATGAATTACATAAGTGTTTCTATTCCTATTTTCTGTTTAATTAGTATTATTTTCGAAAACTCCATAATCAATTATTATCCGCCTGACTGAGATTTACATGGTGACCATAGCTTGCTTCATACCAACAATCTTCGTGGGATCGACCCTTACTCACGTAAGGTTTATTACTTGGACGAACCAGTGCACTTGCTGGTTAGTTGTATCGAAGTTGTGATAAATTATGAATTGAGATTAGAGCACCAAGTTTTTGGAGCCATTACCAGAGATCACAATTTCGTGCACCAGGCTTGCATCCCAAAGATTCCCAGTTTCTCTATTACAGAGAGGGGCATGAGGTTTATTCCTGAACCAAGGTCACACAGAGCCTTAAAGATCATGGTGCCTATGGTACAAGGTATTAAGAACTTTCCAGGATCCTGTTTCTTCTGAGGCAATGTCAGTTGATCCAGATCACTCAGTTCATTAGTGAACAAGGGAGGTTCATCTTCCCAAGTCTCAATACCAAATAATTTGGCATTCAGCTTCATGATTGTACCAAGAAACTTGGTAACTTGCTCTTCATTAACATCCTTATTCTCTTCAGAAGAGGAATACTCATCAGAGCTCATGAATGGCATAAGGAGGTTTAATGGAATCTCTATGGTCTCTAGATGAGCCTCAGATTCCTTTGGTTCCTCAGAGGGAAACTCCTTATTGATCACTGGACGTCCCAGGAGGTCTTCCTCACTGGGATTTACGTCCTCTCCTTCCCTTACAGGTTTGGCCATGGTGCTTATGTCAATGGCCTTGCACTCTCCTTTTGGATTTTCTTCTGTATTGCTTGGGAGAGTACTAGGAGGAATTTCAGTGATCCTTTTACTCAGCTGGCCCACTGTGCTTCCAAATTTCTAATGGAGGATCTTGTTTCTTTCATGAAACTCACAGTGGCCTTAGATAGATCAGAGACTAAGTTTGCTAGATTAGAGGTATTTTGTTCAGAGTTCTCTGTCTGTTGCTGAGTGGATGATGGAAAAGGTTTACTATTGTAAACCTATTTCTTCCACCATTATTAAAGCCTTGTTGAGGCTTTTGTTGATCCTTCCATGAGAGATTTGGATGATTTCTCCATGAGATTCACCTTCTTTCTGTCTGAAGGTTTGAACATCCACTCTAAGCTTGCTCAGCTTTTGAGGAGGAAAGAACTTGGCTGAGAAAGCCGTGACCAGCTTGTCCCAAGAACTATTTCATGGTTTATCTTGTGCTCAATTGAGTGGTTTTTATCTACTCTTTATCCACTTATTCATACTATTTGCATGGTTTTACATTTGCCTTCCTAATTATGTGCTTTAATTGAAAACATGCTTCTTTGATCTTATATTTGCTTATTATTAATCCTCTCTTATCAACATTAGATGCCTTGATATGTGTGTTAAGTGTTTTCAGAGATTATAGGGCAGGAATGGCTCAGAGGATGGAAAGGAAGCATGCAAAAGTGGAAGGAATACAAGAAGTTGGAGAAATTGCTAAGCTGTCCAGCCTGACCTCTTCGCACTCAAACGGCTATAACTTTAGCTACAGAGGTCTAAATGACGCGGTTTCAGTTGCGTTGGAAAGATAAGGTCCGGGGCTTCGATTTGATATATAATATGATATAGTTTCTCTGACCCTAGGTGACGCAATCGCGTGATCCATGCGGCCGCGTCGCAGTGACGGAAAACCAGCATGGCAAAATTCGAAACCAGCAAATTCTGGACAGTTTTTGACCCAGTTTGCCGCCCAGAAAACACATATTAGAGGCTATAAAGTGGAGGAATGCATCCATTCATAGAGAGGCCTTCATAATTCACAATTTTAGGAGTAGATGTAGTTTTTAGAGAGACAGGTTCTCTCCTCTCTCTTAGGATTAGGATTTTGGACTTCTCTTAGTTTTAGGAGTGACTCTGAATCCCAGGTTCTTTATTTTTATTTAATTTATGAACTCTTCCATGTTACATATAATTTTCTTAATTAATGTTATTTGAGGTATTTCAATTTATGATTGATGTTATTGTTGCTTTACATCTGAAGGCATTTTTATTCCAGTTGATTTACTTTTTCCCTTTTGGTTTTGGTTAAGAAATCAGTAACTCAGGAGTTATCCAACTCAACAGCATAATTGTTAATTGTTATCTCGCCAATTGAATTGAACTTCAATAATCTCAATCTTTTCTTAGGAAATAAATAGGATTCGAAGATCAAACTAATTACTCCCTTGACTTTCCTTTACTTTAGTAAAGGTTGACTAAGTGGAATTAAGATTTAATTTTCATTATCATTGATAAGGATAACTTGGTCTGGACTTCCAATTTCTCTTACCTTACTAAGAGTTTAGTTTACAGTTATTTATTTATTTTATTTGTCATTTAAATATACCTGTGCCCATTGCCCAAACTCAACATTCCCCAAAAACACACTTTTTCATAATCAATAATAAGAACATACTTCCCTGCAATTCCTTGAGAAGACAACCCGAGGTTTAAATACTCGGTTATCAATTTATTTAGGGGTTTGTTACTTGTGACAACCAAAACGTTTGTACGAAGGGATTTCTGTCGGTTTAGAGACTATATCTACAACGCGACTATTTTTATGAAATTCTTTACTGGCAAAAATCCCAACGTCAGTCACATAATCATCACATTCATCATGTTCTTGGGTGCAAATGAATATCTTGGAGAAGAAATAGACTTGAGTTGAATAGAAAAATAATAGTACTTGTATTAATTTATGAAGTACAGCAGAGCTCTACACCTTAATCTATGGTGTGTAGAAACTCCACCGTTGAAAATACATAAGAACAAGGTCTAGCCATGGCCGAGAGGCCAGCCTCTAAAACGTCATCAAAGGATCAAAAGATAATCCCCAGATGAAAATACAATAGCAAAAGGTCCTATTTATAGAAAACTAGTAGCCTAGGATTACAGAAATCAGTAATTAATGCATAAATCTTCTTTCGGGCCCACTTGGTTTGTGCTTGGGCTGATCATTGAAGCTCCCATGTGTAGAGACTTTTCTTGGAGTTAAACACCAGCTTTTATGCTAGTTTGGGCGTTTAACTCTAGCTTTTGTGCCAGTTCTGGCATTAAACGCCAGAATTCTTGAGCTGACTTAGAACGCCTGTTTGGGCCATCAAATCTCGGGCAAAGTATGGACTATTATATATTACTGGAATGCCCAGGATGGCTACTTTCCAACGCAATTGAGAGCGCGCCAATTGGGCTTCTGTAGCTCCAGAAATCCACTTCGAGTGCAGGGAGGTCAGAATCCAACAACATCTGCAGTCCTTTTTCAGCCTCTGAATCAGATTTTTGCTCAGGTCCCTCAATTTCAGGCAGAAAATACCTGAAATCACAGAAAAACACAGAAACTCATAGTAAAGTCTAGAAGAGTGATTTTTATTTAAAAACTAATAAAAACTAACTAAAATATACTAAAAACATACTAAAAACAATGCCAAAAAGCGTATAAATTATCCGCTCATCAACGAGCCTCACGGCGATTCTTCGAACGGCCACGTGTAGAGATATTTTGACAGCAGAAGGGGCATTCTTTCGATGACACTCTAGTCTGACATTATCTGATAGTTAGTCTCTCACTTGTTTTAGTACACCCGAGAGCTAGGAGCTATATAGTAGTTAGGCTAGCCTGGGCGCCAGTTTAGCGGCTTTTTGTATGGGCCAGGCCCCAGGAGTGTCGTGTAAATATTAGCTGCGTAGGATGACGAGGATGTAAACTGACTTGATCTTGTGTAAACGCTACATATTTTGTTATAGTGTACATGATGTATATTATCAGCTATGTTTCTATGTTTCTTTATGCTTCCTTTTTATTTCTCTCAATATATGCCTGTTTATTTTACCTTGTTATCCGCAACGATATAAAAAAAAAGTTACTCGTAAAACTGGCATCGCTCTAACAAAGAACAGGCTCATATATTAAAAAAGAGTTAATAATTAGGAGGGATAAGTTAGTAACACTTAGCTTCTTGTATGACCATGGCATACTGAGTGTTGGGTCGTTACAACAAGTCCTGGTAGCTAACCGTTGGACTGTCCCTCTGTCGCGCATCCACAACTCGAGTTATACTTAACATAATCGTGATCGTAATCATGATCCATATCCAACACCCTCACTGGTGTATATTAACGGGGGCGAGCTCATCCGGAACTTTCACAGTGTCCGGCCACACTTACGACGTAGGGTCAACAGAGTCTCGAGTCTCCACTTGGAGCACGTGGTGGCTAGCCACTGCTTTCTTCCAGGGAAACTCGTGTCTCAGATAGTGGAAGTGCAACATTCACATTTCATTCAATAGCATATATGCATTTCATACTCAACCATAATCAATAATGGCACCGCCATAACACGGCAATAACTCAGTCATCCGGCTCATGGTTAAATCCATAACCAGCCAACTTATAACAATTACAGCCCTTAGGCTCATGGCACATACAGCACTTCCACCGCCATCCTCCGCATCTCATATATTCATCTTTGATAATCATTGATCATAACTTTTCCCTTTGCTTCATTCGCAAGTTACCACATCCCCTAGCTCCTTTCTCATTGCTAGGCATATCATAATGATTTAAGACATAAGGGGTTATATCTGAGGCTTAAAAGTATGAGATTTGGCTTTTAAAACTCAAAAATCAACTTAGAGATAAAAACAGGGCCACGCATACGCGTCCTCCACGTGCACGCGTGGATGGCCAAATGTTCATCGACGCGTATGCATCACCCACGTGCACGCGTGGATGGAAAAATAGTCAAGGGACGCCTACGCGTCAGCCACGCGTACGCGTGTGTGCGTTTGTCCCGCATGCACAAAACTGGCACAGTGTTCGTGCAACTTTCGGGAATTTTGGCTAGGCAACCATTTTAGCACATCGACGCGTACGCGTGAGCCACGCGCACGTGTGGATGGCATTTTTCTGAAAAACGACACATACACGTCAAGCAGGCCTACGCGTGGGGGGTCATGCTGCCAAAAATTTTTCTAAGTTAAAAGCTGCAAAATTCATAGATTAAACCCCCAATCTTCCAAGGGACATAACTCCTCCATTTTAAATCATTTTTCATCCGTTCTTCTAACGGTATAACCACCCCGGATCCAATTTCAGTTTTAAACATATTTAGCACAAAACGGAGATCTCGAGTTCAAGTTACGTCCTATCAAAGTATACCCAAAAACTATATTTTCATTCAAAACCACAATGTGCCATTTTCAAAACATCCTAATTTCATTCCTTTTTGAAATCAACTAAATCATACCAATTTCAACCCTCTTTGAAATCAAGGAAGGTATACCAAAAATTAACTCAAGCCTCTTCAACTCATACATTAGCATATTTAACACATTACAAGTCAACAACTCACCATTTCATCCCATCTCAATCAAATAGCCCAATATTAAATACATCAACATGGCATATACCCTTCCTCATCACAATTTCCAATCTCATCATTACCAATTAACCAACATTACACATAATCACTACCATGCTCACTCACACATGGTTCCATCCATAATTTAACCCTAATCATTCATCAAGCATATATCATAACATGCATTTTTCTCATATATCACACCATCAAGGCATCAATATTCATAATCACATATATGACCACATCATATATTTCAACCATTCAACAACATCAATAATTCAATGCCTATCTTAGGGCCTCTAGCCTAAGTATTTCCTACCACGTTACATTTTAGATACGAAAAACTGAGACCATACCTTAGCCGATTTCCTAAGCTCAACCGGAGCACTTCCAAATCACTTGTCCACAAGATCTCAAGGTCTCAACACCTCAAAAAACATATTTTTATCACCAAAAATCCCTCTTCAAGCTTCTCAAAGCCTCAATCAAGCTCCAACACCCAATTATACACAATCCTAAGCCACAATCATCATACCCATACACAACATCTCAATACCCAAATATCATAGAACAACAATTTATACTAGAATTGAGAATCTTACCACACCCAAGGTCCAAGGAGACAAGATTAATCTTCTCCTTCAAGAGAGTTGGGTCCTATAACATCAAAGAGCCCAAAATCTCAAAATTTTTGCTCATGAAACTCGAAATCAAAGCTGGAAATTCGAAGAGTAAACAGTGGATTACAGATGAGCGGATAATTTATACGCTTTTTGGCATTGTTTTTACATAGTTTTTAGTATGATTTAGTTAGTTTTTAGTATATTTTTATTAGTTTTTAATAAAAAATCACATTTCTCGAATTTACTATGAGTTTGTGTATTTTTCTGTGATTTCAGGTATTTTCTGGCTGAAATTGAGGGACTTGAGCAAGAATCAGATTCAGAGGTTGAAGAAGGACTGCAAATGCTGTTGGATTCTGACCTCCCTACACTCAAAGTGGATTTTCTGGAGCTACAGAACTCCAAATGGCACGCTCTTAATTGCGTTGAAATGTAGACATCCAGGGCTTTCCAGAAATATATAATAGTCCATACTTTGCTCGAGTTTAGATGATGCAAACTGGCATTCAACGCCAGCTCCATGCTGCATTCTGGAGTTAAACGCCAGAAACAGGTTGCAAAGTGGAGTTAAACGCCAGAATCAGGTTACAAACTGGCGTTCAACTCCAAGAGAAGCCTCTACACGTGTAAAGCTCAATGCTCAGCCCAAGCACACACCAAGTAGGCCCCAGAAGTGGATTTCTGCATCATTTACTCATTTCTGTAAACCCTAGTAACTAGTTTAGTAAAAATAGGACATTTTATTATTGTATTCAAAGGTTTTGGTGTCTCCGGTTCCCCTCTGGAGCCGAGACCAATGAACTCCATTATCACTTATTTATTTTCAATGTTAGAGTTTCTACACACCATAGATTAAGGTGTGGAGCTCTGCTGTTCCTCATGAATTAATACAAAGTACTATTGTTTTTCTATTCAATTCAAGCTTATTCTGATTCTAAGATATCCATTCGCACTTCAATATGAATATGATGATCGTGACAGTCATCATCATTCCCAACCTATGAATACGTGCCTGACAACCACTTCCGTTCTACCTTAGATTGAATGAGTATCTCTGGGATTCCTTAATTAGAATCTTCGTGGTATAAGTTAGAATCCATGGACGGCCATTCTTGAGATCCGAAAAGTCTAAACTTAAAACTTGGTGCGCAGAAATTGTGACGATTCAATTCCTTGGTAACGGCGCTAAAAACTTAATACACACGTTCATAATCTTAGTTCTTTGTCACAACTTCGCACAACTAACCAGCAAGTGCACCGGGTCATCCAAGTAATAAACCTTACGTGAGTAAGGGTCGATCCCACGGAGATTGTCGGCTTGAAGCAAGCAGTGGTCACCTTGTAAATCTCAGTCAGGCGGATTCAATTGATTATGGAGATTTAGTAATTAAAAGATAAATAAAATATAAAATAAAGATAGTGATACTTATGTAATTCATTGGTGAGAATTTCAGATAAGCGTATAGAGATGCGTTCGTTCCTCCTGAACCTCTGCTTTCCTATTGTCTTCATCCAATCATTCATACTCCTTTCTATGGCAAGCTGTATGTTAGGCGTCACCGTTGTCAATGGCTACATCCTGTCCTCTCAGTGAAAATGGTCCAATGCGTTGTCACTGCATGGCTAATCATCTGTCGGTTCTCGATCATACTGGAATAGGATTCATTGATCCTTTTGCGTCTGTCACTACGCCCAACACTCGCGAGTTTGAAGCTCGTCGCAGCCATCCCTTCTCAGATCCTACTTGGAATACCACAGACAAGGTTTAGACTTTCCGGATCTAAAGAATGGTCGTCCATGGATTCTAACTTATACCACGAAGATTCTGATTAAGGAATCCCAGAGATACTCATTCAATCTAAGGTAGAACGGAAGTAGTTGTCAGGCACGCGTTGATAGGTTGGGAATGATGATGACTGTCATGATCATCACATTCATATTGAAGTGCGAATGAATATCTTAGAATCATAATAAGCTTGAATTGAATAGAAAAACAATAGTACTTTGTATTAATTCATGAGAAACAGCAGAGCTCCACACCTTAATCTATGGTGTGTAGAAACTCTACCATTGAAAATACATAAGTGATAATGGAGTTCATTGGTCTCAGCCCCAGAGGGGAACCGGAGTCACCAAAAACTTTGAATACAATAATAAAAAGTCCTATTTATACTAAACTAGTTACTAGGGTTTACAGAAATGAGAAAATGATGCAGAAATCCACTTTTGGGGCCCACTTGGTGTGTGCTTGGGCTGAGGATTGAGCTTTAGACGTGTAGAGGCTTCTCTTGGAGTTGAACGCCAGTTTGTAACCTGTTTCTGGCGATTAACTCCACTTTGCAACCTGTTTCTGGCGTTTAACTCCAGAATGCAGCATGGAGCTGGCGTTGAATGCTAGTTTGTGTCATCTAAACTCGGACAAAGTATGGATAGATATATATTGCTGGAAAGCCCTGGATGTCTACTTTTCAACGCAATTGAGAGTGCGCCATTTGGAGTTCTGTAGCTCCAGAAAATTTACTTTGAGTGTAGGGAGGTCAGAATCCAACAGCATCTGCAGTTCTTCTTCAACCTCTGAATCTGATTTTTGCTCAAGTCCCTCAATTTTAGCCAGAAAATACCTGAAATCACAGAAAAACACACAAACTCATATTAAAGTCCAGAAATGTGATTTTTTATTAAAAACTAATAAAAATATACTAAAAACTAACTAAATCATACTAAAAACTATGTAAAAACAATGCCAAAAAGCGTATAAATTATCCGCTCATCACAATACCAAACTTAAATTGTTGCTTGTCCCCAAGCAACTGAAAATCAAATATGATAAAAAGAAGAGAATATACTATAAATTCTAAAATATCAATGAAACTTAGTTCCAATCAGAAGAGCGGGACTTGTAGCTTTTTGCCTCTTAAATAGTTTTGGAATCTCACTTTACCCATTGAAGGTCAGAATGATTGGCATCTATAGGAACTAAGAGTTCAGATAGTGTTATTGATTCTCCTAGTTCAGTATGTTGATTCTTGAACACAACTACTTTATGAGACTTGGCCGTGGCCCTAAGCACTTTGTTTTCCAGTACTACCACCGGATACATAAATGCCACAGACACATAACTGGGTGAACCTTTTCAGATTGTGACTCAGCTTTGCTAAAGTCCCCAATTAGAGGTGTCCAGGGTTCTTAAGCACACTCTTTTTTTTGCTTTGGACCTTGACTTTAACCGCTCAGTCTCAAGTTTTCACTTGACACCTTCATGCCACAAGCACATGGTTAGAGACAGCTTAGTTTAGCCACTTAGGCCAGGATTTTATTCCTTTAGGCCCTCCTATCCACTGATGCTCAAAGCCTTGGATCCTTTTTATTTACCCTTGCCTTTTGTTTTTAAGGGCTATTGGCTTTCTGCTCTTGCCTTTTGGTTTAAAGAGCTTTTGGCTTTTTCTGCTTGCTTTTTTTTTCTTTTTCTTTCTTTTTCTTTTTTTTGCTATTTCTTTCTCTCTTTTTTTTTGCTGCAAGCTTTTGTATTCACTGCTTTTTCTTGCTTCAAGAATCATTTTTATGACTTTTCAGATTATAAAATAACATTTCTCCTTTTCATCATTCTTTCAAGAGCCAACATATTTAACATTCATAAACCACAATATCAAAAGATATATGCACTGTTCAGGCATTCATTCAGAAAACAAAAAGTATTGTCACCACATCAAAATAACTAAACTAGTTTTAAGGATGAATTCAAAACCATGTACTTCTTGTTCTTTTGTTTTTAGAACATTTTTTCATTTAAGAGAGGTGATGGATTCATAGGACATTCATAACTTTAAGGCATAGACACTAGTGATCATATAGTAAAGACACAAACATAAATAAAACATAAAGCTCAAAAATCGAAAAACAGTAAAATAAATAGACAAGGAGATTAAGGAATGAGTCCACCTTAGTGAGGGTGGCGTCTTCCTCTTCTTGAAGAACCAATGGTGCTTTTGAGCTCCTCTATGTCTCTTCCTTGTCTTTGTTGCTCCTCCCTCATAGCTCTTTGATCTTCTCTAATTTCATGGAGGATGAAGGAATGCTCTTGGTGCTCCATCCTTAGTTGTCCCGTGTTGGAGCTTAATTCTCCTAGGGAAGTGTTGATTTGCTCCCAATAGTTTTGTAGAGGAAAATGCATCCCCTGAGGCATCTCAGGGATTTCATGGTGGGGAATTTCCTCATACTCTTGTTGAGGTCCATGATCTCTTGTTTGCTCCATCCTTTTCTTAGTGATGGGCTTGTCCTCTTCAATGAGGATGTCTCCCTCTATGTCAAATCCAGCCGAATTGAAGAAGTGGCATATGAGGTGAGGAAAGGCTAACCTTGCCCAAGTGGAGGACTTGTCAGCCACCTTGTAAAGTTCTTGAGGTATAATCTCATGAACTTCCACCACCTCTCCAATCATGATACTATGGATCATGATGGCCCGGTCTATAGTAACTTCAGACCGATTACTAGTAGGAATGAAAGAGCGTTGAATGAACTCTAGCCACCCCCTAGCCACTGGTTTGAGGTCATGCCTTCTTAATTGAACCGGCTTGCCTCTTGAGTCAATTTTCCATTGAGCTCCTTCCTCACATATGTCTATGAGAACTTGGTCCAATCTTTGATCAAAGTTGACCCTTCTTGTGTAGGTGCGTGCGTTCTCTTCCATCATTGGCAAGTTGAACGCCAGCCTTACATTTTCCATACTAAAATCTAAGTATTTCCCCCGAACCATGGTAAGCCAATGCTTTGGATTTGGGTTCACACTTTGATCATGGTTCCTAGTGATCCATGCGTTTGCATAGAACTCTTGAACCATTAGGATCCCGACTTGTTGAATGGGGTTGGTGAGAACTTCCCAACCTCTTCTTCGAATCTCATGTTGGATCTCCGGATACTCATTCTTTTTGAGCTTGAAAGGAACCTCAGGGGTCACTTTCTTCTTGGCCACAGCTTCATAGAAGTGGTCTTGATGGACCTTTGAGATGAATCTCTCCATCTCCCATGACTCAAAGGTGGAAGCAATTGCCTTCCCTTTCCTCTTTCTAGAGGTTTCTCTGGCCTTAGGTGCCATATATGGTTATGGAAAAACAAAAAGCTATGCTTTTACCACACCAAACTTAAAATGTTTGCTCGTCCCCGAGCAAAAGAAGAAAGAAAGTAGTAGAAGAAGAAGAAAATGGAGGAGATGGGGGAAGAAGATGTATTCGGCCAAGGAGAAGAAGAGAGGGTTGTGTTATGTGAAAATGAAGAAGGAGTGAGGGGTTTATATAAGAGTGACGGGGGTGTAGGGTTCGGCCATTAGGGTTGGGTTTGGAAGGGAAATTAGTTTGAATTTTGAAGGTAGGTGGGGTTTACGGGGAAGAGAGGATGGATGTGAGTGGTGAAGAGGTGATGGGAAAGAGAGATTGAGGTGATTGGTGAAGGATATTTAGGGAAGAGAGTTATGAAAAGGTGTGAAGAGGAGAGAAGAAAAAGTGGGGATCCTGTGGGGTCCACAGATCCTGAGGGCAAAAACTTGGTGCGCAGAAATCATGATGGTTCCATTCCTTGGTAATGACGCTAAAAACTTAATATGCACGTTCATAATCTTAGTTCTTTGTCACAACTTCGCACAACTAACCAGCAAGTGCACTAGGTCGTCTAAGTAATTAATCTTATGTAACGACCCAATTTCTGGTACGTCATGATCATACTAGAAACTGAGCGCTACCAACTTGTCTACCTATCTATTATCTATTATTTATTATATGAGCCTGATTCGTTGTTAAAAGCGTAGTTATTTTGTGAGGTACTTTTTTTTTAAAACATTTGGATTAATAAACAGAATCATTCATAATCAATTCACAGATAATAATAGATAAAATAGTTATAAACAACTACACATAAATACATCTCAAGCATTTGTTAACATTCCGTGATCCAGCCTTTATTAGAGTAAAGATCTTTAGTTAGAATACCCCTAGATATAGCTAAATAATATCTATATCCATATATATTCATTAACAACTCAAGTCAAGTGGAATGTCATCAAAAGATAGAACATCATCTGCTACTCCTCTGCACGATCAGACTTTTCCACAAGACGTCTCTCTGGTACCTCATGAAGTAGCCACATAATAGGAATCTCGTACACAGGATTTAGGTTAAAGTGCGCATACGAACGGGGTGCAGACGTTGGCTGGTCTCACAGTATATACATGTAAACAGAGAACCATATTTACCCTAGACTCCGAAGACTATCTAGAGCAGAATCCTCTTCTTGCGAACAGTCATCAGCGAACTATGGTAAGGTACTCTTACTTCCATCTGAAGGGGGAAGGGAGAGAGAAGGGGTAAGAACTGGGCTCTATTCTGGTTTCTCTTTTCTCTGTATCTCTTTACTCTACTTTAATTACTTTGTTCTCTGCATCTCTTTTCTCTTCTCTGATTACTCTTTTCATCTGTATCTATATTACTCTTTTTCTCTTTATCTCTTTACTTTACTCTGGTTACTCTGTTCTCTGTGTTTCTTTACTCTGCTCTGATTTCTCTGTTTAACGTATGTATTTAAAGCTTATGTAAATTTCGGTATGAATAGTTAGTCCGTCCCAGGTATAGGTTCATTAAGTCTATACTGAAACAGTTTAACTTTTCATATAATACCTAACCCTAGTCACGACTCAAGTACTAACTAAGTTGCCCTAGTTCGTTTACTATTCTCTGTCTATTTTTCTGTCATTAAAACTTTACAGACTTTTTCTTCGATTTTTATCTTTTCTTCAACTTTTTATCTTTTATTTATCTTTGCCTCACTAATATGTTTTTACCACTCCCTAAGTGTTTTATGAAGGTAATTATGAGATTCTGCACTTAAAGTTGTCTTTCTAAAGCTTTTACAGAAAACTGCCTTTTTCGCATTATTTTATTATTTTTATTAAAATATTATTTTTAATTAAATATTATTATTTAATATTTTATTATTATTTATTATTTTATTAATATATTTTCGAAAATTAACTTTACCTTTAACCTTTAACCTTTAAAGTTCACTTTTTACCACCCGTAACTTTTAATATTTCTACTTTTACCACCCTAACTTTCAGAAATTACTAAATAACCCCTCAAACACCAAAATAATTACTTCCTTGCCCTTTTATGAATCAAAAAGGTGTTCTTCATTGTTCTTCACCACACTCAAAGTGTTCTTCATGTTCTTCATAAATTCTTCAGATTCTTACTCTGTTTTTACCCGTTTTTCAGTCTTTTCAGCAACCGATTTTTACCATAATTCAAAATAAAATTGCAGCCACTAAAACCCCATCTTTTCTACATGATTTTAACACAAATTGAACCCCAATTTAAGGTCTAGGGTTCGTTTTTCCAGCAGCCATGAAGAACACAAATTCAAAGTTGAATATGATCAAATTTCATCAAATTTTCACCAAAATTTCAACAAGAATTACTCATACAAACAATCAATTTCAAGCACAGCCAAACCATATCATAATCACACAACTCAAACACAATCAACCAAGATTAAATTCGTCAATCCCTAGCTTGATTTGCTGCTCCGAATTCGGTTAGACTTTCAGGTGGTCCTTAAGCACTTTTTCCTCCTAAAACACATCAAGAACAACTTTAAATCCACAAACTCTCAACTGACCAAATATCCCTCAGCATGTTAGGAAGAGATATCTCACCTTAGACTTGCTGAAAATTAATGTTTCTTGGCCCTCAAGTCAAGTTAAGCATGATTCCTAAGGAAGAACATCAAGAAAACACATGTTTGGCATGGTTTTCCTTGAAAACCGAATTTAAATGGGAAAGGTACAGCCATCTAACCTTATTTCCAGCCTCGATAAGTTACATGGTTATGTAGAGGAAGAAGAGAGGATCATTTTGGTGAAATCGGAGTTTTGATTTGAGTTTTAGTTTAGAAGAAATCAAGATTTGAAGATTAAGTGTTCATGAAGTTTTCTCTCTTTTCTCTCCTTTCAATTTTGGCCAAAATGATGAAATGAGACAGCCTTGGAGGTCTTGGGGGTGTAAGGTGAGTTGTGATTGGTTGGCTTGGAGGTGGGTTAAAATAATATTAAAATATCTCAGGTGTACAACTACTAAAACTAGATGTATCAGAACACTTGTAAAAACATCTCTAAAAATTATTTTCTGAGCTACTAGCATAAATGACACTAGTAACATATTTATTATGAGAATAAAACATGAATAATGAGGCCTTAGCATTGTTAAAGTCAGCAGAGAGTGCTGGTGTTAAATTGCACCAGTAAACCGTAAACCCGGTTAAACCGATTTTTAGTTTTTAACAAAAACAGACCAGGTAACCTTATAATATCATTCAAGCATTTTCTAATACTAATATAATGATAATATTATACTATTATCTCTCTCCTCTCATGAATCGAGTCCGGTTCATCAAACAGAGACTATTTACGAAAATCAGAATCAAAACTGCCAACCGATACGGTTCAAAAACTTGGTTCTTCGCGATTGCATTATCGAGCTTGCCTCAAAGGAGGTTCTAGCTTAAGGATGACATAATGATAATGAGGATTGAGATACTTGATGATATAGCAGAGGTGTTCCCTTTACTGATCTTCTGGAGAAATCCGTACTTTTAGAAAAGATCTCATGTACTCGAAAATCAGGGTTGTTACATTCTACCCTCCTAAAAGAAAATTTTGCCCTCAAAATTTCACTCACGTGCAAGAATCCTTCTTCAAGCGGTCTATTTCCTTCAAGCCATCCTGATGAAGAGATCGGTCCGTTCCTTACAGCATCTAAATATCACATAGCCATGGCCTTGGAGATCATAACAGCTATAAGAATAGTTGTGCCTCTCACGAATTTGTCGTTCGGAACTTGATTAAACCATGCCTATTCATAGTCATTGAGGTCTTATCCGCACCAAACAATCAATATTAAGGTGATCAGTCTTAATATCTCAAGTTAAGCACGAACATTCCCAAAATGAGCACTCATAGACATTCATGCCAAATGTATCTTGAAGATACCCTAACAGCATGGGACACACAAGCAGAGTATGCAATGAAGCATAGTCAGTCCACTCCCCAGGCCCTATTGGGAACGAACTGCTCTGATACCAAATTGTAACGACCCAATTTCTGGTACGTCAAGATCGTACTAGAAACTGAGCGCTACCAACTTGTCTACCTATCTATTATCTATTATTTATTATATGAGCCTGATTCGTTGTTAAAAGCGTAGTTATTTTGTGAGGTACTTTTTTTTTAAAAACATTTGGATTAAAAAATAGAATCATTCATAACCAATTCACAGATAATAATAGATAAAACAGTTATAAACAACTACACATAAATACATCTCAAGCATTTGTTAACATTCCGTGATCCAGCCTTTATTAGAGTAAAGATCTTTAGTTAGAACACCCCTAGATATAGCTAAATAATATCTATATACATATATATACATACAACATCCCAAGCCCTGACTTGTTCAAGAAGTCCCTAAGCTGGCGCCCAGGCTAGCCTAGACTCTATACTCACCTAGTCCCTCTAAACTACTAAAGCGAAGGAAAGTACGTTCTAGCTCTTCAAAACTCAAGTTAGGTAGAACGTCATCAAAAGATAGAACATCATCTGCTACTCCTCTGCACGATCAGACTCTTCCACAGGACGTCTCTCTGGTACCTCATGAAGTAGCCACACAATAGGAATCTCATACACAGGATTTAGGTTAAAGTGCGCATACGAACGGGGTGCAGACGTTGGCTGGTCTCACAGTATATACATGTAAACAGAGAACGATATTTACCCTAGACTCCGAATACTATCTAGAGCAGAATCCTCTTCTTGCGAACAGTCATCAGCGAACTATGGTAAGGTACTCTTACTTCCATCTGAAGGGGGAAGGGAGAGAGAAGGGGTAAGAACTGGGGAGTTCTTAGTAGGGTCGGGGTTATTAGTTACGTTCATTAATTCTATGTTGTTTAGCAGACTATTAGCAGAATACAAAGAAGCAGTAATTAGAAAACACAGATAAGTAGAGAAGATAGAGAAAACAGATAGCAGAACATGCCTGTCCCAAGTATAGGTTCATTAAGTCTATACTGAAACAGTTTAACTTTTCATATAATACCTAACCCTAGTCACGACTCAAGTACTAACTAAGTTGCCCTAGTTCGTTTACTATTCTCTGTCTATTTTTCTGTCATTAAAACTTTACAGACTTTTTCTTTGATTTTTATCTTTTCTTCAACTTTTTATCTTTTATTTATCTTTGCCTCACTAATATGTTTTTACCACTCCCTTAGTGTTTTATGAAGGTAATTATGAGATTCTGCACTTAAAGTTGTCTTTCTAAAGCTTTTACAGAAAACTGCCTTTTTCGCATTATTTTATTATTTTTTATTTTTATATTATTTTTAATTTAATATTAATTTTTAATATTTTATTAAACCTTATTTCCAGCCTTGATAAGTTACATGGTTATGTAGAGGAAGAAGAGAGGATCATTTTGGTGAAATCGGAGTTTTGATTTGAGTTTTAGTTTAGAAGAAATCAAGATTTGAAGATTAAGTGTTCATGAAGTTTTCTCTCTTTTCTCTCCTTTCAATTTCGGCCAAAATGATGAAATGAGACAGCCTTGGAGGTCTTGGGGGTGTAAGGTGAGTTGTGATTGGTTGGCTTGGAGGTGGGTTAAAATAATATTAAAATATCTCAGGTGTACAACTACTAAAACTAGATGTATCAGAACACTTGTAAAAACATCTCTAAAAATTATTTTCTGAGCTACTAGCATAAATGACACTAGTAACATATTTATTATGAGAATAAAACATGAATAATGAGGCCTTAGCATTGTTAAAGTCATCAGAGAGTGCTGGTGTTAAATTGCACCAGTAAACCGTAAACCCGGTGAAACCGATTTTCAGTTTTTAACAAAAACAGACCAGGTAACCTTATAATATCATTCAAGAATTTTCTAATACTAATATAATGATAATATTATACTATTATCTCTCTCCTCTCATGAATCGAGTCCGGTTCATCAAACAGAGACTATTTACGAAAATCAGAATCAAAACTGCCAACCGATACGGTTCAAAAACTTGGTTCTTCGCAATTGCATTATCGAGCTTGCCTCAAAGGAGGTTCTAGCTTAAGGATGACATAATGATAATGAGGATTGAGATACTTGATGATATAGCAGAGGTGTTCCCTTTACTGATCTTCTGGAAAAATTCGTACTTTTAGAAAAGATCTCATGTACTCGAAAATCAGGGTTGTTACATCTTACGTAAGTAAGGGTCGATCCCACGGAGATTGTCGGCTTGAAGCAGGCTATGGTCACCTTGTAAATCTCAGTCAAGCAGATTCAATTGATTATGGAGATTTAGTAATTAAAAGATAAATAAAATATAAAATAAAGATAGTGATACTTATGTAATTCATTGGTGAGAATTTCAGATAAGCGTATAGAGATGCGTTCGTTCCTCCTGAACCTCTGCTTTCCTATTGTCTTCATCCAATCATTCATACTCCTTTCTATGGCAAGCTGTATGTTAGGCGTCACCGTTGTCAATGGCTACATCCTGTCCTCTCAGTGAAAATGGTCCAATGCGTTGTCACTGCATGGCTAATCATCTGTCGTTTTCTCGATCATACTGGAATAGGATCCATTGATCCTTTTGCGTCTGTCACTACGCCTAGCACTCGCGAGTTTGAAGCTCGTCGCAGCCATCCCTTCCCAGATCCTACTCGGAATACCACAGACAAGGTTTAGACTTTCCGGATCTAAAGAATAGCCGTCCATGGATTCTAACTTATACCACGAAGATTCTGATTAAGGAATCCCAGAGATACTCATTCAATCTAAGGTAGAACGGAAGTGATTGTCAGGCACGCGTTCATAGGTTGGGAATGATGATGACTGTCACGATCATCACATTCATATTGAAGTGCGAATGGATATCTTAGAATCAGAATAAGCTTGAATTGAATAGAAAAACAATAGTACTTTGTATTAATTCATGAGGAACAGGAGAGCTCCACACCTTAATCTATGGTGGGTAGAAACTCTACCGTTGAAAATACATAAGTGATAATAGAATTCATTGGTCTCACCCCCAGAGGGGAACCGGAGTCACCAAAACCTTTGAATACAATAATAAAAAGTCCTATTTATACTAAACTAGTTAATAGGGTTTACAGAAATGAGTAAATGATGCAGAAATCCACTTCCGGGGCCCACTTGGTCTGTCCTTAGGCTGAGCATTGAGCTTTACACGTGTAGAGGCTTCTCTTGGAGTTGAACGCCAGTTTGTAACCTGTTTCTGGCGTTTAACTCTACTTTGCAACCTGTTTTTGGCGTTTAACTCCAAAATACAGCATGGAGCTAGCATTGAACGCCAATTTGCGTCGTCTAAACTCGTTCAAAGTATGGACTATTATATATTGCTGGAAAGCCCTAGATGTCTACTTTCCAATGCAATTGAAGTTTTGTAGCTCCAGAAAAGCCACTTTGAGTGTAGGGAGATCAGAATCCAACAGCATCTGCAGTCCTTCTTCAACCTCTGAATCTGATTTTTGCTCAAGTCCCTCAATTTCAGCCAGAAAATACCTGAAATTATAGAAAAACACAAAAACTCATAGTAAAGTCCGAAAATGTGAATTTTTATTAAAAACTAATAAAAATATAATAAAAACTAACTAAATCATACTAAAAACTATGTAAAAACAATGCCAAAAAGCGTATAAATTATCCGCTCATCATAACACCAAACTTAAATTGTTGCTTGTCCCCAAGCAACTGAAAATCAAATAGGATAAAAAGAAGAGAATATACTATAAATTCCAAAATATCAATGAAACTTAGTTTCGATCAGATGAGCGGGACTTGTAGCTTTTTGCCACTTGAATAGTTTTGGCATCTCACTTTACCCATTGAAGTTCAGAATGATTGGCATCTATAGGAACTCAGAGTTCAGATAGTGTTATTGATTCTCCTAGTTCAATATGTTGATTCTTGAACACAGCTACTTTATGAGTCTTGGTCGTGGCCCTAAGCACTTTGTTTTCCAGTATTACCACTAGATACATAAATGCCACAGACACATAACTGGGTGAACATTTTCAGATTGTGACTCAGCTTTGCTAAAGTCTCCAATTAGAGGTGTCCAGGGTTCTTAAGAACACTCTTTTTTTGCTTTGGACCTTGACTTTAACCGCTCAGTCTCAAGTTTTCACTTGACAACTTCACGCCACAAGCACATGGTTAGGGACAGCTTGGTTTAGCCGCTTAGGCCAGGATTTTATTCCTTTAGGCCCTCCTATCCACTGATGCTCAAAGCCTTGGATCCTTTTTATTTACCCTTGCCTTTTTGTTTTAAGTGCTATTGGCATTTTGCTCTTGCCTTTTGGTTTAAAGAGCTTTTGGCTTTTTCTACTTGCTTTTTCTTTTTCTTTCTTTTTTTTCGTTATTTTTTTCTTTTCTTGTTTTTTTCTGCAAGCTTTTGTATTCACTACTTTTTCTTGCTTCAAGAATCATTTTTATGATTTTTCATATTATCAAATAACATTTCTCCTTTTTCCTTATTCTTCAAGAGCCAACATATTTAACATTCATAAACCACAATATCAAAAGACATATACACTGTTCAGGCATTCATTCAGAAAACAAAAAATATTGTCACCACATCAAAATAATTAAACTAGTTTCAAGGATGAATTCGAAACCATATACTTCTTGTTCTTTTATAATTAAAACATTTTTCATTTAAGAGAGGTGATGGATTTATAGGACATTCATAGCTTTAAGACATAGACACTTAAACACTAATGATCATATAATAAAGACACAAACATCAATAAAACATAAGGCTCAAAAATCGAAAAACAGTAAAATAAATAGACAAGGAGATTAAGGAATGAGTCCACCTTAGTGAGGGTGGTGTGCTCCTCTTCTTGAAGAACCAATGTTGCTTTTGAGCTCCTCTATGTCTCTTCCTTGCCTTTGTTGCTCCTCCCTCATAGCTCTTTGATCTTCTCTTATTTCATAAAGGATGATGGAGTGCTCTTGATGCTCCACCCTTAGTTGTCCCATGTTGGAGCTTAATTCTCCTAGGGAAGTGTTGATTTGCTCCCAATAGTTTTGTGGAGGAAAATGCATCCCCTGAGGCATCTCAGGAATTTCATGGTGGGGAATTTCCTCATACTCTTGTTGAGGTCCATGATCTCTTGTTTGCTCCATCCTTTTCTTAGTGATGGCCTTGTCCTCTTCAATGAGGATGTCTCCCTCTATGTCAATTCCAGCCGAATTGAAGAGGTGGCATATGAGGTGAGGAAAGGCTAACCTTGCCCAAGTGGAGGACTTGTCAGCCACCTTGTAAAGTTCTTGAGGTATAATCTCATGAACTTCCACCTCCTCTCCAATCATGATACTATGGATCATGATGGCCCGGTCTATAGTAACTTCAGACCGGTTACTAGTAGAAATGATAGAGCGTTGAATGAACTCTAGCCATCCCCTAGCCACTGGTTTGAGGTCATGCCTTCTTAATTGAACCGGCTTGCCTCTTGAGTTAATTTTCCATTGAGCTTCTTCCTCACATATGTCTATGAGGACTTGGTCCAATCTTTGATCAAAGTTGACCCTTCTTGTGTAGGGGCATACGTTCTCTTCCATCATTGGCAGGTTGAACGCCAGCCTTACATTTTTTGGACTGAAATCTAAGTATTTCCCCCGAACCATGGTAAGCCAATGCTTTGGATTCGGGTTCACACTTTGATCATGGTTCCTAGTGATCCATGCGTTTGCATAGAACTCTTGAACCATTAGGATCCTGACTTGTTGAATGGGGTTGGTAAGAACTTCCCAACCTTTTCTTCGAATCTCATGTCGGATCTCCGGATACTCATTCTTTTTGAGCTTGAAAGGAACCTCAGGGATCACTTTCTTCTTGGCCATAACTTCATAGAAGTGGTCTTGATGGACCTTTGAGATGAATCTCTCCATCTCCCATGACTCAGAGGTGGAAGCAATTGCCTTCCCTTTCTTCTTTCTAGAGGTTTCTCTGGCCTTAGGTGCCATATATGGTTATGGAAAAACAAAAAGCTATGCTTTTACCACACCAAACTTAAAATGTTTGCTCGTCCCCGAGCAAAAAAAGAAAGAAAGAAGTAGAAGAAGGAGAAAATGGAGGAGATGGGGGAAGAAGATGTATTTGGCCAAGAAGAAGAAGAGAGGGTTGTGTTGCGTGAAAATGAAGAAGGAGTGAGGGGTTTATATAGGTGTGAGGGGGGTGTAGGGTTCGGCCATTAATGTTGGGTTTGGGAGGGAAGAGAGGATGGATTTGAGTGGTGAAGAGGTGATGGGAAAGAGTTTCTGGCATTAAACGCCAGCTTGGTGCCTGTTTCTGGCGTTAAACGCCAGACAGATGCTTGGTTCTGGCGTTTAAACGCCAGACTACTCTCCTCCAGGGTGTGCTGTTTTCAATGCTATTTTTCAATCTATTTTTGATTTTTCAGTAGTTTTTGTGACTTCACATGATCATCAACCTAATAAAACATGAAATAACAAAAAGAAAATAAAATAGATATGATTAAATAACATTGGGTTGCCTCCCAACAAGCACTTCTTTAATGTTAATAGCTTGACAGTGAGCTCTCATGGAGCCTCACAGATAATCAGAGCAAGGTTGGAACCTCCCAACACCAAACTTAGAGTTTGACCAATAAGGAGTATCCCTTTGAGGAACCAAAGGAATCTGAGGCTCATCTAGAGACCATAGAGATTCTATTGAACCTCCTTCTGCCCTTTATGAGCTCTGATGAGTAATCATCCTCTGAAGAGGATGAAGACATTACTAAAGAGCAAGATGCTAAATACCTTGGTGTAATCATGAAGTTGAATGCCAAATTATTTGGTAATGAGACTTGGGAAGATGTACCTCCCTTGCTCATCAATAAATTGAATGCATTGGATAGGTAGAAATTACCTCAAAAGAAAAAGGATCCTGGCAAATTCTTAATACCCTATACCATAGGCACTATGACCTTTGAGAAGGCTCTGTGTGACCTGGGGTCAGGAATAAACTTAATGCCACTTTCTGTAATGGAGAAACTAGGGATCTTTGAGGTGCAAGCTGCTAGAATCTCATTAGAGATGGCAGACAACTCAAGAAAATAGGCTTATGGACAAGTAGGGGATGTGTTAGTAAAGGTTGAAGGCCTTTACATCCCTACTGATTTCATAATCCTAGACACTGGGAAGGAAGAGGATGAATCCATCATCCTTGGAAGACCCTTCCTAGCCACAGCAAGAGCTGTGATTGATGTGGACAGAGGAGAGTTGGTCCTTCAAATGAATGAGGACAACCTTGTGTTTAAAACTCAAGGATCTCCTTCTGTAACCATGGAGAGGAAGCATGAAAAGCTTCTCTCACTGCAGAGTCAACCAAAGCCCCCATAGTCAAACTCTAAGTTTGGTGTTGGGAGATTCCAACCTTGCTCTGATTATCTGTGAGGCTCCATGAAAGCTCACTGTCAAGCTATTGACATTAAAGAAGCGCTTGTTGGGAGGCAACCCAATGTTATTTAATCATATCTATTTCATTTTCTTTTTGTTATTTCGTGTTTTATTAGGTTGATGATCATGTAAAGTCACAGAAACTACTAAAAAATAAAAAATAGAATGAAAAATAGCATTGAAAACGGCACAACCTAGAGGAGAGCAGTCTGGCGTTTAAACGCCAGAAACAAGCATCTGTCTGATGTTTAACGCCAGAAACAGGCACCAAGCTGGCGTTTAACGCCAGAAACAAGCATCTACCTGGCGTTAAACGCCAGAAACAAGCTATATTTGGGCGTTTAACGCCAGAAATAGGCAGCAGTCTAGCGTTAAACGCTAGGATTGCACAGCAAGGGCATTTTACACGCCTAATTGGAGCAGGGATGTTAAGTCCTTGACCCCACTTGATCTGTGGACCCCACAGGATCCCCTCAGGATCTGTGGACCCCACAAGATCCCGACTTTTTCTTCTCTCCTCTTCACACCTTTTCATTACTCTCTTCCCCAAATACCCTTCACCAATCACCTCAATCACTCTTTTCCATCACCTCTTCACCACTTACATCCATCCTCTCTTCCCCATAAACCCCACCTACCTTCAAAATTCAAACTAATTTCCCTCCCAAACCCAACCCTAATGGCCGAACCCTACACCCCCTCACTCCTACAGAAACCCCTCACTCCTTCTTCATTTTCACACAACACAACCCTCTCTTCTTCTCCTTGGCCAAATACATCTTCTTCCCCCATCTCATCCATTTTCTTCTTCTACTACTACTTTCTTTCTTCTTTTGCTCGGGGACGAGCAAACATTTTAAGTTTGGTGTGGTAAAAGCATAGCTTTTTGTTTTTCCATAACCATATATGGCACCTAAGGCCAGAGAAACCTCTAGAAAGAGGAAAGGGAAGGCAATTCCTTCCACCTCTGAGTCATGGAAGATGGAGAGATTCATCTCAAAGGTCCATCAAAACCACTTCTATGAAGTTGTGGCCAAGATGAAAGTGATCCCTGAGGTTCCTTTCAAGCTCAAAAATAATGAGTATCCGGAGATCCGACTTGAGATCAAAAGAAGAGGTTGGGAAGCTCTCACCAACCCCATTCAACAAGTTAGGATCCTAATGGTTTAAGAGTTCTATGCAAACGCATGGATCACTAGAAACCATGATCAAAGTGTGAACCCGAATCCAAAGCATTGGCTCACCATGGTTCGGGGGAAATACTTAGATTTCAGTCCGGAAAATGTAAGGCTAGCGTTCAATTTGCCAATGATGGAAGAGAACGCACGCCCCTACACAAGAAGGGTCAACTTTGATCAAAGGTTGGACCAAGTCCTCATAGACATATGTGAGGATGGAGCTCAATGGAAAATTGACTCATGAGGCAAGCCGGTTCACCAAAGAAGGCATGACCTCAAACCAGTGGCTAGGGGATGGTTAGAGTTTATTCAACGCTCAATCATTCCTACTAGTAACCGGTCTGAAGTTACTATAGACCGAGCCATCATGATCCATAGTATCATGATTGCAAAGGAGGTGGAAGTTCATGAGATTATACCTTAAGAACTCTACAAGGTGGCTGACAAGTCCTCTACTTGGGCAAGATTAGCCTTTCCTCACCTCATATGCCACCTCTGCAATTCGGCTGGAATTGACATAGAGGGAGACATCCTCATTGAAGAGGATAAGCCCATCACTAAGAAAAGGATGGAGCAAATAAGAGATCATGAACCTCAGCAAGAGCATGAGGAAATTTCCCACCATGAAATCCCTGAGATGCCTCAAGGGATGCACTTTCCTCCACAAAACTATTGGGAGCAAATCAACACCTCTCTAGGAGAATTAAGTTCCAATATGGGACAACTAAGGGTGGAGCATCAAGAGCACTCCATCATCCTTCATGAAATAAGAGAAGATCAAAGAGCTATGAGGGAGGAGCAACAAAGGCAAGGAAGAGACATAGAGGAGCTCAAAAGCACCATTGGTTCTTCAAAAAGAGGAAGACGCCACCCTCACTAAGGTGGACTCATTCCTTAATCTCCTTGTCTATTTATTTTACTGTTTTTCAATTTTTGAGCCTTATGTTTTATTGATGTTTGTGCCTTTATTATATGATCATTAGTGTTTAAGTGTCTATGTCTTAAAGCTATGAATGTCCTATAAATCCATCACCTCTATTAAATGAAAAATGTTTTAATTAGAAAAGAACAAGAAGTACATGGTTTTGAATTCATCCTTGAAACTAGTTTAATTATTTTGATGTGGTGACAATATTTTTTGTTTTCTGAATAAATGCTTGAACAGTGCATATGTCTTTTGATATTGTTGTTTATGATTGTTAAATATGTTGGCTCTTGAAGAATAAGGGAAAAGGAGAAATGTTATTTGATAATCTGAAAAATCATAAAAATAATTCTTGAAGCAAGAAAAAGCAGTGAATACAAAAGCTTGCGGAAAAAAAAAGAAAAGAAAAAAAAATAGCGAAAAAAAAAAGAAAGAAAAAGAAAAAGCAAGCAGAAAAAGCCAAAAGCTCTTTAAACCAAAAGGCAAGAGCAAAAAGCCAATAGCCCTTAAAATCAAAAGGCAAGGGTAAATAAAAAGGATCCAAGGCTCTGAGCATCAGTGGATAGGAGGGTCTAAAGGAATAAAATCCTGGCCTAAGCGGCTAAACCAAGCTGTCCCTAACCATGTGCTTGTGGCGTGAAGGTGTCAAGTGAAAACTTGAGACTGAGCAGTTAAAGTCAAGGTCCAAAGCAAAAAAATAGTGTTCTTAAGAACCCTGGACACCTCTAATTGGGGACTTTAGCAAAGCTGAGTCACAATCTGAAAAGGTTCACCCAGTTATGTGTCTGTGGCATTTATGTATTCGGTGGTAATACTGGAAAACAAAGTGCTTAGGGCCACGGCCAAGACTCATAAAGTAGCTGTGTTCAAGAATCAATATACTGAACTAGGAGAATCAATAACACTATCTGAACTTTGAGTTCCTATAGATGCCAATCATTCTGAACTTCAATGGATAAAGTGAGATGCCAACTATTCAAGAGGCAAAAAGCTACAAGTCCCGCTCATCTGATTGGAACTAAGTTTCATTGATATTTTGGAATTTTATAGTATATTCTCTTCTTTTTATCCTATTTGATTTTCAGTTGCTTGGGGACAAGCAACAATTTAAGTTTGGTGTTGTGGGGCTTTCCAGAAATTTATAATAGTCCATACTTTGCCCAAGTTTAGATGACGTAAACTGGCGTTCAACGCCAGCTCCATGCTGCATTCTGGAGTTAAACGCCAGAAATAGGTTGCAAAGTGGAGTTAAACGCCAGAAACAGGTTACAAACTGGCGTTCAACTCCAAGAGAAGCCTCTACACGTGTAAAGCTCAATGCTCAGCCCAAGAACACACCAAGTGGGCCCCAGAAGTGGATTTTTGCATCATTTACTCATTTCTGTAAACCCTAGTAACTAGTTTAGTATAAATAGGACTTTTTATTATTGTATTCAAAGGTTTTGGTGACTCTGGTTCCCCTCTGTGGCCGAGACCAATGAACTCCATTATCACTTATGTATTTTCAACGGTAGATTTTTTACACACCATAGATTAAGGTGTGGAGCTCTGCTGTTCCTCATGAATTAATACAAAGTACTATTATTTTTCTATTCAATTCAAGCTTATTCTGATTCTAAGATATCCATTCACACTTCAATATGAATGTGATGACCGTGACAGTCATCATCATTCCCAACCTATGAACGCGTGCCTGACAACCACTTCCGTTCTACCTTAGATTGAATGAGTATCTCTGGGATTCCTTAATCAGAATCTTCGTGGTATAAGTTAGAATCCATGGACGGCCATTCTTGAGATCCGGAAAGTCTAAACCTTGTCTGTGGTATTCCGAGTAGGATCTGGGAAGGGATGGCTGCGAAGAGCTTCAAACTCGCGAGTGCTGGGCATAGTGACAGACGCAAAAGGATCAATAGATCCTATTCTGGTATGATCGAGAACCGACAGATGATTAGCCATGCAGTGACAGTGAATTGGACCATTTTCACTGAGAGGACAGGATGTAGCCATTGACAACGGTGATGCCTAACATACAGCTTAACATAGAAAGGAGTATGAATGATTGGATGAAGACAATAGGAAAGCAGAGGTTCAGGAGGAACAAACACATCTCTATACGCTTATCTGAAATTTTCACCAATGAATTACATAAGTATCACTATCTTTATTTTATATTTTATTTATCTTTTAATTACTAAATCTCCATAATCAATTTAATCCGCCTGACTGAGATTTACAAGGTGACCATAGCTTGCTTCAAGTTGACAATCTCCGTGGGATCGACCCTTACTCACGTAAGGTTTATTACTTGGATGACCCAGTGCACTTGCTGGTTAGTTGTGCGAAGTTGTGACAAAGAACTAAGATTATGAACGTGCGTATTAAGTTTTTAGCGCCGTTACCAAGGAATGGAACCATCACAATTTCTGCACACCAATTACCTCATGATTGATTGTATGGGTTTTGTAGAACTCTCCGCGGTGAATGCATGGCCGCAAACAGTACGGCAATCGGTGCTCTAGATCAAAAGTTATGGTGGTTTGAAGATCAACCAAGGGTTAGAACTTAGAGAGAGTGTTCTTCCCCCATTTTTCCCCATTTCAGCGTGTTTGAGTGATAAGTGAGGAGAGAGAGTGCTGAAATTAGTATTTAAGGGATTAGTTTAGTTGGGCCAAGGGCCCACTATGTGTCCGGTTGGTCCGGTTAGGCCCGTTTGGTCCAATTTTTGTCCGATTTCTACAAAATTGGTACCGAAATTCTCGTCTCAATCTCCTCTATCATATTTAGCCATAAAAATCACATTTTTTGCTTTCTAGAATAAATTCTCATTTATGGGTTAATTAGCCGTTAATTAACCGGGTTTTACATGCATGCATATAGATAGTTGCATTTAATAAGTTGTTACCCCTTTGATCATTCTCTTTCTTTGGTTTAGCATGAGGACATGCTATTGTTTAACTGTGGGAGAATTGGTGAGTCCATATTTGATGATATATTTTGGCTTGGTCTGAATAGATTTCATTACATAAACTCACACTTATTCACCAAAATAGCATACTTTTGTGCTATCTCCCCAATTTGGACCTAAATGTGAAAACATGCATTTTTGTTCTTAAATTAGTAATTTTAACCCCACTTTTATGCCATTCGATTCCATGACATGTTTGTTGAGTGACTTTAGGTCCTATAGGCAAGCTTGGCAAGGCAAAAGTGGAAGGAAGCATGAACAAAGGGAGAAAACATGAAGAAAACAAAGGAGAAGCACATAGTCATGTGCGCGTATGCACAACACCCTGTGCGTATGCACAAGAGAAAATTTCAGCATGTGTGCGTACGCACATATCTGCGCGTACGCACAGGTACCAGCGCGTGACTAAGTCACGTGGCTCACGATTTTGAAGGTTTCCTGGCCCATTTCTAAAGCCCTTAAGGCTGATTTTGGATGCTATATGAAGGGGGCAACATTACATATGAAGGCATTAGCTTAAATTAGCTTAGGAAGCTCAATCTTAGATTAGAAACACATAGTAGGAGTAGGAGTAGTGTAGTATACAAAATTCTCTTAGGGTTTTAATTAGGTTTTGATGTAGCATTTTATAGTTCAATTTTGGTCTTGGATTTTGCTTTCTCATTATAAGTATTTCCTTCATTTCCCATTTTATCACATTACTTGTTCTACACTGCTCCTATTTTAATTTCTCTTGTCAATATATACATATTTTTTTCAATTTTGAGTTTTGGTTAATGAATTTGATTTTTGATGGTTTTTATATGCTTATTGAGTTGCTTTTGTTGATTTTGATCATTTGTGGTTCATGGCTTTTATCATTTTTCCAATTTTACCATGTTTTATGGTTATGCCCTCTATGTGTTTGATGAAATGCCAATTTTAGTTATGGGGTAAATTTCCACCCCTTGGCTTGGGGGAAGTGAGCATATGGATTACTAGAGTCATAATGTCCAACATTTAGTGATAATTCTTGGGTTGTTAGCTGTTATTGTTTCCACTAACGCTAGCTTCTTACTAAGGTAATTAGTAAGTTAGCTAGGATTTGTGGATTAATAACAATTATGCTCTCTTGACTTACTCTTCGATGTTAAGGGTTGACTTAGTGAGATTAATCCATCATAATTATCATAGTTGTGGTTATGACAATGAAGGAATTCCATAACTCGTCCAAAGTCAAGGTTCCATTTATGCTTTGAACCACTTTTCCATCAATTTTGAGTCTTACTTGTCAATATTACATACATAGTTCTTTTATCCCTTCATTACTTTGTTAATTGCAATTTTGTTTCGTTCTTTTATATCTTTATTTGTTTACTTCATTATTGAAAAACAACCTTTGTTCTTGCAACCAAAATTGTGTGCACTCGTCGGCATTAGTTCCTAGGGAGAACGACCCGAGGTTTTATTACTCTCGGTTATTTTAATTGGAAAAATTAAACTTTGATTGGGAGGATTATTTGTTGGTTTGGACTATTCTATCAACTAAGAAATTATTTTGCTAAATTTCTGAACCATCGTAGTTCTCTCTATCAAGTTTTTGGCGCCGTTACCGAGGAGCCAGCGCCATGAATGCTATAGTTTTGGTTGTTAATATGTCAATAGTGTGAATAGATACTTTTTGGTTGTTTGGGTTGTTTTGCTATTAATTAGGATTTTGTTGCTTTTTTTAATTGATGTCTTTTGTTTTTATTTTTAATTTTTTCTATGAGTTATCACCCTCTTAGTTTGGAGTTTGGTTGTGATCATTTTATAGGAATTGATAACTTCAAATTTGGATTGCATCATGGGATTGGAACACCAATTTTGGAAGGAGCAACCTCCTCTATACTACAATAAACCAAACCCTCCCCAATATGCATACCTAAATCAATGATATGGTGGGTTTCACAGTGATTATACACCTCCACCACCATATACCTATGACCCATATCCCCAACATAATCCTCAATCACTACATTTTCCAACACCACACCAATACAACCATCTACCTCCTTACGTACCACCTCAAGTTACCCATCAACATGAACTACCTCCCACATATACAACCTTCTTCCCAAACAATGAAACCCCTTTTTCACCACAATGTGAAGGTTTCCCACCCTTGGTCTAAGACCATCTAGACCTTCAAGTTTTTCTCCAAGAGCAAGAAGGATTCCGAAGAACACAAGGGCAACTTATGGGTACCATAGCCGAGGCAGTGAACCGTATTATCCTCTCATGCTCATCTGATCAAGGCATTCCTCTTGAGGAATGTGGAGGCTCAACTAAAGATTATGGTGAAGAGGAGAGCATGGAGCCACAAGGGGAAGAAGAAGGGTTAGAGCATGACATGCAACAAGAAGGAGAAAGTAGAGTATTGGAATTAGAGGAGAGAAAGGGAGAATTGAGGGAGATTGATCAAGATGAGGATTCCATCATTGATGATTTTTTGTCCTCCTTGATCAAACCCCTTAATGATCCTAATGAGCCTCTTCCAATTGACTTTGAGAGAGACATGGAGGTAGACTTCTTGCAACCTCCTTATTATAACATGAGTGATTGGGAAGAGGAAGTTAGTGAGGAAGGAACTCCGGTCCAAGAGCACATTGAGTGGGTGGCAATTTCACCTATGAGCTTTATTGGCCCCCACCAATATGGCATCCTGGAGACGGATTACCAACTCAAGATCTTTCTTAGATTGGTACATGGTGGAGGAAAGGGTGTTGGTTGCCAAGTGAATCCAAGGTTCTCCAAGAAAATCCATTCAAGACTTGGAGTTCAAGCATGGTGTGAAGTACAATTAGGTGATTTTCGGAGAATGTCGGGGTGCTACAAGGGTAAATTGAGAGCTTGTCCATCCAGCTTGGAGCATAGAGATCAACAAGAGCGTGAATGGGAAACTAGGACATGGGATCCCGGAGGACCTTTAAAAACCAAGCTTGGATGGAGATTTAAGGAGGAGTGGAAACATAAACCACCCTAGCAAGAGTCTCCTCAAGGAGTCCAACTTAAGGACTATAAACCAAAGTACTAGGTGGAAGACACCCCACCATGGTGACATCTTTCTTACCCTTTCTCTTTGTTTATAGTCTTAGTTTATTGCATTTTTACTTGTCCTAGCTAGCCTAGAATTAGTTTAATTTTGAGATTTGTTAAGTTAATTTGTGTATGGATCATGATTTTTTGATGTTTTGAATGTTTTGGGGTTGAATTTTGGTTGAGATAAGACTTGGTACCTTAGATTTAGAAGATATATTTTTCGGAAAAACAGGGCATGTGCATGCGCACACATTTGTGCGTACACACACAACAACTAAAAATCGCGTCCTGTGCGACTGCACCCAGCTGTGCGTACGCACACTCCCTTATACTCCCTCTGTTGGGAGCACTAGCACACCTTGTGCATATGAACCCCATCCATTTTTGTACTTGTGCGTACGCACAGACCTGTGTGCGCACGCACACGTGATCCCTTCTAAAAGAAAAGAAAAGAGTGTTCTGTGCGTACACACAGGCTTGTGTGTGCACACACTTCTAAATTTCCTCTCTGTTCGGAGCACTCGCACACCTTATGCGAGCGCACACCTCCCCCTGTTTCACCTTGTGTGCGTACGCACACATGCCTGTGTATACGCACAAGTGCTGTTTTGGGCAATTTTTGTTTGCAGTTTTCATTAAGCCCTAACGCACTTTCCGCCCGCTCCATCCCTCTCTTCTCTCCCTTTTACCTTATTTTCTACTTGTTTTACTTAGTTTTCATTGCATCTTATTTTTCATTTTAGTAATTATATGTGGTTTGGTTTAGTTATTTGTTAATTGAATAAATTGCAAGTGTGTTTGATGTTGATTGGGTTACTTCTTGTTTGAAATTTATATCAATGCACTTATACCTTGCCTTAATTTACTAGTACCTAGTGGGTTTGAATACTCATGTTTTGATTGTACCACTAGGACAAATTATGTAAGTGCATTGAATTGAGTGAATTGAGTTGAAATTACTTGTTCATCATGATTTTTATATTAACTTCATCACATGACTGGTACTTGTTCCTTGTTAATGCTTTATATTTGTTTGAGTGACTCAACTTGATTCTTATCAAGCTTGTCACTTTTTGTAACAAGTATCTTTACCATATGACTATTTCTTTATGTTTCATGATGAATAAGGAGTTTTCCGTTCATTATTGGATTGGTTATTGGTTATTGTGTTTCTTCTATATCAATTTGCGCTTTCACTCACACAATTTCAATATCCAAAACCTCCTATATTCAATTCACTTCTGTGGTTACCTAGGGTTACTTGTGCCTTAAGTTTTACTTATGCTTTACTTGCAACCTAGGCTACTTAATTGAGGACCGTGCTATTTCTTTTGATTATGTGGTTGCCGTTTTCACCCGGCCAATGTGTGTGTTCTAAACCGTGCACACTTAGAATACACACATTGCCATTTATCATGCCACACACATCTTACTTCTTCCTCGATTGTTATTTATGTGTTTATATAGCAACCCAGAGCCCCCGGTGCCCACCAGCTGAAGTGGAGCCCCAGAGTTCTTCACACCCCAGATTGAGTTAGTGCACAGAGGACCATGCATCAATTAAGTGTGGGGGAGGTTCGACAACTTAGAGGGGGGTAAAATTCTTTTCTTGGACACTTTGCAATACCTTTTTAGTTTTCTATTTAGCTTCTTTTTCTTCAATTTTTGCAACTTCGCTTAGTTTGTTTGTATATATTTCTTTAAGTGCTTATGGTTTTATGATAGTAAATATTTGCATGTTGCATGTTAGAGTGAATAAGTTTGGTGAAACAACAATAAATTTTCATGAAATCTCTCTTAGGGTGTGCCATTGATTGAATTGAAAATTGTTATTTTTTTCAACTTGCTTGGAGTATTCTTTTCATAGACATAGAAAAAGAGCTAGAACAATATACCTTGTGAGATTTGAGCTCTAATAGATGGTTGTACATTTCCAACCATAAAATTTGTTCCTGTGTGATTATACTCCTTTTTATTGTGATCTTAGATTTGCATGAATTTATATGTCCCATATTTGTTGTTAAGATGCATTTAGTATGATTGACGCCATTTTTGATATTGAACTCACCAACCTATATGGCCAACCCTTGCATTCACCTTTATAAACCCTTTTTGAGCCTTTAAATCCCCTTTTGTTCTGATTCTAAGCACATTATTCTCCCTAAAGCAAAAAATTATTGATGTCCTTGGATTACTCTTTGATTAGCTTGGGTGGAGTAGTGTGTGTTACTCAAGTGTGGGCAAAATTGATGGGAAACATTGGTGATGAAGTTACATGTGGTACTGATTGAGAAAATTTGGAAAATAGGGTAATACTCATGAATTCATTGTTCAAGTCATAAGCATCTCTTATTGTTGACAAAAAAAAAAAGAAAATTTTGATCTTGCAAAAAAGAAGAAGAAGAAGAAGAAGAAGAAGAAGAAGAAAATCTTGTATATAATAGCATATGAAACAAAAAGCTAAATAAAGGATGTATATGTTTGTGTTGTGGAAAGAAAATGCATGAGTAAATTGATGTGTTGGAACCGGAATTCCAACACCAAAAACTCACCGGCAAGTATACCGGGTCGCATCAAGTAGTAAAACTCACTTAGAGTGAGGTCGATCCCACAGGGATTGATGGATCAAGCAACTTTAGTGGATGATTAGTTTAGTCAAGCTAACATTGAAGTGAAATTGAGTGAAAATTGGAGCAACAAAACATAAATTGGAAGGAAATTAAAGTTGCAGAAAGTAAATGAGCAGAATCTTAAAGAGCAAGAAATATAAATTGCAGAAACTTAAATGACAAGAAATGTAAATTGCATCAAATGTAAAGGGGGTTGGGTGCTGGAAATTAAAAAAAGCAATAGATCAAAGCTTAGAACTCTTGCAGAAAGCTTAAATTGCTAGAAAGTAAATTGAGAGCAATGTAAACAGAGAAGCAAAATTGCAGTGAATCAGAATTTAGAGCAATTGCAGAGGAATTTAAAATTGACAGGAAATGTAAATGAGATTTGCAGCAAGCATCAAATGTAAAGTGCAGAGGAAACAAGGAGATTTAAATTGCATGAAAGTAAATTGAAAGCAATGAGAACAGAAAGCAATGGGAACCAATGGTCAAAAGCAAACTCAATGTGAATTGAATTTTAACTTGCAGCAAGAGGAAATTGTAGCAAATCTCAAACAGAAAAGTAAAATTACTTGAAGAAGCAAAACAGAAATGAAACTCAGCTTAATTGCTAACTAAAGTTGAAGATCTCAAGGGATCAAAGAGACTAGAAAATAAGTCTAGATCTCAATTCCTTCCTTGATCCAACCAAGAACAATTGCAAAAGAAGTAGAAGAGTAAATTGTAGAAGAAGTAGAAGATGACAGTAAACAGAATTTGGATTCAAATATCTCAGTTTCTAGAATTATGCAGAAAAAAAAAACAAAGAGATCTCAAGGTGAGAATGAAACAGAATTTCTTCACTTCTCCACCCAAGATCCAAGAAAAGAAGTAAAGAGTGCAGAAGTAAGAAAAAGGAAGAAGAGAGATCAATTCTACTTCCCAATTCCCCAATCCCAAATTCAAAGAAGAAAATTAAAAGAGAGCTCCTACTACCACTGCTCTCTAGTGGAGCTAACCTCCCTAATGAATTGAGAATGATGCCTTTATATAGGCTTTTTACAAAATGAAAATGAAAATGAAATTAAAAATAAATTACAAAATAAAATTCCTAATCTAGTTTCTCTGTGTCTTGTGTTATGTCCATGAGTCTTGCTTGCTTTGGTGTGTCAATGGGCTTTTCAAAATGGTGAAGAATTGAATTAAATTGGAGTTTTGGTTGAATTTTGGCCCATGGGGATTGCTCCCAGGGCAAAGCTCAGCTCTTGGCAAGAGCCCTTGGCAAGAGCTTTGGTGCTCTTGGCCTTGCCAATGTGTTGCGCGTTTCCTCATTGTGACAAGGAAACAAAGCTCTTTGCAAGAGCTCTAAGCTCTTGGTAAGAGCTTTGCTTGTCCCTTGAGATCCAAGCTCTGTGAACGCCCAGATTTTAACTTAGCGAAATTTCTTGCCTCCAAGTATTTTTCTTGTACGGCAAAGGTAGGCTCTTGGCAAAGCTCTTGGCAAGAGCTGAGCTTTGAGTGCTGATTGCCAATCTCCAAAGTGTGCTCCAACTTCAAAGTGTGCCCCCAAAACTCTTTTTTTCTCCTTTTCAGCTTATTTTTTGCTTCTTTGCTTCTTTTTCTCTTTATTTCATACAAGATTTATAAAATATACCAATTAAGTACAAAAGCATTTAATATTTAAGCAAAAATCATAAATTTCTTGTATGAAAAAGCATAGAAAAATATGACATGGTGACATGTCATCACAAATGTGGGATAGGAGATAAATGGGTAGTTAGGTTGTTTTGTTATGTGTACATAAGATGATATAGGATTAGGTGGACACTTGAGCTAATCAAAGATCTAATTCATTAAATCCACCTAACCATATTAATCCTACCTTAACCCTAGCCCCATTACGACCCTCCAAATACCTCATAATATTTGTTTTTCATGTATCAAATATTAGTTCATTATTAGATGACTTGCAAATCTTTAAAAAATATGAGTAAAGGAGAATTGAGCGATTAAGCCTTAAATACTGAGTGAATAGAGTGAATACAAATCCGGTGAGGGGTTCGATCGCTCAATTCTATGTTCTTATCTCCTATATTACATCTTCTTGCAAGTTGTTTGGTTGTTAGTTTGAAAATCTCAATTCAATTCTTTGGACATTGGCCATATTGCTATATTTTCATACCTTAGCCCTATGGATATATTTTGGATTGATTGGAATTCTATTGTTCGTTTTTGCCAAACTCAATAGGAACTATAGTATAGATATAGATAGATAGCATTTTGCATAGTTGCATGCACATAGGTAGATGCATTGAATAAGTTGCTTGCCCTTTTACTCTTCCCCTTTGATTGTGCTTAGCATGAGGATATGCAATTGTTTAAGTGTGGTGGAATTGATGAATCCATATTTGACAATATATTTTGGTTTGATTTGAGTGAATTTCATCATATAAATCCACATTTATTCAGCTAAATAGCATGCTTTTGTGTTTTCTATATAGATTTTGCCTAAATATGAAAATATGTATTTTTGTGCTTAAATTAGTAATTTTAACCCCACTTTTATGCCATTCGATGCCATGACATGTTTGTTAAGTGATTTTAGGTCCTAGAGGCAAGTTTGGCCAGGCAAAAGTGGAAGAAAACATATACAAAGGGAGAAAACATGAAGAAAATAAAGGAGAAGCACACAGCCATGTGTGCGTACGCACAGGTACTAGCGCGTGACTTCATTAAAAAGTCCCGTGGCTCACGATTTTGAAGGTTTCCTAGCCCATTTCTGAAGGCCTTGAGGCTGATTTTGGATGCTATATGAAGGGGGCAACATTAAATATATGAAGGCATTAGCTTAAATTAGCTTAGGAAGCTCAATCTTAGATTAGAAACACATAGTAAGAGTAGGAGTAGTGTAGTATACAAAATTCTCTCTTAGGGTTTTAATTAGGTTTTGATGTAGCATTTTATAGTTCAATTTTGGTGTTGGATTTTGCTTTCTCATTGTAAGTATTTCCTTCATTTTCCATTTTATCACATTACTTGTTCTACACTTGCTCTTATTTCAATTTCTCTTGTCAATATATACATAGTTTTGCAATTTTGAGTTTTGGTTAATGAATTTGATGTTTGATGGTTTTTATATGTTTATTGAGTTGCTTTTGTTGATTTTTATCATTTGTGGTTCATAGCTTTTATCATTTTTCCAATTTTGCCATGTTTTATGATTATGCCCTCTATGTGTTTGATGAAATGCCAATTTTAGTTATGGGGTAAATTTCCACCCTTTGGCTTGGGGGATGTGAGTATATGGATTACTAGAGTCATAATGTCCAACATTTAGTGATAATGTTAGTTGTTATTATTTCCACTAACGCTAGCTTCTTACTAAGGTAAATAGTAAGTTAGCTAGGATTTCCACCATGTACCAAACCCAAGAAAGATCTTGAGTTGGTAATCTGTCTCCAAGATGGCATATTGGTGGGGCCAATGAAGCTCATAGATGAAATTGCCACCCACTCAATGTGCTCTTGGACCGGGGTTGCTTCCTCACCAACTTCCTCTTCCCCATCACTCAAGTCATAACAAGGAGGTTGCGAGAAGACTACCTACATGTCTCTCTCAAACTCAATGGGAAGAGGCTCATTAGGATCATTAAGGGGATTGACCAAGAAGGACTATAAATCATTAATGATAGAATCCTCATTTTGATCAATCTTCCTCAATTCTCCTTTTCTCTCCTCTAATTCCAATACTCCACTTTCTCCCTCTTGTTGCATGTCATGCTCTAACCCTTCTTCTTCCACTTGTGGCTCCATGCTCTCCTCTTCACCATAATCTATAGTTGATCCTCCACATTTCTCAAGAGGAATGCCTTGATCGGATGAGCATGAGAGGACTATACGGTTCACCGCCTCGGCTATGGTAGCCATAAATTGTCCTTGTGTTCTTCGGAATCCTTCTTTCTCTTGGAGAAAAACTTGAAGGTCTTGATGGTCTTCGGGCAAAGGTGGGAAAGATTCACATTATGGTAAAAAAGGGGTTTCATTATTTGGGAGGAAAGTTGTATATGTGGGAGGTAGTTCATGTTGATGGGAATCTTGAGGTGGTACATAAGGAGGTAGATGGTTGTATTGGTGTGGTGTTGAAAAATGTGGTGATTGAAGATTATGTTGGGGATATGGGTCATAGGTATATAGTAGTGGAGGTGCATAATTATTGTGAAACCTACCATATCCTTGATTTGGGTATGCATATTGGGGAGGGTTTGGTTTATTGTAGTATAGAGGAGGTTGCTCCTTCCAAAATTGATGTTCCAATCCCATGATGCAATCCAAATTTGAAGTTATCAATCCCTACAAAATGATCACAACCAAACTCCAAACCAAGAGGGTGATAACTCATAGAGAAAATTGAAAATAAAAATAAAAGACATCAATTAACAAAATAAACAAAATCCTAATTAATAGCAAAAATAAACCAAACAACTAAAAAGTATCTATTCACACTATTCACATATTAACAACAACCAAAACTATAGCATTCATGGCGCTAACTCCCCGGCAAAGGCGCCAAAAACTTGATAGAGAGAGAATTACGATGGTTTGAAAATTTAGCAAAATAATTTCTTCGTTGATAGCATAATCTAAACTAACAAATAATCCTCCCAATCAAAGTTTAATTTTTCCAATTAAAATAATCGAGAGTAATCAAACCTCGGGTCGTTCTCCCTAGGAACTAATGCCGACGAGTGCACACAATTTTGGTTGCAAGAACAAAGGTTGTTTTTCAATAATGAAGTAAACAAATAAAGATATAAAAGAATGAAACAAAATTGAAATTAATAAAGTAATGAAGGAATAAAAGAACTATGTATGTAATATGGACAAGTAAGACTCAAAATTGATGGAAAAGTGGTTCAAAGCATAAATGGAACCTTGATTTGGGATGAGTTATAGAACTCCTTCCTTGCCATTACCACAACTATCATAATTATGATGAATTAATCTCACTAAGTCAACCCTTAACATCGAAGAGTAAGTCAAGAGAGCATAATTGTTATTAATCCACAAATCCAAACTAACTTACTAATTACCTTAGTAAGAAGCTAGCGTTAGTAGAAACAATAACAGCTAACAACCCAAGAATTATCACTAAATATTGGACATTATGACTCTAGTAATCCATACACTCACTTTCTCCCAAGCCAAGGGGCGGAAATTTACCCCATAACTAAAATTGGCATTTCATCAAACACATAAAGGGCATAATCATAAAATATGGAAAAATTGGGAAAATGATAAAAGCTATGAATCATAAATGATCAAAATCAACAAAAGCAACTCAATAAACATATAAAAATCATCAAACATCAAATTCATTAACCAAAACTCAAAATTGCAAAACTATGTATATATTAACAAGAGAAATTGAAATAGGAGCAAGTGTAGAATAAGTAATGTGATAAAATGAAAGCAAAATTGAACTATAAAAAGCTACATCAAAACCTAATTAAAACTCTAAGAGAGAATTTTGTATACTACACTACTCCTACTCCTACTATGTGTTTCTAATCTAAGATTGAGCTTCCTAAGCTAATTTAAGCTAATGCCTTCATATGTAATGTTGCCCCCTTCATATAGCATCTAAAATCAGCCTCAAGGCCTTCAGAAATGGGCCAAGAAACCTTCAAAATCGCGAGCCACGTGACTTTTTAATGAAGTCACGCGCTGGTACCTGTGCGTATGCACACATGCTGAAATTTTCTCTTGTGCGTAACAGGGAGTTGTGCATACGCTGATAAACCCCGTTTGTAGGATTTATCTTGTGTTGAATTTAGAACATTTTATTAACCTTTCCTCACATTTATTTAATGAAATAGCATGTTTTTGTGATTCTTCCTTAAATTGAGCTTAAAATGTGAAAACATGCTTTTAGACCTTTAATTAGTTAATTTAGATTCACCTTTGATTCCACTAGATGCCTTGATTTATTTGTTAAGTGATTTCAGGAAGAAAAGGGCTAGGAATGGATCAAAGGAGTAAAGAGGAAAGCATGCAAAGTGGAGAACACATGAAAAAGCCAAGGATTTGGAAATCTTCATCCACGCGCACGCGCACTATACGCGCAAGTGTGGATTGCGAAATCTCAAGGGACGCGCACACGCACTGTACGCGTACGCGTCGGTGGCCGCACGTGATTTTTAAATGGAAAACGTGCCCAGCAATTTCTGAGAAGCTGTGGGGCTGATGAGCGGATAATTTATACGCTTTTTGGCATTGCTTTTAGGTAGTTTTTAGTATATTTTATTCACTTTTTATTATATTTTAATTAGTTTTTATTCAAAATTCACATTTCTGGACTTTACTATGAGTTTGTGTGTTTTTTCTGTGATTTTAGGTATTTTCTGGCTGAAATTGAGGGACCTGAGCAAAAATCTGATTCAGAGGCTGAAAAAGGACTGCAGATGCTGTTGGATTCTGACCTCCCTGCACTCAAAATAGATTTTTTGGAGCTACAGAAGCTCAATTGGCACGCTCTTAATTGCGTTGGAAAGTAGACATCCTGGGCTTTCCAGAAATATATAATAGTCCATACTTTACCCGAGTTGAGATCACGCAAATTGGCATTTAACGCCAACTTTCTACCATATTCTGGCGTTAAACGCCAGAACTGGCATAAAAACTGGAGTTAAACGGCAGAAACAAGCAGCAACCTGGCGTTTAACTCCAAGAAAAGTGTCTACACATGGAAGCTTCAATGCTCAGCCTAAGCACACACTAAGTGGACCCCAGAAGTGGATTTCTGCACTATCTATCTTAGTTTACCCATTTTCTGTAAACCTAGGTTATTAGTTTAGTATAAAAACTACTTTTAGAGATTTATTTTGTACCTCATGACATTTTTACACTTCATATTGTATTTCTGACGGTATGAGTCTCTAAACCCCATGGTTGGGGGTGAGGAGCTCTGCTATGTTTCAATGGATTAATGTAATTACTACTGTTTTCTATCCAATCACGCTTGATTCTATTCTAAGATACTCATTCGTACTTCAATCTGGAGAAGATGATGATTCGTGACACTCATCATTATTCTCAATGCTATGAATGCGTGCCTGACAACCACTCCCGTTCTATCTGAGCTCAACGTAGTCATTGGCGACAGCTTGAGTGTGTATCTCTTGGGTCCCTGATCCATGAGATCATAACCTTTGTGGTGTAGGCTAGAACAAATTGGCAGCATTCCTGGGATCCGAAAAGTATAAACCTTATCTGTGGTATTCCAAGTAGGCTCCGGGAAGGGATGACTGTGACGAGCTTCAAACCTGCGAATGTTAGGCGTAGTGACAGTGTGCAAAAGGACAAAGGTCCTATTCCAACACTAGTGGGAACCGACAGATGATTAGCCGTGCGGTGACAGCGCAAATGGATTTGTTTTCATCCGAGAGGATCATACAGCCTGCCATGGAAGGAAGCCATGCGTGTTTGGAGAAGCAGACAGTAGGAAAGCAGAGATTCAGATGACAGAGCATCTCCAAAACCTCAACCTACTTCTCATTACTGAATCACAAGTACTGTTTATTTCATGTTTTTTATTTTAAAAAATATAACCACTATTATCATTAATCTCCTGACTGAGATTTACAAAATAACCATAGCTTGCTTCAAGCCAACAATCTCTGTGGGATCGACCCTTACTCACGTAAGGTATTACTTGGACGACCCAGTGGACTTGCTGGTTAGTTGTGCGGAGTTGTGAAAAGTGTAATCACAATTTCGTGCACCAAGTTTTTGGCGCCGTTGCCGGGGATTGTTCGAGTTTGGACAACTGACGGTTTATTTTGTTGCTTAGATTAGGAAAAATTTTTCTTTTTTGGTTTAGAGTCTTTTATTATTGTTTTTGGTTAAAATTTTGAAATCCTTATTTTATTTTTCTAAATTATTTTCGAAAATTTCTTTTTACCAATAACTTCATAATTTAATGTTTTGTTTGAGTTTAGTTTCATATTCTAAGTTTGGTGTCAATTGCATGAATTTATTTTTCTTTCATTTTTTTTGTTTTGAATTATCAGTGCTCAGAATATAAAAATTTTTAAGTTTGGTGTCCTTTATGTTTCTGTTTTCTTAAAAATTTTCAAAAGTTGCTCTTAGTGTTCATTTTTGATATTCAAAGCTTCCTTGTTTGTTTTCTTTTCTTTGTTCTAAAAACTTTAAGTTTAGTGTCATTTTTCCTGTTTCTCTTTTTTTTTTTCATTAAATTCAAAAATATCTTTTCTCTTTATTTTAATTGATTTTCGAATTCTACCTTTAAAAATTCAGATTTTTATTTTAAAACTTTTTATTTTATCTTATCTTAGTTTTGGAATTTCAAAATTCAAATATTTTTCAAAAATCATATCCAAGGTTTTTCAACTTTTCTTAATTAATCAATTATTCTAGTTTTCAAAATTTTTATTTTATTTTTCATTTATTTTATTCTATTTTATTTTAATTTCGAAAAAAAATAAACATAAAATAAAATAAATATTTTATCCACATCAATTCTCTTTTTCCATCATGGACCAAAGTGGAATTGAACAGTCCAGAAGGACTTTGGGGTCATATGCTAACCCCATTACTGCTGCATATAGGAGTAGCATCTGTATACCTCCCATCAAAGCAAGCAGTTTTGAGCTAAATCCTCAGCTCATTGTCATGGTGCAGCAAAATTGCCAGCATTCCGGTCTTCCACAGAAAGAACCTACTGAGTTTCTGGCGCAGTTCTTGCAAATTGCTGACACAGTGCATGACAATACAGATTATTACTGTTTTCATATGCTGTAAGAGAGCAAGCTAAGAGGTGGTTAAATAACCAACCCACAACAAGCATAAGAACATGGAAACAGTTATCAGATAAATTCTTGAATCAATATTTCCTTCCAAAAAGGATGACACAGCTAAGGATGGACATCCAAGGCTTTAAACAAGAGGATGATGAATCTCTTTATAATGCCTGGGAGAGGTACAGAGGGATGCTAAGAGAAGGATTGGAGAGAAACTGAAAAAGTTTTTCTCATTGAAGAATGCAGTGCAGTCATTTTAAAGAGCTTACCAGAGAAGCTTAAAGATCCTGGAAGCTTTATGATACCATGCACATTAGAGGGTACTTGTACCAAGACAGCTCTATGTGATCTTGGGGCAAGTATCAACCTAATCACTGCATCCACTATGAGAAAGCTTGGCTTGACTGAAGAGGTCAAACCAACCCAGATCTATCTTCATCTTGCTGATGGCTCCATTAAATACTCATCAGGCATAATTAAGGACATGATTGTCAAGGTTGGGCCATTTGCCTTTCCCACTGACTTTGTAGTGCTCGAAATGGAGGAGCACAAGTGTGCAACTCTCATTCTAGGAAGACCTTTCCTAGAAACTGGACGAACCCTCATTGACGTCCAAAAAGGGGAATTAACCATGAGAGTCAATGAGGATGAGTTTAAGTTGAATGTTGTCAAAGTTATGCAGCATCCAGACACCCCAAACGACTGCATGAGCATTGATATTATTGACTCTCTGGTGGAAGAGGTTAATATGACTGAGAGTCTCGAATCAGAGCTAGAGGACATTTTTACAGATGTTCAGCCTGATCTGGAGGAACCAGAGAAAACAAAAGAACCTCTGAAAACTCCTCAGAAAGAGGAGAAGCCTGATAAACCACTATTTCATGGTTTATATTATGTTTAATTGTGTGGTTTTATCATGATCCTTACCCACTTATCCATTAAATTAGCATGCATTTAGATTTCCTTCCCTGAATTTATTACATGTTTGAAAACTGCTTCCTAGAGACTTTAATTATTCAATTTTAATTCTCCTTTATTCCATTCGATGCCGTAATCTGTGTGTTAAGTGTTTCAGACTTTATAGGGCATGAATGAGTTGGAGATTGGAAAGGAAGCTAGCAAAAATGGAAGGAGCACAAGAATTTGAGAAGATAACCAGCGAGAAGTGACGCGGTCGCATGGCTCATGCGACCGCGCGAAGGAGAGCAAATCGCAGTGACGCGGCCGCATGGCTCACGCGGCCGCGCGGATTGGAAAAGTTCTGGCGACGCGGTAGCGTGGACGACGCGAACGCGTGGTGAGGAAAAGCGCGAATGACGCGTCCGCATGGATGACGCGATCGCGTGACATGTGCGATCTGCATAATCTGCAGAATTCGTTGGGGGCGATTTTGGACCTTATTTCGACCCAGTTTTCGGCCCGGAACAGTAGACTAGAGTCAGAGAACATGCAGAAACAAATAATTCATTCATTCAGAGACAGTTTTAGATCTAGTTTTACTCTCTTAGGTTTTTCTCTCTAGGTTTTTTGAATTTTAATTTTCAATTGGTCTTAACATTGGAACATTGAGAAGAGTTATTTCCTCATCAAGACTTCATCATTCTAGTTTGTTTTCTTAACTTGGTTTCATTCTTCCATGTTCTTTGCCTCATTCAATTTTGTCATTCAGATACTTTTATGATTATTTAATGCTAGGATTATTTCTTTTTAATTTAATTTCAATTCCAATAATCATGTCTTCTTTTAATTCCCTTTCATGTGCTGTGGATTCTTTATTTACAATGCGTGAGTAGTTTCCTTACTTGATGGGGAGTTGATTAAAAGGAACTCTTGAGTTGGAAGGATTGAAAGAAAAATTTGTAATTGGGTTAAATGTTGGATTGCTATCCTATCACCAACGCCAATCCCTTTGAACTAAGTGGGTTGCAACTTGTGAACAGATCTGGCATCCCAGCTTGTTTGACTTTCCCTTACTTAGTAAAGGATAACCAAACAAAACAACCATTAATTATAAATTAATCTTACAATCACTCCATCAATAGTAGAAATTCCAACCAATCAACTCCCAGTCAAGGCTTTTATTCATATTAATTAAATTTCCTCAATTTAAATTCCAATTTACCCAACTCAACTTCTTCGAACATCTGATTAATAAGATAGCACACTTTTCTGCAACTCGTTGGGAGACGACCTGGGACTTAAAACTCCCAGTAATTTTTAATTCAAACTCTCTGTGACATACTTCTAAATTGATAGGCATATTTTCGGTGAGTTAAGAACTATACTTGCAACGTAACCATTTTAATAATTTTTAATTCACCAGCTTCTGCGTCTCATCAATTTTTGGCGCCGTTGCCAGGAAATTGCAAACGTGTGCCTTATTATTGGTTATTGTAAATATTTGCTTTTTGATTTGTTTTTATTTTTATTTTTATTAAATTAAGAGGTTATTGATTTTTATTTTAAAATTTTTATTTTATCTTATCTTATTTCAAAAAAATCAAATTTCAAAATTCAATTTTAAAAATTTTCAAAATTTAATTTTCAAATTAAAAATTTAAATAACCTTTTAATTTCAATTTGTTTTTAATTTCTATTTACTATGAACTCTCACCCCTTTGGCTATGAGTCTGGTTACAATTATGTTGCAGGAAGAAGAAATTACATTGAGAACAGGCATCAAGGTTGGAACAATCAAAGATGGGATGAGCCACAAGGATTTGATCAACCCTCATGGCAACAACCACCTCCAATGGACTATCAACAACTACCACCATATGCCTATGAACCCTTTCCTCAACACAACTTTGAACTACCACACTCACAAGCCAACTACCACCATTCACCTCCATAAGACCCTAACCCTCAACCACCATACCAACCACCTTATGAGCCATATGAACCATATATAGAACCACCCCAATTCCAATCCAATCACTCCCAACCACCACCACTTTCTTTTGTATCATGTCCAAGTCCGGCAACCCGAGAAGCAGAGGATCGCCTAAGGGAAACAGTAATTAAATTTCAGGCAACCATTCAACAACTGGAGCAAGTATTAATTCAATGGGCTTCTAGACGCTCAAATATACAATGGTCAGCCACAGCCCCATGTGAACAGTCTAACGAAGAGCGTAGCATGAAGGAGATACTAGAGGCTCCAGTGGACAAGACAGAGCATGAATTCATACTAGAACAAGTAGAAGAAGCTGTCATTGTTCAAGAAGAAGAGTTGGTTGAAAACTTAGGAGATGCAGAACCTCCATGGGAAAGTCCAGTCATAGAACCCCCTTCCAAGACGTTTGGAATTGATGCTAAGGAGGGTGTACAACCTCCAAAGCATATCACAGTTAAAGACTTGGAAGAGGTTGATCAAGAGATGGAGATTCAAGAAGAAGAAGCACGACCTCCCATGCCCTTGGAAAGCAATGAAGAGAAGATTGAATTGGAAGAAAGCTACCAAGAGGAAGAGGTTGAAATTGAAGAAGTTTGCAAAGAGGTGGTAATTATCAAAGAAGAGCACAAGGGAGTGGAGCTTGCAATTTCATTAAAAATACCTCCCCCTAAGTTGCCATCATCCTTCACAACATTCAAGTGGGTAAAATTCATATCCCACAGCTTTCTAATCCCACTTGAATATGGGCTACTGGAGACGGATGGTCAACTTAGAGCTCTTTGTGGCATTAAGAGTAAGAGGAAGATGGCCAGTGGTAAGAATTGTCCTGCAAGGTTCATTATGGTTGGAAGCTTTAAGTTTAAACGCAAAGGTTGGTATAAAGCTCAACTGAATGGGTCTAGGAAGCTGTTTGGATGTCTCAGTGAGAATTCTGACTGTTCACCACCCAAGTGGAAAAATGATGATCAACAAGAAGATGGGTGCAAAGGTAAGGTCTGGGACCCCGAAATTCAATCTAGAAATCAGTACTCTTGGGGCCTTGTCACTTGCTTTAACTTACTTAAAGGCTTTCTGCGCCTAGTTTGGGATCCCGGAGGCCATTGGAATTACAAACATTGGTAGAGATTCCTGGATAAGTTCAAGCACAAGCCACCATAACAGGGAGCTCATCAAATGTCCAACTTAAGGACTTTAACTAAAAGTGCTAGGTGGGAGACAACCCACCCTGGTATGATCATTCATTTTTCATTTTTATTTAGTTTTATTTGTTTTCGAGTTTTATTTTATTTTATTATATTGAACCTGGAGTTTTGTATCACATTCATATTAACACTGCATTCTGCATTTTTCAGATTACAAAAAAAAAAAAATTTTTTGCCACGCGACGCGATCGCATTAGCGACGCGTCTGCATCGCAAAGGGGGTGGAGAAAACAAATAAACGAACAGAGAGTTCGGCTGGAGCGTGGCTGGAGGCGTGCCAATGGCACAAATCGACCCACGCGACTGCGTCGCTGACGCGTTCGCGTCACATGGGAATCATGGCCTCCCACGCGACCGCGTGCTCCACACGGCCGCATGCCCTGAATTTTTGACGTAAAAGGGTGCACACTGAAATATTGTGCAAGAGTAGTGCTGGATTGGTGCTGGAAGTACAATCCTTTTCACGCGACCGCGTCGCCGACGTGGCCGCGTCATCTATTTTCTGATGCACCCTCATGGGATCGCGTGCCCCACGCGATCGCGTCACCCCAATTTGGCAATTAAATTAAAATGAACAAAGAGTTGTGCTGGAGTGAGGCTGCACTCGCGGCAGCAGCGTAACATGTAGCGTGACCGACGCGATCGCGTCCCCTTACCTGATGCGCACCCACGCGAACGCGTGTCCCACGCGGCCGCGTCGCATGCGCCGCACAGCTCAACCTAAAATTGCCACATATCTTATCTTCCTCTCCCCCAAATCCTAATTTTTCTTTTCCCTCCTTATTTTTTCCTTCCCCCTTCCCCCTTCTATCTCACCTTTCACTCTCTATCCCTCTCACCACCATTAACAAGGTTTTACTCTCTTCTTCCTTCTTCTCTTTTCCATCATTCTTATTATATTATACTAGCGGCTCAACAGGCACTAACGTGCCTGTTCAGCCGCTTTTCTATTGTTTTTAAGAAATTAATTTTATTTTTCTGTTAATATATTATTTACTTCTCAAATTTATTAGATAAATATTTTTTTATTTTAATATTGACGTGATCTTATTTATATCAAGGCATTTTATATAGTAGTGCACAATATCAAACCTCTTAATTTATTCAATACAAAAAATATTTTAAATGAATATTATGCGATGAAGATAAAATATTAAAAATATAAGTAGAGTAAGTGAGTACTAACTTCATATTTGCATGGCATTTAGTATTGGTTCATTATAAGATATTAATTGAGGCATTGAATTAGTAGCAGTGGTGTATGTCTCGACCTACACTAATACAAAAAAAAAAAAAATACAAACTTAATATGTTTTAGATTATCTTAAAAGAATTAAAAATTAGTTCTCAGAAACCAAATCAAATCGCGTAAATTAAGTTAATTAATTTTGTTAATCTTCTATATTAACATTTAATGTATAGGCAAAATGACTTAAAATGACGTTATTACATGTTTTGAATATATAGGGTACTAACGAGTTAGGACATCACCACATCTTTTACTTGAACAACTTCATTATAATGTGATTCCAGACCTATATTTTTAAAGAGCAATACAGATAATAAGCATAATTTGAATTCATAAGATTAAAATTAGTTATCATGATTAAAGTTAACTTTTATGTCGCGTATAAAGGTGATTTTAATTATTTTAAATTTGTTTAATTTTATTCTGAAACAGAGAATATTTTAAAAATAATATTCTTCTATTATATTTTTTTCATTGATTTTTTTCAAAGTTTGAATATCGTCCATTAATTTGTGACATTTTTAAATTTATTTTTT
>NC_029790.2:48545275-48545425 GCF_000816755.2 Arachis ipaensis | reverse complement strand
TTTTTAAATTTTAATTTATTATGATAAATTAACAATATGATGAGTATTTTGTCCGTTAAGATTGCAGAAATATTTTTTAAAAAATAGTTTATAGTTTATACTCTAATTTATCTTTATTTTTTGTGTTTATATTTTAACATTTCACATTAG
>NC_029790.2:48528701-48543989 GCF_000816755.2 Arachis ipaensis | reverse complement strand
GTTTAAGTTCCAGTTTAAGCCTAAACTGGAGCTTAAACGCCAGAATCATGAAGGCTAAGAAATGCTGGAACTGGCGTTTAACCTCCAGTTTAACCTTAAACTGGAAGTTAAACGCCAAAATGGGAAATGCACCAGGGAGCCATTTCCACGTTTAAGCTCCAGTTTAACCTTAAACTGAAGCTTAAACGTGCTTCCACAAAAGGCATCACTGGAAGTGTCTGGCGTTTAAGCTGCAGTTTAAGCTTTATATACTATATGATAAAGATGAAATATTAAAAAATTATTATTTTGTCCACTAAATTTATTTTATGAAATAAATTATGTAAAGATATACGAAGTCTAAAAAAAATTGGACACCAAATTTTAGTAACTTTTTGTATTTTTTATTAAGGAGTGCTCTGTTATATATGTAATTTTTTTTAAGTTAAATAATAAGCATCAGAAATATATAAATAGTGTATATTAATTTAATCAATTTTGTTATAGAATACCAACCAATTATGTTACTATGACGTCTGTTATTTGGACCAACTCCATTATCATGCGCTTTCAATTCTAGATTTTTCAAAGAGTAGAATTACAGATATTAAGCAAAAATTGAATTTATAGCCGAAAAAATTAAATTATCATAATACATGTTAAGTTTTATGTTACTTGAAACAAAATGATGATGATGATGATGATGGGTGGCTCTTATCATTTGTCTAATTGTAGTTAATTCTGTACTTGACAATGAATTTGGAATAGGAATTATATTAGTTGATATAATATGATTGCTGATTCGTTGAATTTTTCAATTACATTTGTCAGAACATAAGGTTGCAAGACACAAAGAAGAAAAATGATTGCAAGAGCATGATTGAAAGCGAAACAGATATTTAACTCTCTTGAGTAAAGTACGATTGAAGGCGCAGAAGTTTTTGTTATTGAAAGTGAATCGGTATTTAAATTGAGTACGTATTAATAGTTTTTTTTTATTGAAAGTGAATAAACTTTAAATTCTGTCGTGGGTTGAAAGTGAATCAGTTTTAATGGGTTAAAGCCAGTTTTTAAAAAAATAAAATAAAATAAAAAGAATTGAGTACGTAGTAGCAGTTTTTTTTTTATTGAAATCTGTTTTTAAGTCCTGTCATAGGATAAAGCCAATTTTTAATAAAAAGAAAACAGAGGTAAAATAAGAAGAAAAGAAAAAATTGGATACCACAATTCCATATCCCATTATATATTGGTATAGATAATATTTTTTTAGTAATTATTCATTAATAAATGTTGCATTAACGATTCTGTTTATTATATTTCAATGTGTTTATTTCAATTAGACTCAATAAATTACCAAAATTCAAACTTATTATCTTGAACTTCTTCCTTGATCATATGGTTAGAATCGTTTAACAGAAGATCTTCAGACCATAAAATTTTTAAAGTAAAAGAAAAATACAATAAAACATATTAGAAAACCTAAAAAAATAAAATAATTTTAAAATAGAATATATATATATAAGAAAAATAATAAATTAAAACTTACTTGGTCTATGACATAGAAAAATAAAGAGAACGAAATAATCATGAAAGTTGAAATAACAAAAAATATATAACACAGTTCTTATCTTAACACATTTAAATGTTATATGTCAATCTAATAATTAATAAAAAATAATATTATCCAATGTAAAATAGATTAAAAATAAGAAAGAGATTAACAAAATCAATTAACAAAGTTCTTATCTTAAGTTGCCAGATTATTTAAAAAATCAATTGACAAAGTTCGTATCTTACTATATTTATTATATTTATTGTGTTATATGTCAATCTAATAATTAATAAAAAATAATATTTTTTAATATAAAATATATTAAAAATAAAGAAAAAAATTAACAAAATATACGTAGAGATTTTTCATTCTACCATTGGTAAGTATAAATTTTTTTACATCTTTTATATGCCAATCATATGACAATGAATAATATTAAATTAATTAATCTTTTTACAATAATTTAAAAAATTAGTAAAGGTCAATTTTAGTACTCTTTATAAATAAATGTCAAATTCAATACTCTACATAATTAATAGTTTAGATAATTTAGGAAATTATAAACATAGACTTTACTAATGAGAGAGCGCTGTAATGAGCGTCGATTCAAACACCTCAAGGAGCTACTCAAAGGACACTTCAGAGACTCAGACACCCCGGACTCCACTTCCTTTACCAGCACACGGAGCCATGACGGCCCCGACTGTGGAGATACTGCTACCAACCCACCCCTGTTCCTGACAGATGGCACCGAGGATGGTGCAAAGCCTTGAGTGTGGGGAGGTCGGTCAGTACCTGACTTCCGGAGGTAATTTTTCTTCTCTAGCACCAATAATTAGGATATTTTAGTTAGATTTTCTTTCCTTTATAGAATAGAATAATAGGTTAGGATAGTTGCATGCATGTTCTACTTGATTGAAAAGACAATAAGTTTCTTTTAAAAATCTATCTTTGGAACAAAATTTCACTAATTTTTCAAAATTTTTATGATAAATTTGCTTGAGTTGTATTTGGAACATGATATTTGAGTTAAAGAACACACGACCTGTGAAAAATTTGAGCCTTTATGAATGGTTACATTATTTAACCATAATTATTTCATTTATGTGTGTTTACTTCTCTATGATTGTAATCTATATTTTGTTTTATCTTATATGTCCAATAGTTATTATATTTGCATGCTTGCACATGAATGAGGCCATTATTTGTTTAAACTCACTCATCCAAATTAAGCCTACCCTTTTCAATTACCTTTGTTAACCACTTTGAGCCTTTAATTCCCATTTGTTCGATATTTTACCACATTACTAACCTTAAGCCGAAAAACAATTGTATACCCCAATTCGAATCTTTAGTTAGCTTAAGATAGAATTGTATGTGCTAGTTAAGTATGGGAAATTGTGGGAACAGAAGTTGTTAAGGGAATGTGTCATAAAAATTTAAGGGGAATTTGGATATCTACTCATGTGAAAATATAAGAATGAAAAATCTATGTGCATTGATAAGCTTTATTTATTAAAAAAAATATGAAAAATCAATAAATAAGGGGACAAAATTACCCAATGTTAAATTCAGAATTCAAAGATCAGTGCACATATAATAGAACCAAAATATAAGTTGATACATGAGTATGGATTGAAAAAGGGAATTCTGGGTAGCTAGGTATGAACTTTAAATATGACATTAAGTGTATACAAGTTATGTTAGAGCTTGGGTTAATTTAAGATTCAATTTATTAGCTCACTTGACCAAATATACACCCCTACCTATACCTTAGCCCCATTACAACCTTGGAAAGACCTCATGATGTTTGCATTGGTATATTAACTATTGTTGATTGGTTAGGAGAAGAACAAAAGTTAGAAAGCATGATTAGAGAAGGATAGAGTGACCACCCTATACACTAGAGATTAGAGCGTACATACATTATAAGTGAGGGTTCAATACTTGAATTTTCAAGTTCCCTGCTTTCATCAGCTATCTTCTTGCACTTTTATCCATTTTATTGTGTAATGATAAAATTAGTGGAATTTGATTTGTAATTGTTTTGAAGAGCCTATTTACTTTTGATCAAGTGGACAAGAATCATATAGTTGTATTTATTCGCGCGAAGGAGAGCAAATCGCAGTGACGCGGCCGCATGGCTCACGCGGCCGCGCGGATTGAAAAAGTTCTGGCGACGCGGTAGCGTGGACGACGCGAATGCGTGGCGAGGAAAAGCGCGAATGACGCGTCCGCATGGATGACGCGATCGCGTGACATGTGTGATCTGCATAATCTGCAGAATTCGTTGGGAGCAATTTTGGACCCTATTTCGACCCAGTTTTCGGCCCGGAACAGCAGACTAGAGTCAGAGAACATGCAGAAACAAATAATTCATTCATTCAGAGACAGTTTTAGATCTAGTTTTACTCTCTTAGGTTTTTCTCTCTAGGTTTTTTCAATTTTAATTTTCAATTGGTCTTAGCATTGGAACATTGAGAAGAGTTATTTCCTCATCAAGACTTCATCATTCTAGTTTGTTTTCTTAACTTGGTTTCATTCTTCCATGTTCTTTGCCTCGTTCAATTTTTTCATTCAGATACTTTTATGATTATTTAATGCAAGGATTATTTCTTTTTAATTTAATTTCAATTCCAATAATCATGTCTTCTTTTAATTCCCTTTCATGTGCTGTGGATTCTTTATTTACAATGCGTGAGTAGTTTCCTTACTTGATGGGGAGTTGATTAAAAGGAACTCTTGAGTTGGAAGGATTGAAAGAAAAATTTGTAATTGGGTTAAATGTTGAAAGCCTCCTAATCCCGAGCTCAAACCTCTACCACTATCCCTGAAATATGCATTTCTGGGAGAAGATGACACTTTTCTGGTAATCATAAGCTCTGCATTAGAGCCACAGGAAGAGGAAGCACTAATTCAGGTGGTGAGGACACACAAGACAGCTCTTGGGTGGTCCATAAGTGACCTTAAGGGTATAAGCCCAGCTAGATGCATGCATAAGATCCTATTGGAGGATGATGCTAAGCCAGTGGTTCAACCACAGAGGTGGCTGAATCCAGCCATTAAGGAGGTGGTGCAGAAGGAGGTCACTAAGTTACTAGAGGCTGGGATTATTTATCCTATTTCTGATAGCCCCTGGGTGAGCCCTGTCCAAGTCGTCTCAAAGAAAGGAGGCATGGCAGTGATTCATAATGAGAAGAACGAATTGGTTCCCACAAGAACAGTTACAGGGTGGCGTATGTGTATTGACTACAGAAGGCTCAATACAGCCACCAGAAAGGATCATTTTCCTTTACCATTCATAGACCAGATGCTAGAGAGACTAGCAGGTCATGAATACTACTGCTTTTTGGATGGCTATTCAGGTTACAACCAAATTGCAGTAGATTCTCAGGACCAAGAGAAAACAGCATTCACATATCCATTTGGAGTATTTACATACAGAAGAATGCCTTTTGGTCTATGCAATGCACCTGCAACCTTTCAGAGGTGCATGCTCTCTATCTTCTCTGATATGGTAGAAAAATTTCTGGAAGTCTTCATGGATGACTTCTCAGTATTTGGAGACTCATTTAGCTTCTGTCTTAACCATCTAGCACTTGTTCTGAAGAGATGCCAAGAGACTAACCTGGTTTTAAATTGGAAAAAATGTCACTTTATGGTGACTGAAGGAATTGTCCTTGGGCACAAAATTTCAAATAAGGGAATAAAGGTGGATCAAGCTAAGGTGGAGGTGATTGAAAAATTACCACTACCCACCAATGTTAAAGTAATCAGAAGCTTTCTGGGGCATGCAGGATTCTACAGGAGGTTAATAAAGGATTTTTCAAAAATTGCAAAACCTCTGAGTAATCTGCTAGCTGCTGACACACCATTTGTCTTTGACACAGGGTGTTTGCAGGCCTTTGAGACTCTGAAGGCTAAGTTGGTCACAGCACCTGTCATTTCTGCACCAGACTGGACATTACCATTCGAATTAATGTGTGATGCCAGTGACCATGTTATTGGTGCAGTATTGGGACAGAGGCATGAAAAGCTTCTGCACGTTATTTACTATGCTAGCCGTGTTTTAAATGATGCGCAGAAAAATTACACAACCACAGAAAAGGAATTGCTTGCATTGGTTTAAACACTTGAGCGAATAGAGTGCAAACACATCCGGTGAGGGTTCGATTGCTCAATTACATGTTTTCACCTACAATCATCTCTTCATGCAAGTTTGTAAAAATATTTAAGCGCTCACTTCAATTGTGGTTTGGCTTGGTTGTTAATACCTTTAGCCCTAGTGCATATATGCTCCTTGGGGATTGACTTATTTTGACCAAGCAATTGCATTCATTTATATAGTTGCATATAGTTTAGCTTCATTGAATAAATGCCATACCCTTTACTTCATTCTTCGTTCAAGCATGAGGACATGCTTGGTTTAAGTGTGGGGAGGTTGATAAACCCCATTTGTAGGGTTTATCTTGTGTTGAATTTAGAGTATTTTATTAACCTTTCCTCACATTTATTCAATGAAATAGCATGGTTTTGTGATTCTTCCTTAAATTGAGCTTAAAATGTGAAAACATGCTTTTAGACCTTTAATTAGTTAATTTAGATTCACCATTGATTCCACTAGATGCCCTGATTTGTTTGTTAAGTGATTTCAGGAAGAAAAGGGCTACGAATGGATCAAAGGAGTAAAGAGGAAAGCATGCAAAGTGGAGAACACATGAAAAAGCCAAGGATTTGGAAATCTTCATCCACGCGCACGCGCACTATACGTGCACGCATGGATATCGAAATCTCAAGGGACGCGCACGCGCACTGTACGCATACGCGTCGGTGGCTGCACATGATTTTTAAATGGAAAACATGCCCAGCGATTTTTGAGAAGCTGTGGGGCCCAGTGCAACCAACTTTGGCGCCAAAATGCAAAAAAGGACCAAGGATTGAAGGGGAATGAATCACTACACACATTCGGAATCATTAGGATTAGTTTTCGTTAGTTTTAGAGAGAGAAGCTCTCACTTCTCTCTAGGATTAGGATTAGGATTAGGTTTAGGTCAATAATCTTAGATCTAGGTTTAATTCATGCTTTCATCTACTTCTCCTTCTCAATTCTTTGTTGATGCAATCATCACTCTTCTATTCTTTTGTTGTAATTTCTTTTACTTTGTTTCTATACTTTGTTGTAGATCCATTCTCTTCTCTTTCAATTCAATTTGAGGTAATACATAATAATTGTATTTCTTTTGATTGTTCTTGTTAATTCCTTGTAATAATTGTTGTTAGATTTCATTCTAGTTGTCAATTTACTATGCTTTATTCTTTTGCCTTCCAAGTGTTTGATGAAAATGCTTGGTTGGATTTTAGTATAGATTTTGTTTCCTCTTGGCCTAGGTAGAGTAATTAGTGATGCTTGAGTTATCTAATTCCTTTGTTGATTGACAATTAGAAGTTGCTAATTGATTTGGATACCACTAAAGCTAGTCTCTCCCTTGGGAGTTGGCTAGGACTTGTGGAATCAAATTAATTCATCCACTTGAATTTCCTCCATGGTTAGAGGTTAACAAAGTGGTAGCAATGGACAATTTGTTGTCACTATTGAGGAGGATAACTAGGATAGGACTTCTAGTTCTCATACCTTGCCAAGAGCTTTGTTAGTTGTTAGTTTATTTCCTTTGCCATTTATATTTCTTGTCTAAAATCTCAAAAATCCCAAACAACTCATAACCAATAACAAGAACACTACCCTGCGATTCCTTTGAGAGACGACCTGAGGTTTAAATACTTCGGTTTATAGATTTTAAGGGTTTGTACTAGTGACAAACAATCTTTTGTATGAAAGGATTATTGTTTGGTTTAGAAACTATACTTACAATGAGAATTCATTAGTGAAATTCTAAACCGTCAAAAATCCAATCATCATATGCACACATGGCTGTCTGCTTCTCCTTTCTTTTCTTCATGTTTTCTCCCTTTGTACATGCTTCCTTCCACTTTTGCCTTGCTAAACTTGCCTCTAGGACCTAAAATTACTCAACAAACATGTCATGGCATCGAATGGCATAAAAGTAGGGTTAAAAGCACTAATTTATGCACAAAAATGCATGTTTTCACATTTAGGTCCAAATTGGGGAGGTAACACAAAACTATGCTATTTTGGTGAATAAGTGTGAGTTTATGTGATGAAATCCATTCAAACCAAGCCAAAATATATCATCAAATATGGACTCATCATACGCACATCGATTTCAAAACTCATTGAAATGAAAAAGATCAACATTCCTTTTCCATCGATGGTGATTAGGAGTAGAGAGGCGATCTTCAGACGTCATGTTCAAGATACCAAGAGACAACAAATTCATTCTATGTGGAGATTTGGATGGATCGACAAAGAAGACACCCTCCAAGAGGAAAGCACCTACAGCACCATCATGAAATCGACCAACTTTATCAACTCCTCTACCATTTCTCCGGTCTCTTTCGGACTTCTTTCAAGACATATTGCATGATATCCACAACATGGAATGACTTGAGCACAATCGTTTTGAATGGGTAGTGGCAAAACTACAAGGAAGAGACCCCGGCCCAACTCCCAAAGCTTTATCTGAGTTAGTTGGGGAGGAGGATGATGGAAGTCATCAACCCATGTCAGTGACCACCAGCTGAAGGTGGAGCTCCCAAGTTATCGTTCTCCCAGATTATGCGAATGCACGGAGGACCATGCATTAATTAAGTGTGGGGGAGGATCGGCAACTTTAAGGGGAGTAAATTTCTTTTCTTAGACACTTTGCAATACCTTCTGGTCTTTTTCTTCATTTTAGTAATTTTGTTCTTTTTGCACTTTTTGTTTGGTTTGTTTGTAGATATTTCTTTAGTGCTTATAGTTTTATGGTAGTAAATATTTGTATGTTACATGATAGAGTAAATAAGTTTAGTAAAACAACAAGAAATTTTTATGAAATCTCTCTTAGGGCGTGCCATTGATTGAATTTGAAAAAATTTGTTTTTCAACTTGCTTGAAGTATTCTTGTCATAGAAAATACAAAAGGAGCTAGAGCAACATACCTTGTGAGATTTGAGCTCTAATAGAAGGTTGCACATTTTCAACCATAAAGTTTGTTCTTGTGTGTTATACTCATTTTTTATTGTGATCTTAGATTTGCTTGAATCTTTATGTCTTATATTTGGTATTTGAATGCATTTAGTATAATTGTGGCCATTTTTGATATTGAACTCGCTAACCCATATGGGCAACCCTTACATTCACCTTTGTAACCCCTTTTTGAGCCTTTAAATTCCCTTTTGTTTTGATTCTAAGCACATTATTCTCCTTAAAGCGAAAAACCATTAATGTCCTTGGGTTGTTTCTTTGATTAGCTTGGGTGGAATAGTATGTGTGTTACTCAAAGTGTGGTGAAAAATTATTGGAAAACATTGGTGATGAAGTTACATGGGGTATTGATTGTGAAAATTTAGAAAATGGTTAAACACTCATGCATTCATTGTTTGAGACATATGCATCTATTGTTGTTGACAAAAACAAGAAAATTTTGATTTTTTAAATAAAAAATCAAATCAAATCATGTGCATAATAGCATATGAAATAAAAAGGTAAATAAAGGATGCTTATGTTTGTATTTTGGAAAGAAAATGCCTAAGTGGATGTGAGAAACGGGATAAATGGGTGGTTAGGTTGTTTTATTATGTGTATATAGGATTATCTAGGATTAGGTGGAACACTTGAGCTAATCAAAGATCTAATTCACTAAGTCCACTTAACCATATTAATCTTACCTTAATCCTAGCCCCATTACAACCCTCCAACGACCTCATGATATTTGTTTTCATGCATCAAATATTAGTTGATTGTTAGATAACTTGCAAATCTTTGAAAAACATGATTAAAGGATAATTGAGTGATTAAGCCCTAAACACTATGCGAATAGGGTGAATACACATCCGGTGAGGGGTTCGATCGCTCGATTCTATGTTCTTATCTATTATATTATATCTTCTCGCAAGATGTTTGTTAGTTTTAAAAATCTCAATTCAATTCTTTGGACATTGATCATAGTGCATTGACTCTTTGCCTTGGCCCTAAGGCTTTCTTGGGATTGATTGGAATTTCATGGTTTGTTTTTACCAACTTTCAGTAGAATAGATATTAGTAGGTAATATCTAGGATAGTTGCATGCATATAGGTAGTACATTAAATCAATTGTTTGCCCTTTCATTCATCTCCTTTGATTGTGATTAGCATGACGATATGTGACGTTAGGATTTTTGCTAGTAAATAATGTCATAAAAACAGTCGCGTTGTAGATATAGTCTCTAAACCGACAAAAATCCCTTCGTACAAATGTTTTGGTTGTCACAAGTAACAAACCCCTTTTAAAATTGTTAACCGAGTATTTAAACCTCGGGTCGTCTTCTCAAGGAATTGCAGGGAGGTATGTTCTTATTATTGGTTATGGAGATTGTAAATTTGGGGGTTTGAATGTATAAGATAAAAAGAAAGAATAGTAAATGGCAAGAAAGTAATATTGTATTAAATTAAATAAATAATAAAACTCTTGGCAAGATATAAGAACTGGAAGTCCTATTCTTGTCAATTGTGATGAGAATTGGGTTTTAATCCCACTTTGTTAACCTCTAACTATGAAGGTAAATCAAGTGGATTAATTAGCTTAATCCTTAGGTCCTAGTCAATTCCTATGGAAAGACTAGAGTTATAGGAGTAACTCCCAATTTCAACCACTGCTTTATTTGACAGCTCAAGCGTTACCAATAAATTAACCAAAACCAAAAGGGGAAAAAGTAAAATTGCTGGAATGATAAAGAGATCCTTAGATGGGGAGCAATTGTAACTTAAATCAAAGAGAACAATCATATACTGAAAATACCTCAATTATCATTAATTCAATTAGAAATCTGTAACATGGAATAATTCATAAATTATAATAATCAATTCAAATGTTGGAATAAATAAAAGTAAAACTAAAAGAACATGAAACCTGGATTCAGAGTTACTCTTAAAACAAGAAGAAATCCTAAATCCTAAAAGAGAGAGAGAGAAGATCTCCCTCTCAACTAAATCTAAATCATTGAAAGGTGAAAATATGCGAGCTCCCTTTGAATGGAAGTATTCCCACACTTTATAACCTCTGGTCTATGCTGTCTGTACTTGGATCTGGGCCAAAAAGGGCTTCAGAATTCGCTGGGGGCGTATTCTATAATTTCTGGTGCGTTGCCTCTGTCACGCGTCCGCGTGGGTCACGCGGTCGCGTCATTCGGAGCTTTTCCTTGCCACGCGGTCGCGTCAGTCATGCGACCGCGTCATGTGTATTCTGCTTAAGGCGCGCGGTCGCGTCAGTCATGCGGCCGTGTCGCTGCTGATTTGTGCTTGGCACGCGATCGCGTCATCCATGCGATCGCGTGGATACCAGTTTCTTTAAAGCTCCGTTTTGCTTCCTCCTTCCATTCTAGTATGTTTCCTTTTTCATCCTTTAAGTCATTCTGCCTTAGAAAATCTGAAAATACTCAACACACTAATCACGGCATCGAATGGAAATAAAGGTAATTAAAATAATTAATTTTTAAAGCTTAGGAAACATGTTTTTCACAACATGACATAATAAGGAAGGGAAAGTAAAACCATGCAATTAATGTGAATAAGTAGGTGAAGAGTTGAATAAATCACTCTAATTAAGTACAAAAGAACTCATGAAATATGGGTTTATCAACCTCCCCACACTTAAACACTAGCATGTCTTCATGCTAAATCCAAGGTAAATAATTAAGGTTAAAGTGATGGAATGTTTATGAAATGCAACCTATGCTAAATGCATCTACCTAATGAGTCATGCAATTCTAATTCATCCACTCATATATAAAGCTTACATGTAGCTAAGTTAATTCACATTCTCAAGGAGTTGTGTTTATATATATAGCCAACCCTTAAATAATAAAGCACTTTAGCAAATGAGATGGGAAAGAAAACATTGTACAAACTTGCAAAACAATTAGTAAATTTTAAGCACAGATATATGTTGATGAGTTATTGAACCCTCACTGGATTTTGTGTTTATTCTCTAGTCACTCAGTGTTTATTGGGTTTATTCACTCTATTTTTCTTTTTATTCTTAATTTCTACAGCTTTGTTTTTCATCTAACCAATCAACAATTATAAAACATAGTCATACCAAAAAGTCATGAGGTCTTAATTAAGGTTGTAATGGGGCCAAGGTAAGGGTAAGGATTTATGTATAGGGTTAAGTGAGCTAATAAGCGAATCCCTAATTAGACTAAGATCTCACCTAACATACATATTCAGCAAGATAAAACTTCTTTACCTATTTTCCCATAATTTCCCACTTATTGTTACATGCTCATGTTTCACTTTTTATCATTTTTTTTAATGCACATGATAATTGAATCATTTAGATTTTCTCATGAGCATGCTTTCCAAATTTTGTTTTATTCCTTTTAACTTCTCTACCTTTTGTTTCTATCATCCATGTTCCCAAAAGGTTTCCCACATTTAACTCTATTTATAATTTTCTATCTTAAGCTAACCAAGGATTCACTTGGGATTTTATTTTGTTTTTCTGCTTAAGGCTAGTAATTTGGCTAAATAGAATAAAGGGGTTTTGAAAGGCTCAAGGGGACTAACAAGGGTAATGTAAAAGGTAGGTTAATTTGGGGTGAGTAAGCTAAAATCAAATGATGGCCTCAATCATTCTCTTGGTATGTATCTATTCTATATTCTATAATTGGACATATAGATTAAAGCAAAGTAAAGAACATCAGAATAAAAAGAAATGTGACACACAGAAATAAAATTATGGTTTGAATGCAACCATACAATTTAAGCTCAAGACTCACAGGCTGTGTGTTCTCTAACTCAAGCATCATATATCATTCATATATTGTATGCAGGTTTAGTTAAAAATTCCCATTATTTTCTTGAAAAAAATTATTTAGGGTAGCTTTTAAAGTTTTAATGTTCCTCCTTATGAAATATTGTCAACTAACATGTAATGCTATATATACAAGGTGTGGGTTGTTTTGATTCTGTTAAAGTTTCTAGTTTACTTCCTTTTTATATTTTTCTATTTAAACTATACTATCTTATGCTAAAAAGGGTAAACTATACTAATTAATCCACTAATAAATCAGAATTGCAAACTAAACTAAATAACTAAAATAAACTAAATGGCTAAAGTATGAACTAAAGATGCAAAATGCAGCACATAGAGTAAAATACACAAGTAGCAATGTATAAGTACTCAGAAAATAACAATAAAAGAAAAAGAGAAAAATACAGAAAAATATCCAAAATAAAATAAAAAGTATGTAGTGGTTCACCAAAATAAACGCTAGAGATGGCGACCTCCCCACACTTAAAATGAAGCATCGTCCTCGATGCTCAATCAAGCCTGGTGTGAAGGAGTGTCATCAATGGTAGGGATGGTAGCTGGGGTCTCCGTGGTGGTGGTGGGCTGAGGGTCTGGCTGCTGTGGAGGTGGGACGGACTGGAGCGGGATCTCCGGATCTGCAGCCTCTATCTGGGGCATAACCTCCTGATGCGGGGTAGCCTGCTCTGTGGCTGCCTGCTGATGAGGCTCCGCCTGGGAATGAGGCTCCTCCTCGTGCGCATCCTTCTCCTCGTGCTCATCCTCTGATGGCTCTGAAGGGGTGTCGGGCTCGGAGGGGATGTCGGCGCCCTGTCTGATCATCAGCTTCAGATGGGAATAGCGTCACCTGCTGCGGCGCTCTAATCTCTCATACCGGCGCCTGTTACGGCGCTCTATCTGATCAAGCTGGCAGAATAGACGGTGCACGAGGCGATAGACCGGCTCAGAGGCGGGTGGAGGTGCAGTGTTGGCAGCAGGGGCAGCTGGGGCAGCTGTGGATGAAGAGGGTCCAGCAGACGGAGGGGCTGTCTCATCAGTAGCAGTGACAGGTGGTGGTCTATAGCCCAAAGCAAGGAAGTTCCTGCTGTGCGGGATGATCTTCCTGCAGTCCGCTGCTGGTGGTCTCTCATAGGCATCCTCCCAAGGCACATCAGCCTGACGACCTAGCCGTGTAACCAGGTAAGGAAAGGGGAGGGTGCCTCGTACGTGGGCCCTGGCCATATAATGCCGGATAAAACGAGGTAAGTATATGTCCTTACCCTCCAGCACACACCAAAGGAGGGTGATCATGGTAGCCGGGATCTCCGTCTCGTGAGTACTCGGCATCACAAAATTACTCAAGATCTAATGCCATAGCCGAGCCTCATCATTTAAGTACACTCTCTTGATCCCTCTAGGCATAGTGGTGTTCTGACCCATCTCCCAAGGAACAGCAGGGTCGAGAGCTATCCGTGCCTTTACAGCATCCCAGTCAAACTTCATCTGGCCCATGTCCTCCTCAGCCTGTGCAAAACCATCTGGCTGATCGGACTTGGCTGGGAGCTGGAGAATGGTTTCTATGGCTTCCTCTATGACTAGAATTTGCTTTCCCCTCAGGTTTACTGCATCAAGGGTAGTAAGGTAGTAGTTGCAATAGAATTCCCTAACCCAAGATGCATTGACCTCTGTCAGTGGTCTCTCCAGAATGAACCAGCCCCGTTGCTTGATTTGCTCAGTAGTGTACTGCTGGAGGGCCTCTGGAATCTTCAAGGTACGTTCCAGGTATAGATTTCTGGAGTTTGCAAAAGCCGGGTACTTCAGTTCACAGTACCGGTTTGCAAATTTTATAGGATCATTTGCAGGAAGCAGCTGGTTAGCTTTCTCCTGCGGTGTGAAGTTCTTCTCCCGCCATGAGGTATTGTGCATTAGAGAAATGATGGACTGGGAGGAATCTCCTCTCTTGCGCTTGCCAGTGGCCTTGCCTTTACCTTTCCTGTGTGAGGCAGACATCCTGAAAAACAGAAAATCAGGAATGGATAAAAAATACGAAAGCAAATAGGCAATTTAAACAAAGGGAACTCAAAGCGGTAAGGGAGGAATAGAATAAGGAAAATGAGTATATGAAATGTGATTGAATTTATGTTAAATGGAAAAAAAAATAAGCAATATGCCATGGTTAGAAAGTTAGAGGAAAGTGAAAATAATAAGAAAAGAGATCAAAAGGGTTAGTATGGTTAGGATTTGAAAAAGAAATTAGTAAACAGCAACAGATTTGTACATAGGATAAAACAGAAGTAAGAACAGTGCAAGTAAACAGACCTAGATCTACTAACCACAGCCTAAGCTACCTAACAACCTGAAAATCCACTACAACATGCAAGTCTAACTATCCTAATTATGAACATAAATGGAATAAAAAATACAGAAAAATAACGAACAGATAGAAAGGGCTGCGTATTGCGGAACCTGGTAAGCGGAAGGGGTAGGACAGGGAAGAAGGTGGCTGCGGCGACGTTCGGCGCGGTGGTGGTGCACGGCAACGCGGTGGTGGCGGCGGAGGGGGTTGGTGGCGGAGAGAGGGTTTAGGTTAAGTGTTGGAGGAAGAGGATAGGGGTGGGAGGTGGGGGTTGGTGTTGCTGGCTGAAGGGGTGGGGCGCGGTGGATGGCCGGCGGTGGTGGGCGTTGGTGGCGGCGAGCAGCGGTGGAAAGGGGAGGAGAGAGGAAGAAGGAAGGAGAGAGAAGGGGGCTTGGTACGGCGGCGGTGGCGGGTCGGCGGCGGCGTCTGGGTGATGGTGCGGTGGCGGCTGGAAGGTGGTGGGTGGTGGTTGGAGGGAGAGGAGGCAGAGAAGGGGAAGAGGGGTGGGGGGG
>NC_029790.2:48501354-48527445 GCF_000816755.2 Arachis ipaensis | reverse complement strand
GGGGCGGTGGTGGTGGCGAGCAGCGGTGGAAAGGGGAGGAGAGAGGAGGAAAGAAGGAGAGAGAAGGGGAGGGGGTGGTACGGCGGTGGTGGCGGGTCGGCGGCGGCGTCTGGGGGATGGTGCGGTGGCGGCTGGAAGGTGGTGGGTGGTGGTTGGAGGGAGAGGAGGCAGAGAAGGGGAAGAGGGTTGGGGGTAAGGGCTGCGCGACTGATAGGGTTCGCGGGCTGAGGGGGGTTATATTTTCGAATCCACGCGGCCGCGTGGGGCACGCGGTCGCGTGGTTGGGACGAGAATGGGAGTGACGCGATCGCGTGGGGTGTGCGATCGCATGAGAGGGGGGAAAGAAGGGTGACGCGATCGCATGGGTCGCGCGATTGCGTCGCTGGAAGTCGTGCTAAACGCACGACTCCAGCGCCATTTTAGCGCAACTCTCTGTCTCCTTTTGGGGTGATGTGCAATCCATGCGACGCGATCGCGTCGCTCACGCGGTCGCGTGGGATTGGTATTGGGTAAGTGACGTCATCGCATGGGGCATGCGATCGCGTGGGCCAATTTGTGCGAAACGCACAAGGGCCGCACGATTCCAGCCCAACTTTCTGTTCATTGGATCCTTACGCCGATATATATGTCACGCGGCCGCGTGGGTCACGCGGCCGCGTGGGTCACGCGGCCGCGTAGGTCACGCGGTCGCATGGGGGGTGTTTTTCGCAATATGACGCGATCGCATGGGGCATGCGGTCGCGTCATGCAAACCCTTTTTTTTTTTTATATGCATGAAAAGGGCAGAATGCAATGACTATCATGGATGCTTATGCATGATTCCAGGTTTAATAAATTAAAAAGAAAAAGGAAAAATGAAAGCAATTAATAAGAAATAAATTGAAAAAGAAGCGACCATACCATGGTGGGTTGTCTCCCACCTAGCACTTTTAGTTAAAGTCCTTAAGTTGGACATTGGAAGAGTATCCTATTATGGTGGCTTGTGTTTAAATTCGTCCAAAGATCTCCACCAGTGCTTGGAATGCCAATAGCCTCCGGGGTCCCAAACTAGGCATGTAAAGCTCCTGCGCAGCTTTAAACAGATATCCAGCCTCCCGGGATGACGAATGTCAGAATATAATCCATGATCCCAAGCTGTGTTTTTAGATCCGCCTCCGTTTTGATTTGTAAGATTCCATTCGGGCGGGTCAAAGAGTAGAATCTCACCGTGGCGACCAAACGTCCTCCGTGATCCATGCAATTGAGCACGATACCAATCTGTGTACTTCGAGGTGAAGCGTAGAACCTTATTGAACCTGGTGCACCAGCTCTGAATACGAGCCATTTCCCTCTTACTCTTAAAGCCGCAGAGAGCTCTATGCTGGCCATCTGTTTCAAGCAAACCATATTCAAGTGAATAAGTAAAATTATAAGTTAAGGATTGTACCCACTTGAAGCTTGTATTGGGTGGCAATGGCCTTGGGATAGGTATTTTTGGTGGTTCTGCAAGTTCCGTTTCCTTGTGCTCTTCTGTGAATTCTTCCACTTCCTTGTAAAGATCTTCGATTGTATCTGTATTCTGGTCAAAGTCTTCTGTGTCTTCCTCATCACTTGAGTCATAGATTGGAGGTTGAGAGAAATCTACCTCCGCATCATCTTCATATTCACTTGGGGAAGATTCTTCGATCTCAGAGAATTCACTTGCGGACGCAAATTAATTACTAGGAGCACTAGACTTGTGACTATCATCATCAAGGAAATTTGCTTCTTGGATTATTCCGTCTGATTCTTCGTAAACGACTTGCCTTGGAGATTGTACAGTATCCTCCTTAGCATCAACTGTGGCATCTTGGACGGAGTTTTCCTCACTTCTGGATTCCCAAGGAAGTTCGGCATCGCCTAGATCTTCAACCAACTCTTCTTCTTGAACAATGACAGCTTCTTCCACTTGTTATAGTACGAATTCATTCTCTGTCTTGTCCACTGGAGTCTCTAGCATTTCTTTCATGCTACGCTCTTCATTGGGCTGTCCACATGGAGCTGTGGTTGATCCTTGTATATTTGAGCGCCTAGTGGCCCATTGAATTAGTGCTTGCTCCAGTTGTTGAATGGTTGTTTGAAAAAAGAGCAGAATGATTGATGGTTTAGAGGTTATAGAAACTCTCGTTGTGAGTATAGTTACTAAACCAAGCGATCAACCTTTCTTGCAAACGTGTTGGGTGTCACAAGTAACAAACCCCTTTAAAAATTGTTAATCGAGTATTCAAACCTCGGGTCGTCTTCTCAAGGAACTGCGAGGAAGTATGTTCTTATTATTGGCTATAAAGGTTGTAATCGGGGTTTAGAAGGTGAGAAGCAAGTAATTTAAATGACGAGTGAATTAAATGGCAAGTAAAAATAAATAATAACTGTAAAACAACTTTTGGCAAGATAAGGGAAATTAGAAGTCCAACTTTGTTATCCTTCTCAACAATAATAAAAGTTGTATCTTAATTCCACTTGGTCGACCTTTACTAGAGCAAAGGAAAGTCAAGGGACTAATTAAATTGACCTTTGAATCCTAATTATTTCCTAAGAAAAGGTTGGGATTATTTAAGTTCAACTTAATTAGCAAGATAACGATTATCAATTATGTTGAGTTTAATAACTGTTGAGTTACTGAATTCTTAACCAAAACCAAAAGGGGAAAAAGTAAAATTGCTGGAATGATAAAGAGATCCTTAGATGGGGAGCAATGGTACCTTAAATCAAAGAGAACAATCATATACTGAAAATACCTCAATTATCATTAATTCAATTAGAAATCTGTAACATGAAATAATTCATAAATTATAATAATCAATTCAAATGTTGGAATAAATAAAAGTAAAACTAAAAGAACATGAAACCTGGATCCAGAGTTACTCTTAAAACAAGAAGAAATCCTAAATCCTAAAAGAGAGAGAGAGAAGATCTCCCTCTCAACTAAATCTAAATCATTGAAAGATGAAAATATGCGAGCTCCCTTTGAATGGAAGCATTCTCACACTTTATAACCTCTGGTCTATGCTGTCTGTACTTGGATCTGGGCCAAAAAGAGCTTCAGAATTCGCTGGGGGCGTATTCTGTAATTTCTGGTGCGTGGCCTCTGTCACGCGTCCGCGTGGGTCACGCGGTCGCATCATTTGGAGCTTTTCCTTGCCACGCAGTCGCGTCAGTCATGCGACCGCGTCATGTGTATTCTACTTAAGGCGCGCGGTCGCGTCAGTCATGCGGCCGCGTCGCTGCTGATTTTTGCTTGGCACGCGATCGCGTCATCCATGCGATCGCGTGGATACTAGTTTCTTTAAAGCTCCGTTTTGCTTCCTCCTTCCATTCTAGTATGTTTCCTTTTTCATCCTTTAAGTCATTCTGCCTTAGAAAATCTGAAACTACTCAACACACTAATCACGACATCGAATGGAAATAAAGGTAATTAAAATAATTAATTTTTAAAGCTTAGGAAACATGTTTTTCACAACATGACATAATAAGAAAGGGAAAGTAAAACCATGCAATTAATGTGAATAAGTAGGTGAAGAGTTGAATAAATCACTCTAATTAAGTACAAATGAACTCATGAAATATGGTTTATCAATATGCTAGTGTTTAAGTGTGGGGGAATTGACGAATCCATATTTTACGATAATTTTTTGTTAGAATTGAGAGGATTTCATCATATAAACCTACACTTATTCCCTTAAATAGCATGCTTTTGAGATTTCCTCCTAAATTATGCTTGGTTGTGAAAACATGCTCATTTATGTTTAATTTAACCTATTTTATTCCAATTGCCTTCCATTCGATACCTTGATGCTGTTGGTGAGTGATTTCAGATATAAAAGGTAGGAATGGCATGTTGAGAATGGAAGAGGAGCATGCAAGGAGGAGAAAGCATGAAGAAACAAAGGAGAAGAGCATCGCGATGTGTACGTGTTCACAGCCTCTTGTGCGTACGTACAGGTAGCAAAGCAAAGCGAAGTGTGTGAGCGCACAGCATCGTTCGCGTCGCACGATCATCCAAAGTATTGCAAAGTGTGCGTACGCACAAGTACTTGCGCATGCCTTCATTAAAAACGCACGTGACTCGCGTTTTTGGGGGATTGGAAGCCCAATTCTGATGGCTAGAGCTCATATTGCAAAAGGCAAACAATGAACAGGATAGCATATCATTAGGAGTAGTTTTTTAGATAGTAGTTAGAGGCTGTAGGTTTAGTTTTTCTTCAAGTTTTCTCTCAACACCATTAGGATTTCTATTAGGGTTTTACATTTCAAGTTCCATTTTTCATTTTTTATCTTGGATTTTTGCTTGACACCATTGTAAATATTCCTTAATTACTGTTTTTTATAGTTACAATTTTTATACTCTTTCTTGTAGTTAAATTCATATTGTTAATATATATACTTCTTGCAGTTTTGATCTCTTGTTGATGATTTTGATGATTGATTATTATTACATGCTTGGTTGAGTTGCTATTATTGCTTTTGATTAATTGTTGCTTATAGTTCAAGCATCTTCTTAATTTTGTCATGATTTGTGTTTATGCCTACCAAGTGTTTATGGAAATGTCAATTTTGATTATGGGTTAAATTTTCACCCCTTGGCTTGGGGAAAATGAATATATGGGTTTCTAGAGTTGGAATGTCCAAGATTTAGTGATAATTCTTGGATTATTAATTGTTCTTGTTTCCACTAACACTAACTTGTTGCTAAGACAATTAGCAAGTGAGTTAGGATTTGTGGATTAAGAACAACTATGCTCACTTGACCTACTCTTCGATGTAAGGGTTAACTAAGTGAGATTAATCCATTACAATTGTCATAGTTGTGGTTGCAAAAAGGATAGGATCCCCTAGCTCATCCCAAGCCAAGATTCCTTTTATGCTTTGAATCACACACACACATACATCAATCACTTTTATATCTTACTTGTTAATATTACATAGCTAGTTCTTTAATCCCTTTATCAGTTCATTAATTGCAATTTTGAATGTTCTTTTATTCCTTTAATTGTTTATCTCTTTATTGAAAATCCCTTTTGTCTTCACAACCGAAATTGCGCACTCATTGGCACTAGTCCTTGGGAAACGACCCGGAAATTAAAACTTCTGGTTTATATTTGTTCCGAATAGTGACAATTTGTAATTCTAAACTTTGGAGTTGGTCGATTGTTGGGTTGGGGCTATACTTGCAACGCTAATTCCATTTTTGAGGAAAAAAATTCCTAACCTTCTCTAGGCCACGCACCACCCACCAACCCCCACCCACTTCAAAATCAAATTTTCCTCCCATTTAACCCACCCATGACCAAACCCAACTCTAGCCCACCCCTATAAATACCCCTCTAACTAACCCTTCAAACATACACACCTCATACACTCTAAAGCCCCCTTGGCCAAATTGCTTTCTCTCTCCATCTCCATCTATTTTCTTCTTCTTATACTCCATTATTCTCTTTTATTTATTTTTGCTCGAGGACGAGCAAAACTTTTAAGTTTAGTGTCGGAAAAGCGTTACTTTTTTGCTTTCCATTCCCACTTATGGCACTCAAGGTTGGAGCACCCTCTAGAAAGAGGAAAGGAAAGGCAGTAGCCGCCACCTCCGTATCTTAGGAGATGGAGAGATTCATCACCAAAACCCATCAAGATCACTTCTATGAAGTACTGGCAGAGAAGATGGTGATCCCTGAGGTCCCTTTCAAGCTCAAGAAGAATGAGTATCCAAAAATCCGAAGAGAGATCCGGAGAAGAGGTTGGGTAGTCCTAACCAATCCCATCCAAGAGGTTGGGATCTTAGTGGGGCAAGTGTTCTATGCTCATGCATGGGTTACGAAAAATCATGACATTAGTGTGAACCCAAATCCCAAGAATTGGAGCACCATGGGCGCTTAAAATGCACAAAATGAGCTTCCTAGGTGTTTTGGGCGCCACTATGGGCGCTTGAGGATATAACCATCACTTTGTTGCTCTTTGTTCATAGCCCAAATGGAATAGCACCATAGAATATCATATATCATTGGAAAGATCAGCTGGCTCCTTTTATGTTGGTGCTGTGTTGTGCACGAAATCGTGATTGTTCATTCCTTGGTAACAGCGCCAAAAACTTGGTACACACGTTCATAATCTTAATTCTTTGTCACAACTTGGCACAACTAACCAGCAAGTGCACTGGGTCGTCCAAGTAATAAACCATACATGAGTAAGGGTCGACCCCATGGAGATTGTCAGCTTGAAGCAAGCTATGGTCATCTTGCAAATCTCAGTCAGGCGGATTCAAATGGTTACGGTGAATTGATAGTTAAAATATAATTAAAATATAAAATGGGATAGAAATACTTATGTAATTCATTGGTGAGAATTTCAGATAAGCATATGGAAATGCTTTTGTTCCTTCTGAACCTCTGCTTTCCTACTGTCTTCATCCAATCCTTCATACTCCTTTCCATGGCAAGCTGTATGTTGGGCATCACCATTGTCAATGGCTACATCCCGTCCTCTCAGTGAAAATGGTCCAAATGCGCTGTCACCGCACGGCTAATCATCTGTCGATTCTCGATCATGCTGGAATAGGATTCAGTAATCCTTTTGCGTCTGTCACTACGCCCAGCACTCGCGAGTTTGAAGCTCGTCACAGCCATCCCTTCCTAGATCCTACTCAGAATACCACAGACAAGGTTTAGACTTTTTGGATCTCAATAATGGCCGCCAATAATTCTAGCCTATACCACGAAGACTCTGATCGTAAATCAGGAGGCTAAGAGATATGCATTCAAGCTTGCTTTCATGTAGAACGGAAGTGTTTGTTAGGCACGCGTTCATAAGTGAGAATGGTGATGAGCGTCACATAATCATCACATTCATCATGTTCTTGTGTGCGAATGAATATCTTAGAGAAGAAATAGGCTTGAGTTGAATAGAAAAACAATATTACTTTGCATTAATTCATGAGGAACAACAGAGCTCCACACCTTAATCTATGGTGTGTAGAAACTCTACCGTTGAAAATACATAAGTGAAAATAGGGTAGACATGGCTGAGTGGCCAGCCTCCCAAGGAGGTCTCAGAACGTAAAAGTTACATAATGTGTTCCAGAGATGTGAAATAAATTACTAAAAGTAGTTTTTATACTAAACTAGTAACTAGGGTTTACAAAAATGAGTAAATGATGCAAAAATCCACTTCTGGGCCCACTTGGTGTGTGCTTGGGCTGAGCATTGAAGCTTTCTCGTGTAAAGGTCTTCCTTCGAGTTGAACGCCAGTTTGTAACTTGTTTCTGGCGTTTAACTCTGCTTTGCAACTTGTTTCTGGCGTTTAACGCCAGAATAGGACAGAAATCTGGCGTTGAACGCCAGTTTGTGTCATCTAAACTTGGGAAAAATATAAACTATTATATATTGCTGGAAAGCCCTGGATGTCTACTTTCCAACGCAGTTGAGAGGCGCCATTTGGACTCGTGTAGCTCCAGTAAATCCACTTTGAGTGCAGGGAGGTAAGAATCCAACAGCATCTGCAGTCCTTCTTCAGCCTCTGAATCTGATTTTTGCTCAAGTCCCTCAATTTCCGCCAGAAATTACCTAAAATCACAGAAAAACACACAAACTCATAGTAAAGTCCAGAAATGTGATTTTTATTTAAAAACTAATAAAAATATACTAAAAACTAATTAAATCATACTAAAAACTATGTAAAAATAATGCCAAAAAGCGTATAAATTATCCGCTCATCACAATTCCAAACTTAAATTGTTGCTTGTCCCCAAGCAACTGAAAATCAAATAGGATAAAAAGAAGAGAATATACTATAAATTCCAAAATATCAATGAAACTTAGCTCCAATCAGATGAGCGGGACTAGTAGCTTTTTGCTTCTGAACAGTTTTGGCATCTCACTTTATCCTTTGAAGTTCAGAATGATTGGCATCTTATAGGAACTTAGAATTTAGATAGTGTTATTGATTCTCCTAGTTTAGTATGCTGATTCTTGAACACAGCTACTTTATGAGTCTTGGCCGTGGCCCTAAGCACTTTGTTTTCCAGTATTACCACCGGATACATAAATGCCACAGTCACATAACTGGGTGAACCTTTTGAGATTGTGACTCAGCTTTGCTAAAGTCCCCAATTAGAGGTGTCCAGGGTTCTTAAGAACACTCTTTTTTGCTTTGGACCTTGACTTTAACCGCTCAGTCTCAAAGTTTCACTTGACACCTTCACGCCACAAGCACATGGTTAGGGATAGCTTGGTTTAGCCGCTTAGGCCAGGATTTTATTCCTTTAGGCCCTCCTATCCACTGATGCTCAAAGCCTTGGATCCTTTTTATTTTCGCTTGCCTTTTGGTTTTAAGGGCTATTGGCTTTTTGCTCTTGCCTTTTGGTTTAAAGAGATTTTGGTTTTTTCTGCTTGCTTTTTCTTTTTCTTTCTTTTTTTTTCGCTATTTTTTTCTTTTCTTTTTTTTTTCTGCAAGCTTTTGTATTCACTACTTTTTCCTGCTTCAAGAATCATTTTTATGATTTTTCAGATTATCAAATAACATTTCTCCTTTTTCCTTATTCTTCAAGAGCCAACATATTTAACATTCATAAACCACAATATCAAAAGACATATGCACTGTTCAGACATTCATTCAGAAAACAAAAAATATTGTCACCACATCAAAATAATTAAACTAGTTTCAGGGATGAATTCGAAACCATATACTTCTTGTTCTTTTGTAATTAAAACATTTTTCATTTAAGAGAGGTGATGGATTTATAGGACATTCATAGCTTTAAGACATAGACACTTAAACACTAATGATCATATAATAAAGACACAAACATCAATAAAACATAAGGCTCAAAAATAAAAAAACAGTAAAATAAATAGACAAGGAGATTAAGGAATGAGTCCACCTTAGTGAGGGTGGCGTGTTCCTCTTCTTGAAGAACCAATGGTACTTTTGAGCTCCTCTATGTCTCTTCCTTGCCTTTGTTGCTCCTCCCTCATAGCTCTTTGATCTTCTCTTATTTCATAAAGGATGATGGAGTGCTCTTGATGCTCCACCCTTAGTTGTCCCATGTTGGAGCTTAATTCTCCTAGGGAAGTGTTGATTTGCTCCCAATAGTTTTGTGGAGGAAGATGCATCCCCTGAGGCATCTCAGGGATTTCATGGTGGGAAATTTCCTCGTACTCTTGTTGAGGTCCATGATCTCTTGTTTGCTCCATCCTTTTCTTAGTGATGGACTTGTCCTCTTCAATGAGGATGTCTCCCTCTATGTTAATTCCAGCCGAATTGAAGAGGTTGCATATGAGGTGAGGAAAGGCTAACCTTGTAAAGTTCTTGAGGTATAATCTCATGGACTTCCACCTCCTCTCCAATCATGATACTATGGATCATGATGGCCCGGTCTATAGTAACTTCAGACCGGATTACTAGTAGAAATGATAGAGTGTTGAATGAACTCTAGCCATCCCCTAGCCACTGGTTTGAGGTCATGCCTTCTTAATTGAACCGGCTTGCCTCTTGAGTCAATTTTCCATTGAGCTCCTTCCTCACATATGTCAATGAGGACTTGGTCCAATCTTTGATCAAAGTTGACCCTTCTTGTGTAGCGGCGTACATTCTCTTCCATCATTGGCAGGTTGAACGCCAGCCTTACATTTTCTGGACTGAAATCTAAGTATTTCCCCCAAACCATGGTAAGCCAATGCTTTGGATTTGGGTTCACACTTTGATCATGGTTCCTAGTGATCCATGTGTTTGCATAGAACTCTTGAACCATTAGGATCCCGACTTGTTGAATGGGGTTGGTGAGAACTTCCCAACCTCTTCTTCGAATCTCATGTCGGATCTCCGGATACTCATTGTTTTTTAGCATGAAAGGAACCTCAGGGATCACTTTTTTCTTGGCCACAACTTCATAGAAGTGATCTTGATGGACCTTTGAGATAAATCTCTCCATCTTCCATGACTCAGAGGTGGAAGCAATTGCCTTCCCTTTCCTCTTTCTAGAGGTTTCTCTTGCCTTAGGTGCCATATATGGTTATGGAAAAACAAAAAGTTATGCTTTTACCACACCAAACTTAAAATGTTTGCTCGTCCCCGAGCAAAAGAAGAAAGAAAAAAGTAGAAGAAGAAGAAAATGGAGGAGATGGGGGAAGAAGATGTATTTGGCCAAGGAGAAGAAGAGAGGGTTGTGTTGCGTGAAAATGAAGAAGGAGTGAGGGGTTTATATAGGAGTGAGGGGGGGTGTAGGGTTCGGCCAATAGGGTTGGGTTTGGGAGGAAAATTAGTTTGAATTTTGAACGTAGGTGGGGTTTATGAGGAAGAGAGGATGGATGTGAGTGGTGAAGAGGTGATGGGAAAGAGGGATTGAGGTGATTGGTGAAGGGTATTTGGGGAAGAGAGTTATGAAAAGGTGTGAAGAGGAGAGAAGAAAAAGTGGGGATCCTGTGGGGTCCACAGATCCTGAGGGGATCCTGTGGGGTCCACAGATCAAGTGGGGTCAGGGACTTAACATCCCTGCTCCAATTAGGCGTGTAAAACGCCCTTGCTATGTAATCCTGGCGTTTAACGCCAGACTGCTGCCTGTTTCTGGCGTTAAACGCCCAAATGTAGCTTGTTTCTGGCATTTAACGCCAGGCAGATACTTGTTTCTGGCGTTAAACGTCAGCTTGGTGCCTGTTTCTGGCGTTAAACGCCAGACAGATGCTTGGTTCTGGCGTTTAAACGCCAGACTACTCTCCTCCAGGGTGTACTATTTTCAATGCTGTTTTTCATTCTATTTTTGATTTTTCAGTAGTTTTTGTGACTTCACATGATCATCAACCTAATAAAACATGAAATAACAAAAAGAAAATAAAATAGATAAGATTAAATAACATTAGGTTGCCTCTCAACAAGTGCTTCTTTAATGTTAATAGCTTGATAGTGAGCTCTCATGGAGCCTCACAGATAATCAGAGCAAGGTTGGAACCTCCCAACACCAAACTTAGAGTTTGAATGTGGGGGTTCAACACCAAACTTAGTGTTTGGTTGTGGCCTCCCAACACCAAACTTAGAGTTTGACTGTGGGGGCTTTGGTTGACTCTGTAGTGAGAGAAACTTTTCATGCTTCCTCTCCATGGTTACAGAAGGAGATCCTTGAGTTTTAAACACAAGGTTGTCCTCATTCAGTTGAAGGACCAACTCTCCTCTATCCACATCTATCACAGCTCTTGCTGTGGCTAGGAAGCGTCTTCCAAGGATGATGGATTCATCCTCTTCCTTCCCAGTGTCTAGGATTATGAAATCAGCAGGGATGTAAAGGCCTTCAACCTTTACTAACACATCCCCTACTTGAGTTGTCTGCCATCTTTAATGAGATTCTAGCAGCTTGCACCTCAAAGATCCCTAGTTTCTCCATTACAGAGAGTGGCATTAAGTTTATTCCTGACCCCAGGTCACATAGAGCCTTCTCAAAGGTCATAGTGCCTATGGTACAGGGTATTAAGAATTTGCCAGGATCCTGTTTCTTTTGAGGTAATTTCTGCCTATCCAATGCATTCAGTTTATTGGTGAGCAAGGGAGGTTCATCTTCCCAAGTCTCATTACCAAATAATTTGGCATTCAACTTCATGATTACACCAAGGTATTTAGCAACTTGCTCTTCAGTAATGTCTTCATCCTCTTCAGAGGATGAATACTCATCAGAGCTCATAAAGGGCAGAAGGAGGTTCAATAGAATCTCTATGGTCTCTAGATGAGTCTCAGATTCCTTTGGTTCCTCAAAAGGATACTCCTTATTGGTCACTGGACGTCCCATGAGGTCTTCTTCACTAGGATTCACGTCCTCCTCCTCCCTTGTAGGTTTGGCCATGATGGTCAAATCAATGGCCTTGCATTCTCTCTTTAGATTTTCTTCTGTATTGCTTGGGAGAGTACTAGGAGGAGTTTCAGTGACCCTTTTACTCAGCTGGCCCACTTGTGCCTCCAAATTTCTAATGGAGGACCTTGTTTCATTCATGAAACTTACAGTGGCCTTAGATAGATCAGAGACTATATTTGCTAAGCTAGATGGATTCTGCTCAGAATTCTCTGTCTGTTGCTGAGTGGATGATGGAAAAGGCTTGCTATTGCTAAACTTATTTCTTCCACCATTATTAAAGCCTTGTTGGGGATTTTGTTGATCCTTCTATGAGGGATTATAGGTGTTTCCATAGGGTTCACCCATGTAATTCACCTCTGCTATTGCAGCGTTTTCAGGATCATAAGCTTCTTCTTCAGAAGATGCCTCTTTAGTACTGTTGGATGATTCCTTCAATCCATTCAGACTCTGAGAGATCATATTGACTTGCTCAGTCAATATTTTATTCTGAGCCAATATGGCATTCAGAGTATCAATTTCAAGAACTCCCTTCCTCTGAGGCGTCCCATTACTCACAGGATTCCTTTCAGAAGTGTACATGAACTGGTTATTTGCAACCATGTCAATGAGTTCTTGAGCTTCTGCAGGCATTTTCTTTTGGTGAATGGATCCACCTGCAGAATGGTCCAATGACATCTTTGATAATTCAGACAGACCATCATAGAATATATCCAGGATGATCCATTCTAAAAGCATGTCAAAAGGACACTTTTTGGTCAGTTCCTTGTATCTCTCCCAAGCTTCATAGAGGGATTCACCTTCCTTTTGTCTGAAGGTTTGAACATCCACTCTAAGCTTACTAAGCTTTTGAGGAGGAAAGAACTTGGCTAAGAAAACCGTGACCAGCTTATCCCAAGAGTTCATGATATCTTTAGGTTGAGAGTCCAACCATATTCTGCTAGCTCTGTCTCTTACAGCAAATGGGAAAAGCATAAGCCTGTAGACCTCGGGATCAACCCCATTGGTCTTAACAGTATCACAGATCTACAAGAATTCAGTTAAGAACTGAAAAGGATCTTCTGATGGAAGTCCATAAAACTTGCAGTTCTGTTGCATCAGAGAAACTAATTGAGGTTTCAGCTCAAAATTGTTTGCTCCAATGGTAGGGATTGAGATGCTTCTTCCATGTAAATTGGAATTTGGTGCAGTAAAGTCACCAAGCATCTTCCATGCATTGTTATTATTTTTGGCCATGTCTCCTTCTTTTTCGAAAATTTATGTAATGTCCTCTTCAGAGTGTTGTGTTTTAGCTTCTCTTAGCTTCCTCTTCAGAGTCCTTTCAGGTTCCGGATCAGCTTCAACAAGGATGTTTTTATCTTTGCTCCTGCTCATATGAAAAAAGAAGAAAACAGAAAAGAAAATATGGAATCCTCTATGTCACAGGATAGAGATTCCTTTATGTGAGTAGAAGAAGATATGAATAGAAGAAGGAGAATCCAAACACAAGGGTGAGGAATAGGTTCGAATTCTTAGATGAAGAGGAGTGTTAGTAAATAAATACATAATTAAAAGGAGATGAGGGAGAAGAATTTTCGAAAATCAATTGAAAAGAAAAGAAAAATATTTTTGTTTTTAAATTGAATTTAAAATAAAAAAATAAAAATTAAAGTTCGAAAATTAAGAATGGAAAATTGAATCAAATTAAATTAAATTTAGAACAATTAGTTAATTTAAAAAGGAATTTTTAAAAAGAGGGAGGAAATTTTCGAAAATTAGAGATAGAATTAGTTAGGTAGTTTTGAAAAAGATATGATTGAAATAGTAAACTTTTAAAATCAAACAAAAAGTCAAGTAGTTAATTGAAAAAGAATTGAAAATCAATTTTTGAAAAGATAAGAAGTTAGAAAAGAAGTTGGAAAAGATTTTGAAATTGATTTTGAAAAAGATATGATTGAAACTTAATTTGAAAAAGATTTAAAAAAAGAAATTTAAAAACATTTGATTTTTGAAATCAAAGTTGATTACTTGACTAACAAGAAACTAAAAAGATATGATTCTAGAGTTTAAAGATTGAACCTTTCTTATTAGGCAAGTAACAAACTTAAAAATTTTGAATCAATCACATTAATTGTTAGCATTAATTTCGAAAATATGAAATAAAAATAAGAAAAAGATTCTGAAAATAATTTTGAAAGTTTCGAAATTTATAAAAGAAAAATGAAAAAGATTTGATTTTTGAAAAAGATTTGAAAAATATAGAATTTTTAAATTGAAAATTTGATTTGACTCATAAGAAACAACTAAATTTTAAAAAGTTTTGAAAAAGTCAACTCAAATTTTCGAAAAATTAATGAGTGAAAAAAGGAAAGATATTTTTTTGATTTTCGAATTTTTAATGATGAGAGAAAAACACCAAAAAGACTCAATTATCACTTATGTATTTTCAACGGTAGAGTTTCTACATACCATAGATTAAGGTGTGGAGCTCTGCTGTTCCTCATGAATTAATACAGAGTACTATTGTTTTTCTATTCAATTCAAGCTTATTCTGATTCTAAGATATCCATTCGCACTTCAATATGAATGTGATGATCATGATAGTCATCATCATTCCCAACCTATTAATGCGTGCCTGACAACCACTTCCGTTCTACCTTAGATTGAATAAGTATCTCTGGGATTCCTTAATCAGAATCTTCGTGGTATAAGTTAGAATCCATGGACGGCCATTCTTGAGATCCGGAAAGTCTAAACCTTGTCTGTGGTATTCCGAGTAGGATCTGGGAAGGGATGGCTACGAAGAGCTTCAAACTCGCGAGTGCTGGGCGTAGTGACAGACGCAAAAGGATCAATGGATCCTATTCCAGTATGATCGAGAACCGACAGATGATTAGCCAAGCAGTGACAGCGCATTGGACCATTTTCACTGAGAGGACAGGATGTAGCCATTGACAACGGCGATGCCTAACATACAGCTTGCGATAGAAAGGAGTATGAATGATTGGATGAAGACAATAGGAAAGCAGAGGTTCAGGAGGAACGAACGCATCTCTATACGCTTATCTGAAATTCTCACCAATGAATTACATAAGTATCACTATCTTTATTTTATATTTTATTTATCTTTTAATTACTAAATCTCCATAATCAATTGAATCCGCCTGACTGAGATTTACAAGGTGACCATAGCTTACTTCAAGCCGACAATCTCCGTGGAATCGACCCTTACTCACGTAAGGTTTATTACTTGGACGACCCAGTGCACTTGCTGGTTAGTTGTGCGAAGTTGTGACAAAGAACTAAGATTATGAACGTGCGTATTAAGTTTTTAGTGCCGTTACCAAGGAATAGAACCGTCACGATTTCTGCGCACCAAGTTTTTGGCGCCGTTGCCGGGGATTGTTCGAGTTTGGACAACTGACGGTTCATCTTGTTGCTCAGATTAGGTAATTTTATTTTATTTTCAAGCTTTTTATTTCTTATTTTCGAAAAAAAAATAAAAAAAACCAAAGATTTCTTCTTTTTCGTTTTTCCAAAATAATTTTCGAAAAATCCAAAAAAATTATAAAATCATAAAATCTAAAATAATTTTTGTGTTTCTTGTTTGAATCTTGTGTCAGTTTCTAAGTTAGGTGTCTTGCATGTTTTCTTTTATTAAAAATTTTTCAAAAATACATACTTGATGTTCATCATGATCTTCAAAGTGTTCTTGGTGTTTATCTTTGCATTCAAGGTGTTCTTGCATGTTTCCTTTGTTTTGATCCAAAATTTTCATGCATTGAGTCTTTTTGATATTTTTCTCTTTCCTTGTTAAAATTCAAAAATCAAAAAAAAAATCTTTCCCTTATTTTTTCATAAATTTGTCGAAAATTTGAGTTGACTTTTTTATGAGCGAGTTTTGCTCGATGGTCTAGATTTTCTTCTTATAGAAAGAATTACTTCATTGTAAGCATAGCTCCAAACCATCAAACAATTCCCACATCAAAAATTTAAGTTGTCACAATTAACAAACCCCAATGAATTTATAACCAGAGTATTTGGGCTCCGGATCGTCTCACGAAGAGTTGCAATGAAATGTATGATTATTGGCTATGAGGGGTATAGGGGGGTTTTGGTTGATTAGAGGGGCAATAAAATAAAAAGACAAGAAAAGTAAATTGAGCAAGTAATTAAAGAAAGCAAGTAATAAAGAGAGACATTCATCGCAATGGATTGAGATCATAGGCTTTCTATCCTAGTCATGCATGATTAATTCATCTTATTTAGTTAACTCACACATCGAGAGAATGTCAAACAAGACAAATTAATCATGTCACAAATATAAACAAGAATTTATCTCATTACGTCAACTCTAACAAATAGGGAGAAAGTCTAATGAGACTAGCTAATCTCAATCCAAAAGTCCTAATCGACTTACTAATTAAAATAGCAAAAGATTAGCGTCAATGGAAACAATATTCCAAAAGTCCTAATCAACTCACTAATTTAATTAGCAAAATATTAGCGTCAATGGAAACAATATTAGCTAACAACTCTAGATCACCAACATAAGTTGGGTTTTCATGACTCAAGATTGCCTAATTACTCTCTCCAAGCCAAGAATGCTCAAAAATCTACACTAAGGCCCAACCAAGCATTTTGTCAAACACTTGGTGGGTACAAAAGAAAAGCATGGTAAATGAGCAAGAATAGTAAAATCTACCAACTACAAATTGCAAGGAAAGTAAATTCACAACTCAATTGCAAGGAATTAAACAACAACAAATCAAATCAACAATAAAGGAACATGAATCATAAATTGCATTAAAGGAAAATGGAAGAACAAAAGTGTATCAACAACAAAGTAAGCAATTATAAGAATGAAATACAAAATTAGAGAGAGGAAGAGTAGAGGAACAAGAAATTGTAAAGAAAAAGTAAATCAAAGCATGAATTAAACCTAGATCTAAGATGAAAATTATCCTAACCTAATTCTAGAGAGAAGAGGGAGCTTCTCTCTCTAGAAAATTAACTAAAGGTTTATGTTGGCTAAACTAATTGCTCCCCCCTTGCCCAAGCTTGAATTCTGCATGAAATAGCATTAGAAATGAGTTGGGTTGGGCGCAAAGTGCTTCAGAAATCGCTGGGGGCGATTTCACCTTAGTGGGCCACGGCAGAATCGGCGCGCACGCGTACATGGCACGTGCGCGCCCCTGAGCGCAAAGTAACATATGGTAAAATTTATATCATTTCGAAGCCCCGGATGTTAGCTTTCCAATGCAACTGGAATCGCCTCATTTGAACCTCTGTAGCTCAAGTTATGGTCGATTGAGTGCGAAAAGGTCGGGCTTGACAGCTTTCCAGTTCCTTCATTTCTTCATTTGTTCTCCCGCTTGCATGCTTTTCTCCTCACTTCTTCCATCCAATACTTGCCCTATGAACTTGAAATCACTTAACAAATACATCAAGGCATCGAATGGAATTAAAGTGAACTAAAATTACCAATTTTAGGGTCTAAAAAGCATGTTTTCACATTTAAGCACAATTCAAGGGAGAATTACAAAACCATGCTATTTTATTGAATAAATGTGAGAAAAGGTGATAAAATCCCCCAAAATAAGCACAAGATAAACCACAAAATCAGGGTTTATCAAATCTCCCCACACTTAAACTAAGCATGTCCTCATGCTAAAATCAAGAAAGAAGCAAAGGGACATCAACATTTATTCAATGCAAACTAACTACATGCAATCTATCTATATGCAATCTATCTACATGAATGCATCCACTTGGTCAAAATAAATCAATTACCAAGAATACATATACAGACACAAGGGCTAAGGCAATAGCAATCACTCAACCCACAATTGAATTAAATTATTAGGAAGATTTTACAAACTTGCAAGAAAAGACATGATCATGGGTGAAAACATGTAATTGAGCAATCGAACCCTCACCGGATGTGTATCCGCTCCAGTTACTCAAGTGTATGGGGTTGATTCACTCAATCCTCCCTTAATCATGCTTTTCAAGATTTGTTTTTCATCTAACAATCAACAATTATTTCATGCATGCATACAAATATCATGAGGACTTCCCATAGGTTGTAATGGGGTTAGGGTCAAGGTAAGATGCATATGGTCAAGTGGGCTTGAGATTTGAATCTTTGATTAACTTAAACTTCCCACCTAACCTATGACAACCTATATAATTCTAAACAAACCTAACTACCCATTCTTCACTTTTCACACACACTCATGTATTCTTTTTTTTCTTTTTTTTTTCACCACACATATGCATTGATTTTTATTGAACCTTGAACTTTGGGGCATTTTGTCCCCTTTTTATTGCAATTCTTTTTCTTTCTTTTTCTATATATATATTTTTGTTTCTTTTTGTTGTTCTCATTCATTTTTTTTCATAAAGTATTTATACAAGTACCAATGCATATGGTTTTACATTTGATTAATACATGAGTATGTACCCAATTTCCAAAATTTTTCAACAAAAATTCAAAACACACTTTTATCTCTACCCAATGTTTCCAATTCTCCCAAAATCAAATGATAAACACTCTCATTAGCCTAAGTTAATCAAAGATCCAAACAAGGGATATTTATTGTTTTTCACTTAGGCTTGTAATGTGCTACAATTAAGAACAAATGGGTTAAGCATAGGCTCAAATTGGTTATCAATAGAAGATAAAAGGTAGGCTATTTGGGTAAGTGAGCTATTTGAACAATGGCCTCAATCATATAAATGCATGTATACACAAAATAATGGACATATAGAATTAAACAAATCAAAGATTACAATCATAGGAAGAGAATAATGCACACAAGAATGAAAATAAGTGGTCATATATGATGTAACCACACAATTAGGCTCAAATCTCACATGCTTGTGTTCTTAGCTCAAAACATGATCCACAAAGTATATAATTCAAGCAAGTTCTAAAAAAATTTTTTTTTCAATTGGGGTGCCCTATAGATAAAATCCTAGGAAAATATCATGATTTTGACTAAGCTTAATATATACATATGCAAAATAAGAAAATACAACTAAAAATCCTAAAAGACCTAAAAATGAAATGCAAAAGTGTTGGGATTAGAAACTTGTCACCCAAAAATGCCGAGCGGTCGGACGACCTCCCCACACTTAAAAGTTTGCACCGTCCTCGGTGTACTCAAAAATGAGCAAGGGGGTACGGCGACTCTCCGAGTTGCCACCTTCAGCTGGTAGGTCAACCGGTTGCTGTGTGTTCTTCCTTCCGCTTCCATTTTTGCTTATGGTGCATCGATCATGAAAAACAAAATAAACACCATAAGATGAGAAAATACAAAAGCTAGGAAGCGTGAATTGTTGGAATGAGGTGAGTCACTAGAATTGAGTGAGTGAATTAGTGTGACATTAATGAAAAATAGGTGTGTGGGTTCTAAAATTGCGCGCGGTTTAGAACACACACACACGCTAGTATAAAAAGCTATGTCACATTTACACAAAAGGAAGCATACACTTCACTCATTCTAGTGTGCTTGAAATACTTCAAAAGACTTGTAGGGTAAGGGCAACCAAACAAGTAGTGAAGAAGCATAAAAGCATTCAAGCAAAAATCAAGCAATTGTGAAATTGGATAATGCATGGACATTAATAGATGTGTAGGTAGACTTAGTGAACAAAATGGTTTATGAAACTCACACAACAATCAATGACACATATTAAAGTTGTTGCAACATCTAAGTGACATAGAGGTGAAACACATGGATGCTATGGAACTTAGGAAGAAGAAGATAAAAGTGGAAATCAATCACATAGCAAGCATGGACCACAAAGCTTTACAAAGCTCAAAAATATGTCACTAGGTAAGCTTTCGATCCAATTTCACAATTCCACAAACTCAATGCATGAAATAGGTGATGATCAATTAGAACAAGCATCCTAAAAAAATGCATTGATAATATACAATTGCCTAACAATAGATGATGAATGCATGGTGGCCAAAACATGCAATTCAAAGAGGTAAGATGCATGAAGGCAATGTAACAAGTACTTGGTATTCACAAATGTTCAACATGAAAATTCAAGACCAAGTAATAAATTGCAACCTCAACAAAGGAATCCAACAATGACAATAACAACAATGATGTTAAACTAACATCCCATTAGTAATAAGCAGCAGTAAATGGTAAACAAGATTAGTAATCCAACACTTATAATGGAAATCAAAAATTAAACTAACTAACTAACTAAAAGAAACGGTGTTATATGATGTTTGGTAGTGTCGGATGATGTTTTAAGAGTGGAAAGAAAAGAGAAGGAAAGAAATGGAAAGAGGAGAAGAAAAGAGGGTGAGTGAAACAGGGCAATCCATGCGTGCGCGTCATGTGCGCGTAAGCGTGGGTTGATGAAAATGGAAGCGACGCGGACGCGTACAACACGTCTGCGCGTCGGTGGGTTATTTCGAGAGTGGCGCGTCCGCGCAAGGTACGCGTGCGCGTGCCTTTGGGCACAAAGTTGGCACACTCCAGGCACAACTCTCGGGAAAATGTATGGAGGGGTGGAAAAGTTCAATCCACGCGTACGCGTACATGGCGCGTCCGCGTGGATGGTCAAAAATGCTTGAGGCGTGCCTACGCGCCAGGTGCGCGCACACGCGGGTTGGTGCTCTATTTTTCAAAAATTGTTTTCATTGTTTTTGCACCAAACCAAGCATTCCAAACCTCCAAACAGCTACCACAACATCATAGAACCTTATTTAATCTACTAGAGTCCCAAACAAACTTAACAAATCAATTCAAAACATGAAATTAAATCTAAATTACCAATATTTACAAAGAGGAAAAGGGAAAGATGTTACCATGGTGGGTTGTCTCCCACCTAGCACTTTTGTTTACTGTCCTAAAGTTGGACTTATGGGGAGCTCCTATCAAGGTGGCTTGTGCTTGAATCCATCCTTGAACATCCACCAATGCTTGGTTCTCCATTGTGCCTCAAGATTCCTTATCATTTGCACCAAGTGTTGATGGAGTTCTTCACAAGTTTGGGGCTCCCAAAATTGATTTTCTCCTTGTAATCCGGGGTCCCACACTTTGTTTTCACACCCGTCTTGAAGTTGACTCTCATTATTAGCCCATCCGGGTGGTGAGCAAGGTGAATTCTCTATAAAGTGACCAACAATCCTTCTAGACCCATCTAGGTGAGCACTACTCCAACCTTTATATCTCATGTTTGATGCATCAACCATAATGAGCCTTGATTTGCAACGCCAACCACGAAACATCTTTCTTTTACGCTTCATCCCACAAAGCATCCTAAGTTGGCCATCCATTTCAAGCAAACCATATTCAAGTGGGGTAATAATGATAATATAAAGGGGTTTTACCCACTCAAATGAAGGTGTAGATGGCAACCTAGGCAAAGGTAATTCCAAGGGTCTTGACAAGGCATCTTCAATTCCCATCCTCCTTTTTCTAAGGACTTCCACCTCTTCACAAGATCTCTTAATTTCAATCCTTTGTTCAATAATTTCATCTAAACATTTTCCCTTACTCAAATCACAAATGGGAGGACAAGAGAGATTTACCTCCACATTGCTTTCCATCTCTTTGGGAGAAAGTTCTTCATGCTCAAAGGATTCTTCACCACTAAGACTTGATGCTTGATCTCCATCACCATGGGAACTCAATTCTTGCTCTATCCCATCCAATTCTTCATAAGAGATATGCCTTGGAGGTTGTGCACATTCCTCCTTAGCATCAAATTCAATCATCTTGGAGGGGTTTTCTTCAATCCTAGACTCCCAAGATGGTTCCGCATCTCCTAAGTCTTCAACCACTTCTTCCCGTTGTTCAATAATCCCTACCTCCTCCTCTTGTTGCATTTCTTGATTTAACTCCTCTTCTTCACCTTGGAGCTTCAAGTTCACTCCCTCGCTAAGCTCCTTGGTTGCTTCTCCACATTCCACAATGGAAGTGCCTTGATCGCATAGGCTTAGGCGGGATGAGACTATGTTGCTAATGGCTTCTACCATGATAGCCGTTTTTGCTCTTAACTCCTCAAATTTCTTTTCATCCTCCTCGTGTCACCTTAAGAGATGAGATTCAAGATCTCTCAATTCTAGCATGAGGGCTTCATCAGGAGGTGATGGTAGAAGAGAGGGTTCATTGTTTGAGGGAAGTGTATTGTAGTTGGAAGGTGGTTCTTCTTGGTAGGGTTGTGGTGGTTCAATATTTCCCATTCTTTCCATTTGTTGCACAAAACACTCCATGGTTGCTTGAAATTGATCTAATGTCTCCTTGAAATGATCCCTTGACTCTTGTTCTTCTTGGATATCATGAGTAGGATCATATGACTCTTGGATTGAAGGACATGAGTATTCTTCCATGGGAGATTGTGGTGGAAAGTGGTATTCATCTTGTGGTTGGAAATTTTCATACATTGGAGGTGGTTCATCTTGGTAATAATATGGAGGGGGTGGCTCTTGAAAATGTTGATGTTGGAATGGTGGTGGCTCTATGTGTGGCTCATATGGCTCATATGGTTATTGGTAGGATGGATATGGATTAGGGTCATATGAAGATAGTTGGTAAGAAGGGGCTTGTGAGTATGGTTGAGGGCTATGTTGAGGATATGGCTCATAGGCATATGGTGGTGGTTCTTGAAAGTCACAAGGGGATTCACCACAACCATTGGATTGATATGCATCATAGAATGGCTCTTCTTCATAGTGCATTGGTAGAGGTTGTTGCCATGAGGATTGATCATAAGCTTGGGGCTCCTCCCACCTTTGATCTCCAAATCCTTGATGCACATCCTCATTGAAGCTTCCATTTTCTACAACATAGTTTGAACCAAACTCATGGCCAAAGTGATAAGAATTCATGGTGATAAGAGAAAACAAAAACAATTTCTAATAAGAAACAAAGAAAATCAAATCCTAAAACAAATGAAGACTAACAAACAAAACCAAAAATCAAGCTATTCACAATATATACAATAGCCAACAATATAACACCATTGCAACTCCCCGGCAACGGCGCCATTTAGATGAACAAGTTTTGCTCGATGGTCTAGATTTTCTTCTTATAGAAAGAATTACTTCGTTGTAAGCATAGCTCCAAACCATCAAACAATTCCCACATCAAAAATTTGAGTTGTCACAATTAACAAACCCTAATGAATTTATAACCGGAGTATTTGGGCTCCGGGTTGTCTCACGATGAGTTGCAATGAAATGTATGATTATTGGCTATGAGGAGTATAGGGGGGTTTTGGTTGATTAGAGGGGCAATAAAATAAAAAGACAAGAAAAGTAAATTGAGCAAGTAATTAAAGAAAGCAAGTAATAAAGAGAGACATTCATGGCAATGGATTGAGATCATAGGCTTTCTATCCTAGTCATGCATGATTAATTCATCTTATTTAGTTAACTCATACATCGGGAGAATGTCAAACAAGACTAATTAATCATGTCACAAATATAAACAAGAATTTATCTCATTACATCAACTCCAACAAATAGGGAGAAAGTCTAATGAGACTAGCTAATCTCAATCCAAAAGTCCTAATCGACTTACTAATTAAAATAGCAAAAGATTAGCATCAATGGAAAAAATATTAGCTAACAACTCTAGATCACCAACATAAGTTGGGTTTTCATGACTCAAGATTGCCTAATTACTCTCTCCAAGCCAAGAATGCTAAAAAATCTACTCTAAGGCCCAACCAAGCATTTTGTCAAACACTTGGTGGGTACAAAGGAAAAGCATGGTAAATGAGCAAGAATAGTAAAATCTACCAACTACAAATTGCAAGGAAAGTAAATTCACAACTCAATTGCAAGGAATTAAACAACAACAAATCAAATCAACAATAAAGGAACATGAATCATAAATTGCATTAAAGGAAAATGGAAGAACAAAAGTGTATCAACAACAAAGTAAGCAATTACAAGAATGAAATGCAAAATTAGAGAGAGGAAGAGTAGAGGGACAAGAAATTGTAAAGAAAAAGTAAATCAAAGCATGAATTAAACCTAGATCTAAGATGAAAATTATCCTAACCTAATTCTAGAGAGAAGAGGAAGCTTCTCTCTCTAGAAAACTAACTAAAAGTTCATGTTGGCTAAACTAATTACTCCCCCCTTGCCCAAGCTTGAATTCTACATGAAATAGCATTAGAAATGAGTTGGGTTGGGCCCAAAGTGCTTCAGAAATCGCTGGGGGCGATTTCACCTTAGTGGGCCATGGCAGAATCAGCGCGCATGACTACATGGCGCGCGCGCGCCCCTGAGCGCAAAGTAACATATAGTAAATTTTATATCATTTTGAAGCTCTGGATGTTAGCTTTCCAACGCAACTAGAACCGCCTCATTTGGACTTCTGTAGCTCAAGTTATGGTCGATTGAGTGCAAAGAGGTCGGGCTTGACAGCTTTCCGGTTCCTTCATTTCTTCATTTGTTCTCCCGCTTGCATGTTTTTCTCCTCACTTCTTCCATCCAATACTTGCCCTATGAACCTGAAATCACTTAACAAATACATCAAGGCATCGAATGGAATTAAAGTGAATTAAAATTACCAATTTTAGGGCCTAAAAAGCATGTTTTCACATTTAAGCACAATTCAAGGGAGAATTACAAAACCATGCTATTTTATTGAATAAATGTGAGAAAAGGTGATAAAATCCCCCAAAATAAGCACAAGATAAACCACAAAATCGGGGTTTATCACTTTCTCAAAACTTTTTAAGATTTAGTTGTTTCTTATGAGTCAAATCAAATTTTCAATTTAAAAATTCTATCTTTTTCAAATCTTTTTCAAAAATCAAATCTTTTTCATTTTTCTTTTATAAATTTTGAAACTTTCAAAATTTTTTTCAAAATTTTTTTCTTACTTTTATTTCATATTTTCGAAATTAATGCTAACAATTAATGTGATTTATTCAAAATTTTTAAGTTTGTTACTTGCCTAATAAGAAAGGTTCAATCTTTAAACTCTAGAATCATATCTTTTTAGTTTCTTGTTATTCAAGTAATCAACTTTGATTTCAAAAATCAAATCTTTTCAAATTTCTTTTTTTAAATCTTTTTCAAATTAAGTTTCAATCATATCTTTTTCAAAATCAATTTCAAAATCTTTTCCAACTTCTTTTCTAACTTCTTATCTTTTCAAAAATTGATTTTCAATTCTTTTTCAATTAACTACTTGACTTTTTGTTTGATTTTAAAAGTTTACTATTTCAATCATATCTTTTTCAAAACTACCTAACTAATTCTATCTCTAATTTTCGAAAATTCCCTCCCTCTTTTTCAAAATTCCTTTTTAAATTAACTAATTGTTTTAAATTTAATTTAATGTGATTCAATTTTCCTTTCTTAATTTTTGAACTTTAATTTTTATTTTTTTATTTTAAATTCAATTTAAAAATAAATATATTTTTCTTTTCTTTTCAATTGATTTTCGAAAATTCTTCTCCCTCATCTCCTTCTAATTATGTATTTATTTACTAACACTCCTCTTCATCTAAGAATTCGAACCTATTCCTCACCCTTGTGTTTGGATTCTCCTTCTTCTATTCATATCTTCTTCTACTCACATAAAGGAATCTCTATCCTATGACATAGAGGATTCAATATTTTCTTTTCCGTTTTCTTCTTTTTCATATGAGCAAGAGCAAGGATAAAAACATCCTTGTTGAAGCTGATCCAGAACCTAAAAGGACTCTGAAGAGGTAGCTAAGAGAAGCTAAAACACAACTCTCTGGAGAAAATCTGACAGAAATTTTCGAAAAAGAAGGAGGCATGGCCAAAAATAATAACAATGCAAGGAAGATGCTTGGTGACTTTACTGCACCAAATTCCAATTTACATGGAAGAAGCATCTCAATCCCTGACATTGGAGCAAACAATTTTGAGCTGAAATCTCAATTAGTTTCTCTAATGCAACAGAACTGCAAGTTTTATGGACTTCCATCAGAAGATCCTTTTCAGTTCTTAACTGAATTCTTGCAGATCTGTGATACTGTTAAGACCAATGGGGTTTATCCTGAGGTCTACAGGCTTATGTTTTTCCCATTTGCTGTAAGAGACAGAGCTAGAATATGGTTGGACTCTCAACCTAAAGATAGCCTGAACTCTTGGGATAAGCTGGTCACGGCTTTCTTAGCCAAGTTCTTTCCTCCTCAAAAGCTTAGTAAGCTTAGAGTGGATGTTTAAACCTTCAGACAAAAGGAAGGTGAATCCCTCTATGAAGCTTGGGAGAGATACAAGGAACTGACCAAAAAGTGTCCTTTTG
>NC_029790.2:48479497-48501327 GCF_000816755.2 Arachis ipaensis | reverse complement strand
AAAAGCCTCAACAAGGCTTTAATAATGGTGGAAGAAACAGGTTTAGCAATAGCAAGCCTTTTCCATCATCCACTCAGCAACAGACAGAGAATTCTGAGCAGAATCCATCTAGCTTAGCAAATATAGTCTCTGATCTATCTAAGGCCACTGTAAGTTTCATGAATGAAACAAGGTCCTCCATTAGAAATACGGAGGCACAAGTGGGCCAGCTGAGTAAAAGGGTCACTGAAACTCCTCCTCGTACTCTCCCAAGCAATACAGAAAAAAATCCAAAGAGAGAGTGCAAGGCCATTGATTTGACCATCATGGCCGAACCTACAAGGGAGGAGGAGGACGTGAATCCTAGTGAGGAAGACCTCCTGGGATGTCCAGCAACCAATAAGGAGTATCCCTTTGAGGAACCAAAGGAATTTCAGTGAGCTCCTTCTGCCCTTCATGAGCTCGGATGAGTATTCATCCTCTAAAGAGGATGAAGACATTACTGAAGAGCAAGTTACTAAATACCTTGGTGTAATCATGAAGTTGAATGCCAAATTATTTGGTAATGAGACTTGGGAAGATGAACCTCCCTTGCTCACCAACAAACTGAATGCATTGGATAGGTAGAAATTACCTCAAAAAAAAACAAGATCCTGGCAAATTCTTAATACCCTGTACCATATGCACTATGACCTTTGAGAAGGCTCTGTGTGACCTGAGGTCAGGAATAAACTTAATGTCACTCTCTGTAATGGAGAAACTAGGGATCTTTGAGGTGCAAGCTGCTAGAATCTCATTAGAGATGGCAGACAACTCAAGAAAACAGGCTTATGGACAAGTAGGGGACGTGTTAGTAAAGGTTGAAGGCCTTTACATCCCTGCTGATTTCATAATCCTAGACACTGGGAAGGAAGAGGATAAATCTATCATCCTTGGAAGACCCTTCCTAGCCACAGCAAGAGCTGTGATTGATGTGGACAGAGGAGAGTTGGTCCTTCAAATGAATGAGGACAACCTTGTGTTTAAAACTCAAGGATCTCCCTCTGTAACCATGGAGAGGAAGCATGAAAAGCTTCTCTCACTGCAGAGTCAACCAAAGTCCCTACAGTCAAACTCTAAGTTTGGTGTTGTGAGGCCACAACCAAACACTAAGTTTGGTATTGAACCCCCACATTCAAACTCTAAGTTTGGTGTTGGGAGGTTCCAACCTTGCTCTGATTATCTGTGAGGCTCCAGGAGAGCTCACTGTCAAGCTATTGACATTAAAGAAGCGCTTGTTGGGAGGCAACCCAATGTTATTTAATCATATCTATTTTATTTTCTTTTTGTTATTTCGTGTTTTATTAGGTTGATGATCAAGTAAAGTCACAGAAACTACTGAAAAATCAAAAACAGAATGAAAAACAGCATTGAAAATAACACAACCTGGAGGAGAGCAGTCTGGCATTTAAACGCCAGAAACAAGCATCTGCCTGGCGTTAAATGCCAGAAACAAGCTACATTTGGGCATTTAACGCCAGAAACAAGCGGCAGTCTGGCGTTAAATGCCAGGATTGCACAGCAAAGGCATTTTACACGCCTAATTGGAGCAGGGATGTTAAGTCCTTGACCCCACTTGATCTGTGGACCCCACAGGATCCCCTCAGGATCTGTGGACCCCACAGGATCCCCACTTTTTCTTCTCTCCTCTTCACACCTTTTCATAACTCTCTTCCCCAAATACCCTTCACCAATCACCTCAATCTCTCTTCCCCATCACGTCTTCACCACTCACATCCATACTCTCTTCCCCAAAAACCCCATCTACCTTCAAAATTAAAACTGATTTCCCTCCCAAACCCAGCCCTAATGGCCGAACCCTACACCCCCCCTCACTCCTACATAAACCCCTCACTCCTTCTTTATTTTCACACAACACAACCCTCTCTTCTTCTCCTTGGCTGAATACATCTTCTTCCCCCATCTCATCCATTTTCTTCTTCTTCTACTACTTTCTATCTTCTTTTGCTCGGGGACGAGCAAACATTTTAAGTTTGGTATGGTAAAAGCATAGCTTTTTGTTTTTCCATAACCATATATGGCACCTAAGGCCAGAGAAACCTCTAGAAAGAGGAAAGGGAAGGCAATTGCTTCCACCTCTGAGTCATGGGAGATGGAGAGATTCATCTCAAAGGTCCATCAAGACCACTTCTATGAAGTTGTGGCCAAGAAAAAAGTGATCCCTGAGGTTCCTTTCAAGCTCAAAAAGAATGAGTATCCGGAGATCCGACTTGAGATCCAAAGAAGAGGTTGGGAAGCTCTCACCAACCCCATTCAATAAGTCGAGATCCTAATGGTTCAAGAGTTCTATGCAAATGCATGGATCACTAGAAACCATGATCAAAGTGTGAACCCGAATCCAAAGCATTGGCTCACCATGGTTCGGGGGAAATACTTAGATTTCAGTCCGGAAAATGTAAGGCTAGCGTTCAACTTGCCAATGATGGAAGAGAACGCACGCCCCTACACAAGAAGGGTCAACTTTGATCAAAGGTTGGACCAAGTCCTCATAGACATATGTGAGGATGGAGCTCAATGGAAAATTGACTCATGAGGCAAGCCGGTTCAACTAAGAAGGCATGACCTCAAACCAGTGGCTAGGGGATGGTTAGAGTTTATTCAACACTCAATCATTCCTACTAGTAACCGATCTGAAGTTACTATAGACCGAGCCATCATGATCCATTGTATCATGATTGCAGAGGAGGTGGAAGTTCAATAGATTATACCTCAAGAACTCTACAAGGTGGCTGACAAGTCCTCCACTTGGGCAAGGTTAGCCTTTCCTCACCTCATATGCCACCTCTGCAATTTGGCTGGAATTGACATGGAAGGAGACATCCTCATTGAAGAGGATAAGCCCATCACTAAGAAAAGGATGGAGCAAATAAGAGATCATGGACCTCAGCAAGAGCATGAGAAAATTTCCCACCATGAAATCCCTGAGATGCCTCAAGGGATGCACTTTCCTCTACAAAACTATTGGGAGCAAATCAACACCTCCCTAGGAGAATTAAGTTCCAATATGGGACAACTAAGGGTGGAGCATCAAGAGCACTCCATCATCCTTCATGAAATAAGAGAAGATCAAAGAGCTATGAGGGAGGAGCAACAAAGGCAAGGAAGAGACATAGAGGAGCTCAAAAGCACCATTGGTTCTTCAAGAAGAGGAAGATGCCACCCTCACTAAGGTGGACTCATTCTTTAATTTCCCTGTCTATTTATTTTACTATTTTTCAATTTTTGAGCCTTATGTTTTATTGATGTTTGTGCCTTTATTATATGATCATTAGTGTTTAAGTGTCTATGTCTTAAAGCTATGAATGTCCTATAAATCCATCACCTCTCTTAAATGAAAAATGTTTTAATTAGAAAAGAACAAGAAGTACATGGTTTCGAATTCATCCTTGAAACTAGTTTAATTATTTTGATGTGGTGACAATATTTTTTTGTTTTCTGAATAATTGCTTGAACAGTGCATATGTCTTTTGATATTGTTGTTTATGAATGTTAAATATGTTGGCTCTTGAAGAATAAGAAAAAAGGAGAAATGTTATTTGATAATCTGAAAAATCATAAAAATAATTCTTGAAGCAAGAAAAAGCAGTGAATACAAAAGCTTGCAGAAAAAAAAAAGAAAAGAAAAAAAAATAGCGAAAAAAAGAAAGAAAAAGAAAAAGCAAGCAGAAAAAGCCAAAAGCTCTTTAAACCAAAAGGCAAGAGCAAAAAGCCAATAGCCCTTAAAACCAAAAGGCAAGGGTAAATAAAAAAGATCCAAGGCTCTGAGCATCAGTGGATAGGAGGGCCTAAAGGAATAAAATCCTGGCCTAAGCGGCTAAACCAAGCTGTCCCTAACCATGTGCTTGTGGCGTGAAGGTGTCAAGTGAAAACTTGAGACTGAGCGGTTAAAGTCAAGGTCCAAAGCAAAAAAAGAGTGTTCTTAAGAACCCTGAACACCTCTAATTGGGGACTTTAGCAAAGCTGAGTCACAATCTGAAAAGGTTCACCCAGTTATGTGTCTGTGGCATTTATGTATCCGGTGGTAATACTGGAAAACAAAGTGCTTAGGGCCATGGCCAAGACTCATAAAGTAGCTGTGTTCAAGAATCAACATACTGAACTAGGAGAATCAATAACACTATCTGAACTTTGAGTTCCTATAGATGCCAATCATTCTGAACTTCAATGGATAAAGTGAGATGCCAACTATTCAAGAGGCAAAAAGCTACAAGTCTCGCTCATCTGATTGGAACTAAGTTTCATTGATATTTTGGAATTTTATAGTATATTCTCTTCTTTTTATCCTATTTGATTTTTAGTTGGTTGGGGACAAGCAACAATTTAAGTTTGGTGTTGTGATGAGCGAATAATTTATACGCTTTTTGGCATTGTTTTTACATAGTTTTTAGTATGATTTAGTTACTTTTTAATATATTTTTATTAGTTTTTAATAAAAAATCACATTTCTGGACTTTACTATGATTTTGTGTATTTTTCTATGATTTCAGGTATTTTCTGGCTGAAATTGAGGGACTTGAGCAAAAATCAGATTCAGAGGTTGAAGAAGGACTGCAGATGCTGTTGGATTCTGACCTCCCTACACTCAAAGTGGATTTTCTAGAGCTAAAGACCTCCAAATGGCACGCTCTCAATTGCTTTGGAAAGTAGACATACAGGGCTTTCCAGCAATTTATAATAGTCCATACTTTGCCCGAGTTTAGATGACGCAAACTGGCGTTCAACGCCAGCTCCATGCTGTATTCTAGAGTTAAACGCCAGAAACAGGTTGCAAAGTGGAGTTAAATGCCAGAAACAGGTTACAAACTGGCGTTCAACTCCAAGAGAAGCCTCTACACGTGTAAAGCTCAATGCTCAGCCCAAGAACACACCAAGTGGGCCCCGGAAGTGGAATTCTGCATCATTTACTCATTTCTGTAAACCCTAGTAACTAGTTTAGTATAAATAGGACTTTTTATTATTGTATTCAAAGGTTTTGGTGACTCCGGTTCCCCTCTGGGGCCGAGACCAATGAACTCCATTATCACTTATGTATTTTCAACGGTAGAGTTTCTACACACCATAGATTAAGGTGTGGAGCTCTGCTGTTCCTCATGAATTAATACAAAGTACTATTGTTTTTCTATTCAATTCAAGCTTATTCTGATTCTAAGATATCCATTCGCACTTCAATATGAATGTGATGATCGTGGTAGTCATCATCATTCCCAACCTATGAACGCGTGCCTGACAACCACTTCCGTTCTACCTTAGATTGAATGAGTATCTCTGGGATTCCTTAATCAGAATCTTTGTGGTATAAGTTAGAATCCATGGACGACCATTCTTGAGATCCGGAAAGTCTAAACCTTGTCTGTGGTATTCCGAGTAGGATCTGGGAAGCGATGGCTGCGAAGAGCTTCAAACTCGCGAGTGCTGGGCATAGTGATAGACGCAAAAGAATCAATAGATCCTATTCTAGTATGATCGAGAACCGACAGATGATTAGCCATGCAATGACAGCGCATTGGACCATTTTCACTGAGAGGACAGGATGTAGCCATTGACAACGGTGATGCCTAACATACAGCTTGCCATAGAAAGGAGTATGAATGATTGGATGAAGACAATAGGAAAGCAGAGGTTCAAGAGGAACGAACGCATCTCTATACGCTTATCTGAAAATTTCACCAATGAATTACATAAGTATCACTATCTTTATTTTATATTTTATTTATCTTTTAATTACTAAATCTCCATAATCAATTGAATCCGCCTGACTGAGATTTACAAGGTGACCATAGCTTACTTCAAGTTGACAATCTCCATGGGATCGACCCTTACTCACGTAAGGTTTATTACTTGGATGACCCAGTGCACTTGCTGGTTAGTTGTGCGAAGTTGTGACAAAGAACTAAGATTATGAACGTGCGTATTAAGTTTTTGGCGCCGTTACCAAGGAATGAAACCGTCACAATTTCTGCGCACCAATTACCTCAAGATTGATTGTATGAGTTTTGTAGAACTCTCCGTGGTGAACGCATGGCCGTAAACAGTACGGCAATCAGAGCTCTAGATCAAAAGTTATGGTGGTTTGAAGATCAACCAAGGGTTAGAACTTAGAGAGAGTGTTCTTCCCCCATTTTGCCCCATTTCAGCGTTTTTGAGTGATAAGTGAGGAGAGAGAGTGCTGAAATTAGTGTTTTAGGGATTAGTTTAGTTGGGCCAAGGGCCCACTATGTGTTCGGTTGGTCCGGTTTAGCCCGTTCGGTCCAATCTTGGTCCGATTTCTACAAAATTGGTACCAAAATTCTAGTCTCAATCTCCTCTATCATATTTTGGCTTTCTAGAATAAATTCTCGTTTATGGGTTAATTAGCCATTAATTAACTGGGTTTTACATGCATGCATATAGATAGTTGCATTTAATAAGTTGTTACCCCTTTGATCATTCTCTTTCTTTGGTTTAGCATGAGGACATGCTATTTTTTAACTGTGGGAGAATTGGTGAGTCCATATTTGATGATATATTTTGGCTTGGTTTGAATGGATTTCATTACATAAACTCACACTTATTCACCAAAATAGCATACTTTTGTGCTATCTCCCCAATTTGGACCTAAATGTGAAAACATGCATTTTTGTGCTTAAATTAGTGATTTTAAGCCCACTTTTATGCCATTCGATGCCATGACATGTTTTTTGAGTGACTTTAGGTCCAATAGGCAAGTTTGGCAAGGAAAAAGTGGAAGGAAGCATGAACAAAGGGAGAAAACATGAAGAAAACAAAGGAGAAGCACATAGTCATGTGCGCTTATGCACAACACCCTGTGCGTATGCACAAGAGAAAATTTCAGCATGTGTGCGTATGCACATATCTGCGCGTACGCATAGGTACCAGCGCGTGACTAAGTCACGTGGCTCACGATTTTGAAGGTTTCCTGGCCCATTTCTAAAGGCCTTAAGGCTGATTTTGGATGCTATATGAAGGGGGCAACATTACATATGAAGGCATTAGCTTAAATTAGCTTAGGAAGCTCAATCTTAGATTAGAAACACATAGTAGGAGTAGGAGTAGTGTAGTATACAAAATTCTCTTAGGGTTTTAATTAGGTTTTGATGTAGCATTTTATAGTTCAATTTTGGTCTTGGATTTTGCTTTCTCATTATAAGTATTTCCTTCATTTCCCATTTTATCACATTACTTGTTCTACACTTGCTCCTATTTTAATTTCTCTTGTCAATATATATATATTTTTTTCAATTTTGAGTTTTGGTTAATGAATTTGATTTTTGATGGTTTTTATATGCTTATTGAGTTACTTTTGTTGATTTTGATCATTTGTGGTTCATGGCTTTTATCATTTTTCCAATTTTACCATGTTTTATGGTTATGCCCTCTATGTGTTTGATGAAATGCCAATTTTAGTTATGGGGTAAATTTCCACCCCTTGGCTTGGGGGAAGTGAGCATATGGATTACTAGAGTCATAATGTCCAACATTTAGTGATAATTCTTGGGTTGTTAGCTGTTATTGTTTCCACTAACGCTAGCTTCTTACTAAGGTAATTAGTAAGTTAGCTAGGATTTGTGGATTAATAACAATTATGCTCTCTTGACTTACTCTTCGATGTTAAGGGTTGACTTAGTGAGATTAATCCATCATAATTATCATAGTTGTGGTTATGGCAATGAAGGAATTCCATAACTCATCCAAAGTCAAGGTTTCATTTATGCTTTGAACCACTTTTCCATCAATTTTGAGTCTTACTTGTCCATATTACATACATAGTTCTTTTATCCCTTCATTACTTTGTTAATTGCAATTTTGTTTCGTTCTTTTATATCTTTATTTGTTTACTTCATTATTGAAAAACAACCTTTGTTCTTGCAACCAAAATTGTGTGCACTCGTCGGCATTAATTCCTAGGGAGAACGACCCGAGGTTTTATTACTCTCGGTTATTTTAATTGGAAAAATTAAACTTTGATTGGGAGGATTATTTGTTGGTTTGGACTATTCTATCAACTAAGAAATTGTTTTGCTAAATTTCTGAACCATCGTAGTTCTCTCTATCAAGTTTTTGGCGCCGTTACCGGGGAGCCAGCGCCATGAATGCTATAGTTTTGGTTGTTGTTAATATGTCAATAGTATGAATAGATACTTTTTGGTTGTTTGGGTTGTTTTGCTATTAATTAGGATTTTGTTTCTTTTTTTAATTGATGTCTTTTGTTTTTATTTTTAATTTTCTCTATGAGTTATCACCCTCTTGGTTTGGAGTTTGGTTGTGATCATTTTGTAGGGATTGATAACTTCAAATTTGGATTGCATCATGGGATTGGAACACCAATTTTGGAAGGAGCAACCTCCTCTATACTACAATAAACCAAACCCTCCCCAATATGCATACCTAAATCAATGATATGGTGGGTTTCACAGTGATTATACACCTCCACCACCATATACCTATGACCCATATCCCCAACATAATCCTCAATCACCACATTTTCCAATACCACACCAATACAACCATCTACCTCCTTACGTACCACCTCAAGTTACCCATCAACATGAACTATCTCCCACATATACAACCTTCTTCCCAAACAATGAAACCCCTTTTTCACCACAATGTGAAGGTTTCCCACCCTTGGTCCAAGACCATCTAGACCTGCAAGTTTTTCTCCAAGAGCAAGAAGGATTCCGAGGAACACAAGGGCAACTTATGGGTACCATAGCCGAGGCAGTGAACTGTATTGTCCTCTCATGCTCATCCGATCAAGGCATTCCTCTTGAGGAATGTGGAGGCTCAACTAAAGATTATAGTGAAGAGGAGAGCATAGAGCCACAAGGGGAAGAAGAAGGGTTAGAGCATGACATGCAACAAGAAGGAGAAAGTAGAGTATTAGAATTAGAGGAGAGAAAGGGAGAATTGAGGGAGATTGATCAAGATGAGGATTCCATCATTGATTATTTTTTGTCCTCCTTGATCAAACCCCTTAATGATCCTAATGAGGCTCTTCCAATTGACTTTGAGAGAGACATGGAGGTAGACTTCTCGCAACCTCCTTATTATAACATGAGTGATTGGGAAGAGGAAGTTGGTGAGGAAGGAACTCCGGTCCAAGAGCACATTGTGTGGGTGGCAATTTCACCTATGAGCTTTATTGGCCCCCACCAATATGGCATCCTGGAGACGGATTACCAACTCAAGATCTTTCTTAGATTGGTACATGGTGGAGGAAAGGGTGTTGGTTGCCAAGCAAATCCAAGGTTCTCCAAGAAAATCCATTCATGACTTGGAGTTCAAGCATGGTGTGAAGCACTATTGGGTGATTTTCGGAGAATGTCGGGGTGCTACAAGGGTAAATTGAGAGCTTGTCCATCCAGCTTGGAGCATAGAGATCAACAAGAGCGAGAATGGGAAACTAGGACATGGGATCCCGGAGGACCTTTAAAGACCAAGCTTGGATGGAGATTTAAGGAGGAGTGGAAACATAAACCACCCTAGCAAGAGTCTCCTCAAAGAGTCCAACTTAAGGACTATAAACCAAAGTACTAGGTGGGAGACACCCCACCATGGTGACATCTTTCTTACCCTTTCTCTTTGTTTATAGTCTTAGTTTATTGGATTTTTATTTGTCCTAGCTAGCCTAGAATTAGTTTAATTTTGAGATTTGTTAAGTTAATTTGTGTATGGATCATGATTTTTTGATGTTTTGAATGTTTTGGGGTTGAATTTTGGTTGAGATAAGGCTTGGTACCTTAGATTTAGAAGATATATTTTTGGGAAAAACAGGACATGTGCATGTGCACACACTTGTCGTACGCACACCCAACAACTAAAAATCGCGTCCTGTGCGACTGCACCCAGCTGTGCGTACGCACACTCCCTTATACTCCCTCTGTTGGGAGCACTAGCACACCTTGTGCATATGAACCCCATCCATTTTCGTACTTGTGCGTGCGCACGGACCTGTGTGCGCACGCACACGTGATCCCTTCTAAAAAAAAAGAAAAGAGTGTTCTGTGCGTACGCACAGGCTTGTGTGTGCACACACTTCTAAATTTCCTCTCTGTTCGGAGCACTCGCACACCTTGTGCGAGCGCACACCTCCCCCTGTTTCACCTTGTGTGCGTACGCACACATGCCTGTTTATACGCACAGGTGCTGTTTTGGGCAATTTTTGTTTGCAGTTTTCATTAAGCCCTAACGCACTTTCCGCCCGCTCCATCCCTCTCTTCTCTCCCTTTTACCTTATTTTCTACTTGTTTTACTTAGTTTTCATTGCATCTTATTTTTCATTTTAGTAATTATATGTGGTTTGGTTTAGTTATTTGTTAATTGAATAAATTGCAAGTGTGTTTGATGTTGATTGGGTTGCTTCTTGTTTGAAATTTATATCAATGCACTTATACCTTGCCTTAATTTACTAGTACCTAGTGGGTTTGAATACTCATGTTTTGATTGTACCACTAGGACAAATTATGTAAGTGCATTGAATTGAGTGAATTGAGTTGAAATTACTTGTTCATCATGATATTTATATTAACTTCATCACATGACTGGTACTTGTTCCTTGTTAATGCTTTGTATTTGTTTGAGTGACTCAACTTGATTCTTATCAAGCTTGTCACTTTTTGTAACAAGTATCTTTACCATATGACTATTTCTTTATGTTTCATGATGAATAAGGAGTTTTCCATTCATTATTGGATTGGTTATTGGTTATTGTGCTTCTATATCAATTTGCGCTTTCACTCACACAATTTCAATATCCAAAACCTCCTATATTCAATTCACTTCTGTGGTTACCTAGGGTTGCTTGTGCCTTAAGTTTTACTTATGCTTTACTTGCAACCTAGGCTACTTAAATGAGGACCATGCTATTTCTTTTGATTATGTGGTTGCCGTTTTCACCCGGCCAATGTGTGTGTTCTAAACCGTGCACACTTAGAATACACACATTGCCATTTATCACACCACACACATCTTACTTCTTCCTCAATTGTTATTTATGTGTTTATATAGCAACCCAGAGCCCCCGGTGCCCACCAGCTGAAGTGGAGCCCCAGAGTTCTTCACACCCCAGATTGAGTTAGTGCACAGAGGACCATGCATCAATTAAGTGTGGGGGAGGTTCGACAACTTTGAGGGGGGTAAAATTCTTTTCTTGGACACTTTGCAATACCTTTTTAGTTTTCTTTTTAGCTTCTTTTTCTTCAATTTTTGCAACTTCGCTTAGTTTGTTTGTATATATTTCTTTAAGTGCTTATGGTTTTATGATAGTAAATATTTGCATGTTGCATGTTAGAGTGAATAAGTTTGGTGAAACAACAATAAATTTTCATGAAATTTCTCTTAGGGCGTGCCATTGATTGAATTGAAAATTGTTATTTTTTTCAACTTGCTTGGAGTATTCTTTTCATAGAACATAGAAAAAGAGCTAGAACAATATACCTTGTGAGATTTGAGCTCTAATAGATGGTTGTACATTTCCAACCATAAAGTTTTTTCCTGTGTGATTATACTCCTTTTTATTGTGATCTTAGATTTGCATGAATTTATATGTCCCATATTTGTTGTTAGGATGCATTTTGTATGATTGACGCCATTTTTGATATTGAACTCACCAACCTATATGGCCAACCCTTGCATTCACCTTTATAAACCCTTTTTGAGCCTTTAAATCCCCTTTTGTTCTGATTCTAAGCACATTATTCTCCCTAAAGCAAAAAATTATTGATGTCCTTGGATTACTCTTTGATTAGCTTGGGTGGAGTAGTGTGTGTTACTCAAGTGTGGGGGAAAATTGATGGGAAACATTGGTGATGAAGTTACATGTGGTACTGATTGAGAAAATTTGGAAAATAGGGTAATACTCATGCATTCATTGTTCAAGTCATAAGCATCTCTTATTGTTGACAAAAAAAAAGAAAATTTTGATCTTGCAAAAAAAGAAGAAGAAGAAGAAGAAGAAGAAGAAAATCTTGTATATAATAGCATATGAAACAAAAAGCTAAATAAAGGATGCATATGTTTGTGTTGTGGAAAGAAAATGCATGAGTAAATTGATGTGTTGGAACCGGAATTCCAACACCAAAAACTCACCGGCAAGTATACCGGGTCGCATCAAGTAGTAAAACTCACTTAGAGTGAGGTCGATCCCACAGGGATTGATGGATCAAGCGACTTTAGTGGGTGATTAGTTTAGTCAAGCTAACATTGAAGTGAAATTGAGTGAAAATTGGAGCAACAAAACATAAATTGAAAGGAAATTTAAGTTGCAGAAAGTAAATGAGCAGAATCTTAAAGAGCAAGAAATGTAAACTGCAGAAACTTAAATGACAAAAAATGTAAATTGCATCAAATGTAAAGGGGGTTGGGTGCTGTAAATTAAAAAAAGCAATAGATGAAAGCTTAGAACTCTTGCAGAAAGCTTAAATTGCTGGAAAGTAAATTGAGAGCAATGTAAATAGAGAAGCAAAATTGCAGTGAATCAGAATTTAGAGCAATTGCAGAGGAATTTAAAATTGACAGGAAATGTAAATGAGATTTACAGCAAGCATCAAATGTAAAGTGCAGAGGAACAAGGAGATTTAAATTGCATGAAAGTAAATTGAAAGCAATGAGAACAGAAAGCAATGGGAACCAATGGTCAAAAGCAAACTCAATGTAAATTGAATTTTAACTTGCAGCAAGAGGAAATTGTAGCAAATCTCAAACAGAAAAGTAAAATTACTTGAAGAAGCAAAACAGAAATGAAACTCAGCTTAATTGCAAACTAAAGTTAAAGATCTCAAGCGATCAAAGAGACTAGAAAACAAGTCTAGATCTCAATTCCTTCCTTGATCCAACCAAGAACAATTGCAAAAGAAGTAGAAGAGTAAATTGTAGAAGAAGTAGAAGATGACAGTAAACAGAATTTGGATTCAAATATCTCAGTTTCTAGAATTATGCAGAAAAATAAACAAAGAGATCTCAAGGTGAGATTGAAACAGAATTTCTTCAATTCTCCACCCAAGATCCAAGAAAAGAAGTAAAGAGTGCAGAAGTAAGAAAAAGGAAGAAGAGAGATCAATTCTCCTTCCCAATTCCCCAATCCCAAATTCAAAGAAGAAAATTAAAAGAGAGCTCCTACTACCACTGCTCTCTAGTGGAGCTAACCTCCCTAATGAATTGAGAATGATGCCTTTATATAGGCTTTTTACAAAATGAAAATGAAAATGAAATTAAAAACAAATTACAAAATAAAATTCCTAATCTAGTTTCTCTGTGTCTTGTGTTATGTCCATGAGTCTTGCTTGCTTTGGTGTGTCAATGGGCTTTTCAAAATGGTGAAGAATTGAATTAAATTGGAGTTTTGGTTGAATTTTGGCCCATGGGGATTGCTCCCAGGGCAAAGCTCGGCTCTTGGCAAGAGCCCTTGGCAAGAGCTTTGGTGCTCTTGGCCTTGCCAATGTGTTGTGCGTTTCCTCATTGTGACAAGGAAACAAAGCTCTTTGCAAGAGCTCTAAGCTCTTGGTAAGAGCTTTTCTTGTCCCTTGAGATCCATGGTTCGATCCTTGTGTGGAGCACTTACTGGCCATTTTCCTTGGCACATGAGTAGCGCTTAAGTCCTTGCTTCCTTGAAGCCCTTGGATCGAATCCCATGGAGTGTTTTTGGCTTGTTTTTCTTGTGAGGTAGCGCTGCCCCCTCCCCCTTTGGTCTTGAGTTCAAATCTTGGTGAGTGCATTGGCAAGCTTTTCTTCCTTGATTTTCTTTGAAGCATGCCCGATAAGGCTCTTGGCAAAGCTCTTGGCAAGAGCTGAGCTTTGAAGTTTGCCTTGATTCCTCCTTGCTTGTAGTGCTCCTTTGCTTTAGAGTGAGGCTCCCTCTTCGAGCCTTGGTGATTTCACTTTGGCTGATTTTTGCTTATTTTTGGTCCTTAATGATGCCTTTCACTCATGCCTTAATTTTGTGCCAAATCTGGATTGCCATATATCGTTGGAAAGCTCTGAATGTTAGCTTTCCAATGCAACTAAAATCACATCAATCAGACATCTGTAGCTCAAGTTATAGCCCTTTGAAGGAGGCATGGTCATGCTGTGAACGCCCAGATTTTAACTTAGCGAAATTTCTTGCCTCCAAGCATTTTTCTTGTACGGCAAAGCTAGGCTCTTGGCAAAGCTCTTGGCAAGAGCTGAGCTTTGAGTGCTGATTGCCAATCTCCTTAAATTTGGTCATGGGCCACGCTTTTAAAAGCGTGGCCTAAGCCTCCAAAGTGTGCTCCAACTTCAAAGTGTGCCCCAAAACTCTTTTTTTCTCCTTTTCAGCTTATTTTTTGCTTCTTTGCTTCTTTTTCTCTTTATTTCATACAAGATTTATAAAATTAAAAGATCAAAAAAATATACCAGTTAAGTACAATAGCATTCAATATTTAAGCTAAAATCATAAATTTCTTGTATGAAAAAGCATAGAAAAACATGACACGGTGACATGTCATCACAAATGTGAGATAGGGGATAAATGGGTAGTTAGGTTGTTTTGTTATGTGTACATAAGATGATATAGGATTAGGTGGACACTTGAGCTAATCAAAGATCTAATTCATTAAGTCCACCTAACCATATTAATCCTACCTTAACCCTAGCCCCATTATGACCCTCCAAAGACCTCATAATATTTGTTTTTCATGTATCAAATATTAGTTCATTGTTAGATGACTTGCAAATCTTTGAAAAATATGAGTAAAGGAGAATTGAGCGATTAAGCCTTAAATACTGAGTGAATAGAGTGAATACAAATCCGGTGAGGGGTTCGATCGCTCAATTCTATGTTCTTATCTCCTATATTGCATCTTCTTGCAAGTTGTTTGGTTGTTAGTTTCAAAATCACAATTCAATTCTTTGGACATTGGCCATATTGCTATATTTTCTTACCTTAGCCCTATGGATATATTTTGGATTGATTGGAATTATATTGTTTGTTTTTGCCAAACTCAATAGGAACTATAGTATAGATATAGATAGATAGTATTTTGCATAGTTGCATGCACATAGGTAGATGCATTGAATAAGTTGCTTGCCCTTTTACTCTTCTCCTTTGATTGTGCTTAGCATGAGGACATGCAATTGTTTAAGTGTGGTGGAATTGATGAATACATATTTGACGATATATTTTGGTTTGATTTGAGTGAATTTCATCATATAAATCCACATTTATTCAGCTAAATAGCATGCTTTTGTGTTTTCTATATAGATTTTGCCTAAATATGAAAACATGCATTTTTGTGCTTAAATTAGTAATTTTAACCCCACTTTTATGCCATTCGATGCCATGACATGTTTGTTAAGTGATTTTAGGTCCTAGAGGCAAGTTTGGCCAGGCAAAAGTGGAAGAAAACATGTACAAAGGGAGAAAACATGAAGAAAATAAAGGAGAAGCACACAGCCATGTGTGCGTACGCACAGGTACTAGCGCGTGACTTCATTAAAAAGTCCTGTGGCTCGCAATTTTGAAGGTTTCCTAGCCCATTTCTGAAGGCCTTGAGGCTGATTTTGGATGCTATATGAAGGGGGCAACATTACATATGAAGGCATTAGCTTAAATTAGCTTAGGAAGCTCAATCTTAGATTAGAAACACATAGTAGGAGTAGGAGTAGTGTAGTATACAAAATTCTCTCTTAGGGTTTTAATTAGGTTTTAATGTAGCATTTTATAGTTCAATTTTGGTGTTGGATTTTGCTTTCTCACTGTATGTATTTCCTTCATTTTCCATTTTATCACATTACTTGTTCTACACTTGCTCCTATTTCAATTTCTCTTTTCAATATATACATAGTTTTGCAATTTTGAGTTTTGGTTAATGAATTTGATGTTTGATGGTTTTTATATGTTTATTGAGTTGCTTTTGTTGATTTTTATCATTTGTGGTTCATAGCTTTTATCATTTTCTCAATTTTGCCATCTTTTATGATTATGCCCTCTATGTGTTTGATGAAATGCAGATTTTAGTTATGGGGTAAATTTTCATCCTTTGGCTTGGGGGAAGTGAGTATATGGATTACTAGAGTCATAATGTCCAACATTTAGTGATAATGTTAGTTGTTATTGTTTCCACTAACGCTAGCTTCTTACTAAGGTAAATAGTAAGTTAGCTAGGATTTCCACCATGTACCAAACCCAAGAAAGATCTTGAGTTGGTAATCTGTCTCCAAGATGGCATATTGGTGGGGCCAATGAAGCTCATAGATGAAATTGCCACCCGCTCAATGTGCTCTTGGACCGGAGTTGCTTCCTCACCAACTTCCTCTTCCCCATCACTCAAGTCATAACAAGGAGGTTGCGAGAAGACTACCTACATGTCTCTCTCAAACTCAATGGGAAGAGGCTCATTAGGATCATTAAGGGGATTGACCAAGAAGGACTATAAATCATCAATGATAGAATCCTCATCTTGATCAATCTTCCTCAATTCTCCTTTTCTCTCCTCTAATTCCAATACTCCACTTTCTCCCTCTTGTTCCATGTCATGCTCTAACCCTTCTTCTTCCCCTTGTGGCTCCATGCTCTCCTCTTCACCGTAATCTATAGTTGATCCTCCACATTTCTCAAGAGGAATGCCTTGATCGGATGAGCATGAGAGGACTATACGGTTCACCGCCTCGGCTATGGTAGCCATAAGTTGTCCTTGTGTTCTTCGGAATCCTTCTTTCTCTTGGAGAAAAACTTGAAGGTCTTGATGGTCTTTAGGAAAGGGTGGGAAAGATTCACATTATGGTAAAAAAGGGGTTTCATTGTTTGGGAGGAAAGTTGTATATGTGGGAGGTAGTTCACGTTGATGGGAATCTTGAGGTGGTACATAAGGAGGTAGATGGTTGTATTGGTGTGGTGTTGAAAAATGTGGTGATTGAAGATTATGTTGGGGATATGGGTCATAGGTATATAGTGGTAGAGGTGCATAATTATTGTGAAACCCACCATATCCTTGATTTGGGTATGCATATTGTGGAGGGTTTGGTTTATTGTAGTATAGAGGAGGTTGCTCCTTCCAAAATTGATGTTCCAATCCCATGATGCAATCCAAGAGGGTGATAACTCATAGAGAAAATTGAAAATAAAAACAAAAGACATCAATTAACTAAAGAAACAAAATCCTAATTAATAGCAAAAATAAACCAAACAACTAAAAAGTATCTATTCACACTATTCACATATTAACAACAACCAAAACTATAGCATTCATGGCGCTAACTCCCCGGCAAAGGCGCCAAAAACTTGATAGAGAGAGAATTACGATAGTTTGAAAATTTAGCAAAATAATTTCTTCGTTGATAGCATAGTCTAAACCAACAAATAATCCTCCCAATCAAAGTTTAATTTTTCCAATTAAAATAACCGAAAGTAATCAAACCTCGGGTCGTTCTCCCTAGGAACTAATGCCGACGAGTGCACACAATTTTGGTTGCAAGAACAAAGGTTGTTTTTCGATAATGAAGTAAACAAATAAAGATATAAAAGAACGAAACAAAATTGAAATTAATAAAGTAATGAAGGAATAAAAGAACTATGTCACTACAAGAAAAATACCCATTTAGCCACACTTTTTTTAAGCTACATTTGAAAAGCGTAGCCTATTCCTAGAATAGGCTACGCTTTTCTCCGTGTTTCCTTTTGTAGGAGAATAGGAAACACATTTGTGGCATCACTTGAAAAGTGTCTCCTTATATATTATAAATATCACTTATAAAGCGTAGCCTTAGCTTAAGAGCTATGGGTTCACTTTTTCTACCAAAGAGAACGTTTTTGAAAGGTAGCCTATTTGTCATACTTCATGTGCACTTTAAAAGTATTGCCTAATGTATCTAAAACCAAATATAAACCAAGACTTAGTAAATTTTTATCCCCTTTTCACCAACACTTAAACGTGACCTGGCTTCCTTTCTCCCTTTTCCCCTTCACGTGCCATTGAGCTTCACTGAAAATCAGAGAAAGGTCCCCCTCACGCCGTCACTCATCATCTTTTTCCCCTCTTCCCCACGCCGTCACTCATCACCCTCACGCCGTCACCGTCACCCCTCTTCCCCGCTCCCCACTCCCAACTCACCACTCACGCACACCACTTCGCTACTGGAGAATCATCGCTCCTCTTCATCCTTCTGCTCTGGCTGTCACTTCGAGCTCACCATCGGGAAGAACCGCGTTCATCCTCTCTTCGCTCATCGTCATCGAGAAGGTATGTATTCACCTCCATTTGGTTCTAAAATTTGAGAGGGTTGCGATTTTAGGGTTCCGATTTGATTCACTTTTTGCTTATCAGCTTGCATTGTTTGATTTGATAGGGGTGTTCTCAAGAACAGGGCTATTATAATGGCATGTGTGTGCAACAGTGCTACTCTATGAATTTGCTTCAGCTTGCGTTTTGCTTACTCTGGTTTGTGCATGCCTTCAATTTTGGTTCTTACGATTTTGTGCGTGCGTGTGTGTTCAGCTGCTTAAAAATGAAATCATTAGTTGGTGTTTATTCAGTTCTGTTTTCTGAATAAGCTTTTGAATTCCATTATATTGTTTATTTGATGTTGTCGTGAATTGTGATAAGATAACTGGAAAAGCATACACAAAATTGTACTGATATTGGGTGTGTTGTAGTGTTGAGCTGAGAATCTTGATGCGTATTAGAAAGTAGTATTATGACACTGACTTCAGGTAGCTAAAGAAAGTGTCTAGTTCCAGTTGTTGGGTGATTTGTTATGATAACTCTGGATTTGTTTGAAGGAAAACTTTGGATGATTTGTTCTTAAATTGGCTTATGACCAGTTAACTGCTTCTGTAACTAATCTTTTTATGCATGCTCATTGACATATTGGAGATGCATACCTATGTAAGACACTTTTATGGCAAACCTTATGAATTTTTATTCATGTTCTTAATAAAATAAACTAAATATTTTGGTATAATAGCTCTAGTTGCTAGGCTGAGTATCCTATAAAGTATAAACTAGACTTGAAGATTATATAGTTGCAATAATGGAATCAGTCTTGCTAAATTTGACATCTTAATGGTCATGTTCATGGAATGAAATTATATCTAAAGTTACAACATAATAATTATATTGAAACAATGTAATGAACTGTGTTCTTTTTAACTCTCTTTTTATATATTTAATATAATTAGTGTCATTTCAAGTGATGAAGACACAAATTAAAAACATATATTCCATAGTGATATGATATATTTTGCTCGCTATGATTTGTATATGATTTTCAAATTGAGGTTGTGATACAAATTTAATTAGTTTTTATTTGTTTCCATTGAGCAAAACATACTGTGATCACAGGCATCTATTTTCCATAACCTCCGCCCCGGATGATAATTACCTAAGCGTTCATATTAAGATACTTGGTGATTGGACTAGAAATCTAAAAGCCAAATTCGTTAAGGTGAATTAATCTTTATTTGTTTATTTATGTTCCTATCAAAATATTGGTTTCTCCTATGGTAAGTAATAACTAAGTCTATTGCTTTGCTGAATTCTATTAGGCGTGCCACCCACCCCTCAATGGCCAGAGTGGACTTCTAAGAGCTGACTGCATCAAAGAAGACAGCCAATCAAGGTGAGCCCAAATCGAAGTGGAGAAATTATGATGCCAAGCGATTAATATTTTACAAAACCACGTTATTAAAGCTAGCTATTCTGGACCTATTTAGGTGTTTATGCATTTTATCTATCTATTTAGGTGTTTATGCATTTTATCTATCTATTAATTAGTAAGAAAAGTGACAAAAAATAGTGATTTATCAATCCTGAGTACTTGGGGCTGATTTAATCTTTCCAACAAGTTACAATAGGTAAAAGGAAGTTAGAATGTAAGGTTAGAGTGAGTGAAAAGCTAGGAATCAATTTTTGACCTCTCAAAACCCGAGGTTACATGTTGCAGAATTATGCAGTTTTGGGCAGCAATTTGTGAACAAAACTGGGAGCAATCTAGCCACTCAAAATGAGTGAAATTATTTTTTTATGAAACCTTAAGATGTCTAGATTATTCCCCTAAAATTTCAGAATTTTTCGACATGTGGTTTGGGAGATATGATTTTTAGAAAATGGTCATTTTCTGCAGAAACAATGCTGTACGAATTCTGGAACAGCAACTTCGAAATCACATATCTCAATACTCTGAAACTCTTTGGAGGTGAAACCAAAGAGGAATGAAATATTAGGATGTCTAGTATTTTATATCCAAATATCAGGACAATTCGAATTTTATAGAGAAAGTTGTGTCTTCTGGAAGCAGGGCTGTTCACTGCTGCGACAGCACCCTTTCCGTAAAACAAAACCATATTTCGAGAGGCATAACTTTTTCTAGAGAAGTGAAAATGATCTGGGACTTGAACTGGTGAAAGATGGGTAAGTCTGGTTCAACCACACCAAACTTTAGGAGAATCCAACCAAAGATGGATTTTATATGATTTTTCTAAATTGGTTACTGCTTGCTGTTTTTCTGAAGTGTACTAAATCAGTAGCCGATTTTTAAAAAATCATATAAAATTAAATTCTCAGAACGCAGTTGCAAAACTAAAACCAAAGTACACTTTTGGATTCCTATTTAAAATAAATAATAATATATTAAGATTTCTTTTGCCCTTTTTTTTATATATATAATATATTAGGTATATGTATAATATGTTATACCTCTTATATTTGCATATGGTTAAGTTAATTGCTATGGCTGAAAATCATATGTTGTTGATTTTATTGACACTTTAACACTTGAAGTTGTATTGTTATGACTGAAAATTGTTTGTGCAATTCTGGTTGTTGTAATTCTAGTTTTGTGCACTTCTATTTGCTAGAATTCCTGTTTTTTTGCACTTTTGAATTTGTGCCTGGATTTGTGCATCTGTTTATCTTTGTCTATTGCCCGTTTATCTTTGTCTGCATTTGTTTTGGATTTTTTTTTGTTCTCTTTTGTTATTTTCTGCATCATTTGTAGCTTCAGTTTGACTCTTTTATTTGATTTGGGCCTGGAACTGTATTGTTCTTCTCCTGCTGCAGTTTATTTTCTTTTCTATTTTTGTTGGGAGCCTCTTCTTCTAGTGGTACCTGGATTGTTCTCTTTTTGTATCTTCAGGTTTGCTAGCTTCTCCAATAGTGCTAACTTTATTTTTTAAGTTGACATAGTTTTGATAATTTATACAACTATTTTCAGTTTGGTTTCTAATTATTTTCAGTTTGATTTTTTTATTTTAATAATTGTAAATGTCATTATAAATATTTTTCTAATTACTTTTCTATATAATTATGCAGGATCATATTGAGGATGATAATGAAGATTAAGCTGTTTATCATTGTGGTTTATGGGTTAAGATGGAGTAATGTTGAGAATGGATACATGTATGGTAGACTAATTACTTTTATTAGAAGATATTTATATAGAATTGTGAATGCTATGGTGCCTATTACTTTGTACCTAAGTTACTAAAAAGGGTAAGTAAATAATATTTAATAAATTTTACATGATTTACATTTTACTTTAAACATTTTATTTTTTACTTTAAAAGGGAAATTAGGCAATTTAGGCACCATAACAAAGGCACCATAGAACTCACCTTTAGTTTTTCATAGAGTATTAGAAGTAAATTCTAAGTGGTCTCATACCTATTTTGATATGGCTATGTTTAATTTAGTGTGAGATGTATGAATATTAGTACTTTTGGATCATTATAAATATATTTTATTTACAGATAATTTTTATTATTTAAAGAAATTATTTAGTATAATTATGTATTTATTTTTATTTTATAATATTTAACTCATTTAATTAAAAATACAGAA
>NC_029790.2:48458461-48479461 GCF_000816755.2 Arachis ipaensis | reverse complement strand
AACCTAAGGCTACACTTATATAGAGTAGCTATGGTTATATAGAAAATTAAAAAAAAATAATGAGAAACCTAAGGCTACACTTATATAGAGTAGTTATGGTATACAATGTAGCTACGCTTTACAGGTGATGCAGTAGTGCTGAAAAGCGTAGCCTATTCTGGTAAAAATGGAAGCTGTAAAGCGTAGCCTTTGGTCCTGGACAACATCACTTGAAAAGGGCACCCTATTCCCAAACGCCAAAAACGTAGCCCTTGGTGCAGAAAAGCGTAGCCTTTGAGAATAGGCAACGGCTGAATAGGAATCACCCTAAAAAGCGTAGCCGTAGCCCAGAAAGCGTAGCTGTAGCCTAAGGCATCATTTTTTTTCACTTTTGGCTACACTTTTCAAGTGTACCTGAATGGGTATTTTTCTTGTAGTGTGTATGTAATATGGACAAGTAAGACTCAAAATTGATGGAAAAGTGGTTCAAAGCATAAATGGAACCTTGATTTGGGATGAGTTATAGAATTCCTTCCTTGCCATAACCACAACTATGATAATTATGATGAATTAATCTCACTAAGTCAACCCTTAACATCGAAGAGTAAGTCAAGAGAGCATAATTGTTATTAATCCACAAATCCTAACTAACTTACTAATTACCTTAGTAAGAAGCTAGCGTTAGTAGAAACAATAACAGCTAACAACCCAAGAATTATCACTAAATGTTGGACATTATGACTCTAGTAATCCATACACTCACTTTCTCCCAAGCCAAGGGGTGGAAATTTACCCCATAACTAAAATTAGCATTTCATCAAACACATAAAGGGCATAATCATAAAACATGGAAAAATTGGGAAAATGATAAAAGCCATGAAAAGCAACTCAATAAACATATAAAAATCATCAAACATCAAATTCAACAAAAGCAACTCAATAAACATATAAAAATCATCAAACATCAAATTCATTAACCAAAACTCAAAATTGCAAAACTATGTATATATTGACAAGAGAAATTGAAATAGGAGCAAGTGTAGAACAAGTAATGTGATAAAATGAAAGCAAAATTGAACTATAAAAAGCTACATCAAAACCTAATTAAAACTCTAAGAGAGAATTTTGTATACTACACTACTCCTACTCCTACTATGTGTTTCTAATCTAAGATTGAGCTTCCTAAGCTAATTTAAGCTAATGCCTTCATATGTAATGTTGCCCCCTTCATATAGCATCTAAAATCAGCCTCAAGGCCTTCAGAAATGGGCCAGGAAACCTTCAAAATCGCGAGCCACGTGACTTTTTAATGAAGTCACGCGCTGGTACCTGTGCGTACGCACACATGCTGAAATTTTCTCTTGTGCGTAACAGGGAGTTGTGCGTACGCTGATAAACCCCATTTGTAGGATTTATCTTGTGTTGAATTTACAATATTTTATTAACCTTTCCTCACATTTATTCAATGAAATAGCATAGTTTTGTGATTCTTCCTTAAATTGAGTTTAAAATGTGAAAACATGCTTTTAGACCTTTAATTTGTTAATTTAGATTCACCTTTGATTCTACTAGATGCCTTGATTTATTTGTTAAGTGATTTCAGGAAGAAAAGGTCTAGGAATGGATCAAAGGAGTAAAGAGGAAAGCATGCAAAGTGGAGAATACATGAAAAAACCAAGGATTTGGAAATCTTCATCCACGCGCACACGCACTATACGCGCACGCGTGGATTGCGAAATCTCAAGGGACGCGCACACGCACTGTACGCGTACGCGTCGGTGGCCGCACGTGATTTTAAATGGAAAACGTGCCCAGCAATTTCTGAGAAGCTGTGGGGCTGATGAGCGGATAATTTATACGCTTTTTGGCATTACTTTTAGGTAGTTTTTAGTATATTTTATTCACTTTTTATTATATTTTTATTAGTTTTTATTCAAAATTCATCTTTCTGGACTTTACTATGAGTTTGTGTGTTTTTTCTGTGATTTTAGGTATTTTCTGGCTGAAATTGAGGGACCTGAGCAAAAATCTGATTCAGAGGCTGAAAAAGGACTGCAGATGCTGTTGGATTCTGACCTCTCTGCACTCAAAATGGATTTTCTGGAGCTACAGAAGCTCAATTGGCACGCTCTTAATTGTGTTGGAAAGTAGACATCCTGGGCTTTCCAGAATTATATAATAGTCCATACTTTACCCGAGTTGAGATCACGCAAATTGGCATTTAACGCCAACTTTCTACCCTATTCTGGCGTTAAACGCCAGAACTGGCATAAAAACTGGAGTTAAACGCCAGAAACAGGCAGCAACCTGGCATTTAACTCCAAGAAAAGTGTCTACACATGGAAGCTTTAATGCTCAGCCCAAGCACACACCAAGTGGGCCCCAGAAGTGGATTTCTGCACTATCTATCTTAGTTTACCCATTTTCTGTAAACCTAGATTATTAGTTTAGTATAAAAACTACTTTTAGAGATTTATTTTGTACCTCATGAAATTTTTACACTTCATATTGTATTTCTGATGGCATGAGTCTCTAAACCCCATGGTTGGGGGTGAGGAGCTCTGCTGTGTTTCAATGGATTAATGCAATTACTATTGTTTTCTATTCAATCACGCTTGATTCTATTCTAAGATACTCATTCGTACTTCAATCTGGAGAAGATGATGATTCGTGACACTCATCATTATTCTCAATGCTATGAATGTGTGCCTGACAACCACTCCCGTTCTATCTGAGCTCAACGTAGTCATTGGGCGACAGCTTGAGTGTGTATCTCTTGGGTCCCTGATCCATGAGATCAGAACCTTTGTGGTGTAGGCTAGAATAAATTGGCAGCATTCTTGGGATCCGAAAAGTATAAACCTTATCTGTGGTATTCCAAGTAGGATCCGGGAAGGGATGACTGTGACGAGCTTCAAACCTGCGAATGTTAGGCGCAGTGACAGTGTGCAAAAGGACAAAGGTCCTATTCCAACGCTAGTGGGAACCGACAGATGATTAGCCGTGCGGTGACAGCGCATATGGATTGGTTTTCATCCGAGAGGATCATACAGCCTGCCATGGAAGGAAGCCATGCGTGTTTGGAGAAGAAGACAGTAGGAAAGCTGAGATTCAGATGACAGAGCATCTCCAAAACCTCAACCTGCTTTTCATTACTGAATCACAAGTACTGTTTATTTCATGTTTTTTATTTTCATAAATATAACCACTATTATCATTAATCTCCTGACTGAGATTTACAAAATAACCATAGCTTGCTTCAAGCCGACAATCTCTGAGGGATCGACCCTTACTCACGTAAGGTATTACTTGGACGACCCAGTGCACTTGCTGGTTAGTTGTGCGGAGTTGTGAAAAGTGTAATCACAATTTCGTGCACCAAGTTTTTGGCGCCGTTGCCGGGGATTGTTCGAGTTTGGACAACTGACGGTTTATTTTGTTGCTTAGATTAGGAAAAATTTTTCTTTTTTGGTTTAGATTCTTTTATTATTGTTTTTGGTTAAAATTTTAAAATCCTTATTTTATTTTTCTAAATTATTTTCGAAAATTTCTTTTTACCAATAACTTCATAATTTAATCTTTTGTTTGAGTTTAGTTTCATATTCTAAGTTTGGTGTGAATTGCATGAATTTATTTTTCTTTCATTTTTTTGTTTTGAATTATCAGTGCTCAGAATATAAAAATTTTTAAGTTTGGTGTCCTTTATGTTTCTGTTTTCTTAAAAATTTTCAAAAGTTGCTCTTAGTGTTCATTTTTTATATTCAAAGCTTCCTTGTTTGTTTTCTTTTCTTTGATCTAAAAACTTTAAGTTTGGTATCATTTTTCCTGTTTCCCTTTTTTTCATTAAATTCAAAAATATCTTTTCTCTTTATTTTAATTGATTTCCGAATTCTACCTTTAAAAATTCAGATTTTTATTTTAAAAGTTTTTATTTTATCTTATCTTAGTTTTGGAATTTCAAAATTAAAATCTTTTTCAAAAATCATATCCAAGGTTTTTCAACTTTTCTTAATTAATCAATTATTCTAGCTTTCAAAATTTTTATTTTATTTTTCATTTATTTTATTCTATTTTATTCGGTTGCTTTTAATTAAATAAAATAAAATAAATAAAAATATAATTCATTTGCAATTCATAGTTATTTTTCTAGCTTTTAAAATTTTTATTTTATTTTCCATTTATTTTATTCTATTTTATTCGGTTGCTTTTAATTAAATAAAATAAAATAAATAAAAATATAATTCATTTGCAATTCATAGCAATTCCCTTTTCTCCATCATGGATATAAGTGGAATTGAACAGTCCAGAAGGACTCTGGGGTCATATGCTAACCCCATTACCGCTGCATACGGGAGTAGTATCTGTATACCTCCCATCAAAGCAAGCAGTTTTGAGCTAAATCCTCAGCTCATTTTCATGGTGCAGCAAAATTGCCAGTATCCCGGTCTTCCACAGGAAGAACCTACTGAGTTTCTGGCACAGTCCTTACAAATTGCTGACACAGTACATGACAAGGAAGTAGATTATGATGTCTATAGATTATTACTGTTTCCATTTGCTGTAAAAGATCAAGATAAGAGGTGGTTAAATAACCAACCCACAACAAGCATAAGAATAGGAAAATAGTTATCACACAAATTCCTGAATCAATATTTCCCTCCAAAAAGGATGACACAGCTAAGGCTGGACATCCAAGGCTTTAAACAAGAGGATGATGAATCCCTTTATAATTTCTGGGAGAGGTACAGAGGGATGCTAAGGAAATGCCCCTCTAAAATGTTTTCAGAGTGGGTGTAGTTAGACATCTTCTACTACGGGCTTACAGAAAAAGCTCAGATATCTCTAGACCTCTCAGCTGGTGGATCTATACACATGAAAAAGACTATTGAAGAGGCTCAAGAGCTTATGATACAGTTGCTAGAAATCAGCATCTATACATAAGTAGTGAGTCCTCCATGAAAGAAGAAGCTAAGGCAGTATCAACTGACTTTAGTCCTTAGGAACAAGTTGCTGAACTCAATCAGCAACTATCTTCTATAACAAGGCAGTTAGCAGAATTTAAGGAGATGCTACAAGAAACCAAAAATGCTAACAAGGATATGAAATCACAATTGAATCAGTTAAAACTGTAGTTATCAAAACAGATAATAGAAGAGTGCCAAGCAGTTTAATTAAGAAGTGGAAAAATATTGAATACCTCAACTCAAAGCAGCAGAAAGCCAAGAAAAGAACAGCTGACAGAGGACGAGCAACCTGCTACCCAAAATCTCTCTGAGGACAGTAAGATCCCAGAGAGGAATAACTCTGGTGTTCAAACGCCAAAAAATGGTGAAAAACTGGCGTTAAACGCCCAGTCCATGTCCAGTTCTAGCGTTCAAACATCAGAAATGGGAGGGAATCTGGCGTTAAACGCCCATCCAGCCCCAAGCCTGGCGTTCAAACGCTAATGAGGGATCAGACACCTGAAAGTGCTGATGGTAACCCCTCTAATAAGGCTTCTCCAACCACCTCTGTAGGGAATAAATCTGCAGCAACTAAGGTTGGAGAATACAAAGCCAAGATGCCTTATCCTCAGAAACTCCGCCAAACGGAACATGATAAACAATTTGCCCGCTTTGCAGACTATCTCAGGACTCTTGAAATCAAGATTCCATTTGCAGAGGCACTTGAGCAAATACCCTCTTATGCTAAGTTCATGAAAGAGATCTTAAATCATAAGAAGGATTGGAGGGAAACTGAAAAAGTCTTCCTCACCGAAGAGTGCAGTGCAGTCATTTGAAAGAGCTTACCAGAAAAGCTTAAGGATCCTGGGAGCTTTATGATACCATGCACATTAGAGGGTACTTGTACCAAGACAGCTCTATGTGATCTTGGGGCAAGTATCAACCTAATCACTGCATCCACTATCAGAAAGCTTGGCTAGACTGAAGAGGTCAAACCAACCCAGATCTATCTTCATCTTGCTGATGGCTCCATTAAATACCCATCAGGCATAATTGAGGACATGATTGTCAAGGTTGGGCCATTTGCCTTTCCCACTGACTTTGTAGTGCTCGAAATGGAGCACAAGTGTGCAACTCTCATTCTAGGAAGACCTTTCCTAAAAACTGGACGAACCCTCATTGACGTCCAAAAAGGGGAATTAACCCTAAGGGTCAATGAGGATGAGTTTAAGTTGAATGTTGTCAAAGCTATGCAGCATCCCATTACCCCAAACGACTGCATGGGCATTGATATTATTGACTCTCTGGTGGAAGAGGTTAATATGACTAAGAGTCTCGAATCAGAGCTAGAAGACATTTTTACAGATGTTCAGCCTGATCTGGAGGAACCAGAGAAAACAAAAGAACCTCTTAAAACTCCTCAGAAAGAGGAGAAGCCTCCTAAACCCGAGCTCAAACCTCTACCACTATCCCTAAAATATGCATTTCTGGGAGAAGATGACACTTTTCTGGTAATCATAAGCTCTGCACTAGAGCCACAGGAAGAGGAAGCACTAATTCAGGTGGTGAGGACACACAAGACAGCTCTTGGGTGGTCCATAAGTGACCTTAAGGGCATATGCCCAGCTAGATGCATGCATAAGATCCTATTGGAGGATGATGCTAAGCCAGTGGTTCAACCACAGAGGTGGCTGAATCCAGCCATGAAGGAGGTGGTGCAGAAGGAGGTCACTAAGTTACTTGAGGCTGGGATTATTTATCCTATTTCTGATAGCCCCTGGGTGAGCCCTGTCCAAGTCGTCCCAAAGAAAGGAGGCATGGCAGTGATTCATAATGAAAAGAACGAACTGGTTCCCACAAGAACAGTTACAGGGTGGCGTATGTGTATTGACTACAAAAGGCTCAATACAGCCACCAGAAAGGATCATTTTCCTTTACCATTCATAGACCAGATGCTAGAGAGACTAGCAGGTCATGAATACTACTGCTTTTTTGATGGCTATTCAGGTTACAACCAAATTGCAGTAGATTCTCAGGACCAAGAGAAAACAGCATTCACATGTCTCTCTGGAGTATTTACATACAGAAGAATTCCTTTTGGTCTATGCAATGCACATGCAACCTTTCAGAGGTGCATGCTCTCTATCTTCTCTGATATGGTAGAAAATTTTCTGGAAGTCTTCATGGATGACTTCTCAGTATTTGGAGACTCATTTAGCTTCTATCTTAACCATCTAGCACTTGTTCTGAAGAGATGCCAAGAGACTAACCTGGTTTTAAACTGGAAAAAATGTCACTTTATGGTGACTGAAGGAATTGTCCTTGGGCACAAAATTTCGAATAAGGGACTAAAGGTGGATCAAGCTAATTAGGTAGAGGTGATTGAAAAATTACCACTACCCACCAATGTTAAAGCAATCAGAAGCTTTCTGGGGCATGCAGGATTCTACAGGAGGTTGATAAAGGATTTTTCAAAAATTGCAAAACCTCTGAGTAATCTGCTAGCTACTGACACACCATTTGTCTTTGACAGAGGGTGTTTGTAGGCCTTTGAGACTCTGAAGGCTAAGTTGGTAACAGCACCTGTCATTTTTGCACCAGACTGGATATTACCATTCGAATTAATGTGTGATGCCAATGACCATGCTATTGGTGCAGTATTGGGCCAGAGGCATGAAAAGCTTCTGCACGTTATTTACTATGCTAGCCGTGTTTTAAATGATGCGCAGAAAAATTACACAACCACAGAAAAGGAATTGCTTGCAGTGGTTTATGCCATTGACAAGTTTAGATCTTACTTAGTAGGATCAAAAGTGATTGTGTACACTGACCATGCTGCTCTAAAATATCTCCTCACAAAGCAGGATTCAAAACCCAGACTCATAAGATGGTGTTGCTTCTACAAGAGTTTGATATAGAAATAAGAGACAGAAAAGGGACAGAGAATCAAGTAGCTGATCACCTGTCCCGGATAGAACCAGTAGCAGGAGCGTCCCTCCCTGCTACTGAGATCTCTGAAACCTTTTTGGATGAGCAATTGTTTGCTATTCAGGAAGCTCCATGGTTTGCAGACATTGCAAACTATAAGGCTCAGTAATGTCAAGCTATTGACAGTAAAGAAGCGCTTATTGGGAGGCAACCCAATCTTATTTATCTATGTTAATTACTTTTTCATTTTATTTTCCATTGTTATTTTATGTTTTTTTTAGGTTGATGATCATGTGGAGTCATAAAAATAGCTGCAGAATTAAAACAGAATAAAAAAAGCATAAAAAATAGCACAGCCTGGAGGATAGACTTACTGGCATTTAAACGCCAGTAAGAGTAGCAGAATGGGCGTTAAACGGCCAGTCTGGCACAATTCTGGCATTTAACGCCAGAAAGAAGCAACAAGCTGGTGTTTAACGCCATAACAGAGCACCAAGTTGGCATTAAACGCCAGAAAGGGAAGAAAAGTTGGCGTTAAACGCCAGAAACAGGCTGCAACCTGGCGTTTAACACCAGAATTGCACTCTAAGGGCATTTTGCACGCCTAAATGGAGCAGGGATGAGAAGTCCTTGACCCCTCAGGATCTGTAGACCCCACAGGATCCCTACCAACCTCAACTCATTCTCTCTTCCCTAGGATCCCCACCTACCTCACCATTCAAATTCAAACCATTCTCCTACCAAACCCACCCATTCACACACCTCCATCTCCTCCACTTCTCTTTCTACTCCCTTCTTTCTTCTTTTGCTCGAGGATGAGCAAACCTTTTAAGTTTGGTGTGAAAAAAATGTTGCTTTTTATTTTTCCATAACCATTTACGGCACCTAAGGCCGGAACCTCTAGAAAGAGGGAAAGGAAGGCAGTTGCTTCTACCCCCGAGTCATGAGAGATGGAGAGGTTCATCTCAAGGGTCCATAGTTCAGTGGTAGAGCATTTGACTGCAGATCAAAGAGCCATGAGGGAGGAGCAACAAAGGCAAGGAAGAGACATAGAGGAACTCAAGAGCACCATTGGTTCTTCAAGAGGAAGAAGACGCCACCCTCACTAAGGTGGAAGCGTTCGTTAATCTCCTTGTCTATTTATTTTTCTGTTTTCGGTTTTGAGCTTTATGTTTGACTATTTTTTGTGTCTTTACTACATGATCATTAGTGTCTAGTGTCTATGCCTTAAAGTTATGAATGTCCCATAAATCCTTCACCTTTCTTAAATGAAAAATGTTCCTAATTACAAAAGAACAAGAAGTACATGAATTTCAATTTTTATCTTGAAATTAGTTTAATTATATTGATGTGGTGGCAATACATTTTGTTTTCTGAATGAATGCTTGCACAGTGCATATTTTTTATAGTGGAGTTTATGAATGTTAAATTTGTTGGCTCTTGAAAGAATGATGAAAAAGAGAAATGTTATTGATAATCTGAAAAATCATAACATTGATTCTTGAAGCAAGAAAAAGTAGTGAATAACAAAGCTTGCGAAAAAAAAAGAGAGTGAAAATAAAAAAAAAAAAAGAAAAAGAAAAAGCAAGCAGAAAAAGCCAATAGCCCTTAAAACGAAAAGGCAAGGGTAAAAAGGATCCAAGGCTTTGAGCATTAATGGATAGGAGGGCCCAAGGAAATAAAATCCAGGCCTAAGCGGCTAAATCAAGTTGTCCCTAACCATGTGCTTGTGGCATGAAGGTACAAGTGAGAAACTTGAGACTGAGTGGTTAAAGTCGTGATCCAAAGCAAAAAGAGCGTGCTTAAGAACTCTGGACACCTCTAACTGGGGACTTCAGCAAAGCTAAGTCACAATCTGAAAAGGTTCACCCAGTTATGTGTCTGTGGCATTTATGTATCCGGTGGTAATACTGGAAAACAAAGTGCTTAGGGCCACGGCCAAGACTCATAAAGTAGCTGTGTTTAAGAATCAACATACTAAACTAAGAGAATCAATAACACTATTTTAATTCTGAGTTCCTATAGATGCCAATCATTCTGAACTTCAAAGGAAAAAGTGAGATGCCAAAACTGTTCAGAAGCAAAAAGCTACAAGCCCTGCTCATCTAAATAGAACTAAGCTTCATTGATATTGTGGGATTTATAGTATATTCTCTTCTTTTTATCCTATTTTGTTTTCAGTTGCTTGGGAACAAGCAACAATTTAAGTTTGGTGTTGTTTTTTCTTTGATTTTAGGTATTTTCTGGCTGAAATTGAGGGACCTGAGCAAAAATCTGATTCAGAGGCTGAAAAAGAACTACAGATGCTGTTGGATTCTGACCTCCCTGCACTCGAAATAGATTTTCTGGAGCTACAGAAGCCCAATTGGCACTCTCTCACTTTCGTTGGAAAGTAGACATCATGGGCTTTCCAGCAATATATAATAGTCCATACTTTTCCCGAGTTGAGATCACGCAAACTAGCATTTAACGCCAACTTTCTACCCTATTCTGGCGTTAAACGCTAGAAACAGGCGGCAACTTGGTGTTTAACTCCAAGAAAAGTCTCTACACATGGAAGCTTAAATGCTCAGCCCAAGCACACACCAAGTGGGCCTCGGAAGTGGATTTCTGCACTATCTATCTTAGTTTACCCATTTTCTGTAAACCTAGGTTATTAGTTTAGTATAAAAACTACTTTAGAGATTTATTTTGTACCCCTTGACATTTTTACACTTCATATTGTATTTCTAACGGCATGAGTCTCTAAACCCCATGGTTGGGGGTGAGGAGCTCTGCTGTGTTTCAATGGATTAATGCAATTACTACTGTTTTCTATTCAATCACGCTTGATTCTATTCTAAGATACTCATTCGTACTTCAATCTGGAGAAGATGATGATTCGTGACACTCATCATTATTCTCAATGCTATGAACGCGTGCCTGACAACCACTCCCATTCTATCTGAGCTCAACGTAGTCATTGGGCGACAGCTTGAGTGTGTATCTCTTGGGTCCCTGATCCATGAGATCAGAACCTTCGTGGTATAGGCTAGAACCAATTGGCAGCATTCTTGGGATTCGAAAAGTCTAAACCTTGTCTGTGGTATTTCCGAGTAGGATCCGGGAAGGGATGACTGTGACGAGCTTCAAACCTGCGAATGTTGGGCGCAGTGACAGTGTACAAAAGGACAAGGGTCCTATTCCAATGCTAGTGGAAATCGACAGATGATTAGCCGTGCGGTGACATCGCATATGGATTTGTTTTCATCCGAGAGGATCATACAGCCTGCCATGGAAGGAAGCCATGCATATTTGGAGAAGAAGACAGTAGAAAAGCAGAGATTCAGATGACAGAGCATCTCCGAAACCTCAACCTGCTTCTCATTACTGAATCACAAGTACTGTTTATTTTATGTTATTTATTTTCATAAATATAACCACTATTATCATTAATCTTCTGACTAAGATTTACAAAATAACTATAGCTTGCTTCAAGCCGACAATCTCTGCGGGATCGACCCTTACTCACGTAAGGTATTACTTGGATGACCCAGTGCACTTGCTGGTTAGTTGTGTGGAGTTGTGAAAAGTGTAATCACAATTTCGTGCACCAGGGGCCCAGTGCAACCAACTTTGGCACCAAAATGCATAAAAGGAACAAGGATTGAAGGGAAATGAATCAATACACATATTAGGAATCATTAGGATTAGTTTTAGTTAGTTTTAGAGAGAGAAGCTCTCACTTCTCTCTAGGATTAGGATTAGGATTAGGTTTTGTTCAATAATCTTAGATCTAGGTTTAGTTCATGCTTTCATCTACTTCTCCTTCTCAATTCTTTGTTGTTGCAATCATCACTCTTCTACTCTTTTGTTGTAATTTCTTTTACTTTGTTTTTATACTTTGTTGTAGATCCCTTCTCTTCTCTTTCAATTCAATTTGAGGTAATTCATAATAATTATGTTTCTTTTGATTGTTGTTGTTAATTCCTTGTAATAATTGTTGTTAGATTTCATTCTAGTTGTCAATTTACTATGCTTTATTCTTTTGCCGTCCAAGTGTTTGATGAAAATGCTTGATGGATTTTAGCATAGATTTTGTTCCTCTTGGCCTAGGTAGAGTCATTAGTGACGCTTCAGTTATCTAATTCCTTTGTTGATTGACAACTAGAAATTGCTAATTGATTTTGATACCACTAAAGCTAGTGTTTAAGTGTGGGGGAATTGACGAATCCATATTTTACGATAATTTTTTGTTAGAATTGAGAGGATTTCATCATATAAACCTACACTTATTCCCTTAAATAGCATGCTTTTGAGATTTCCTCCTAAATTATGTTTGGTTGTGAAAACATGCTCATTTATGTTTAATTTAACCTATTTTATTCCAATTGCCTTCCATTCGATACCTTGATGCTGTTGGTGAGTGATTTCAGATATATAAGGTAGGAATGGCATGTTGAGAATGGAAGAGGAGCATGTAAGGAGGAGAAAGCATGAAGAAACAAAGGAGAAGAGCATCGCGATGTGTACGTGTTCACAGCCTCTTGTGCGTACGTACAGGTAGCAAAGCAAAGCGAAGTATGTGAGCCCACAGCATCGTGCACGTCGCACGATCATCCAAAGTATTGCAAAGTGTGCGTACGCACAAGTACTTGCGCATGGCTTCATTAAAAACGCATGTGACTCGCATTTTTGGGGGATTGGAAGCCCAATTCTGATGGCTAGAGCTCATATTGCAAGAGGCAAACAATGAACAGGATAGCATATCATTAGGAGTAGTTTTTTAGATAGTAGTTAGAGGCTATAGGTTTAGTTTTTCTTCAAGTTTTCTCTCAACACCATTAGGATTTCTACTAGGGTTTTACATTTCAAGTTCCGTTTTTCATTTTTTATCTTGGATTTTTGCTTGACTCCATTGTAAGTATTCCTTAATTACTACTTTTTATAGTTACAATTTTGATACTATTTCTTGTAGTTAAAGTCATATTGTTAATATATATACTTCTTGCAGTTTTGATCTCTTGTTGATTATTTTGATGATTGATTATTATTACATGCTTGGTTGAGTTGCTATTATTGCTTTTGATTAATTGTTGCTTATAGTTCAAGCATCTTCTTAATTTTGCCTTGATTTGTGTTTATGCCTACCAAGTGTTTGTGGAAATGTCAATTTTGATTATGGGTTAAATTTTCACCCCTTGGCTTGGGGAAAATGAATATATGGGTTCCTAGAGTTGGAATGTCCAAGATTTAGTGATAATTCTTGGATTGTTAATTGTTCTTATTTCCACTAACACTAACTTGTTGCTAAGACAATTAGCAAGTGAGTTAGGATTTGTGGATTAAGAACAACTATGCTCACTTGACCTACTCTTCGATGTAAGGGTTAACTAAGTGAGATTAATCCATTACAATTGTCATAGTTATGGTTGCAAAAAGGACAGGATCCCCTAGCTCATCCCAAGCCAAGATTCCTTTTATGCTTTGAATCATACACACACACATACATCAATCACTTTTATATCTTACTTGTTCATATTACATAGCTAGTTCTTTAATCCCTTTATCAGTTTATTAATTGCAATTTTGAATGTTCTTTTATTCCTTTAATTATTTATCTCTTTATTGAAAATCCCTTTTGTCTTCACAACTGAAATTGCGCACTCATTGGCACTAGTCCTTGGGAGACGACCCGGAAATTAAAACTTCTGGTTTATATTTGTTCCGAATAGTGACAATTTGTAATTCTAAACTTTGGTGTTGGTCGATTGTTGGGTTGGGGCTATACTTGCAATGCTAATTCCATTTTTGAGGAAAAAAATTCCTAACCTGCTCTACGCCACACACCACCCACCAACCCCCACCCACTTCAAAATCAAATTTTTCTCCCATTTAACCCACCCATGACCAAACCCAACTCTAGCCCACCCCTATAAATACCCCTCTAACTAACCCTTCAAACATACACACCTCATACACTCTAAAGCCCCCTTGGCCAAATTGCTTTCTCCCTCCATCTCCATCTATTTTCTTCTTCTTATACTCCATCATTCTCTTTTCTTTATTTTTGCTCGAGGAGGAGCAAAACTTTTAAGTTTAGTGTCGGAAAAGCGTTACTTTTTTGCTTTCCATTCCCACTTATGGCACTCAAGGTTGGAGAACCCTCTAGAAAGAGGAAAGGAAAGGCAGTAGTCGCCACCTCCGTATCTTGGGAGATGGAGAGATTCATTACCAAAACCCATCAAGACCACTTCTATAAAGTAGTGGCAGAGAAGAAGGTGATCTCTGAGGTCCCTTTCAAGCTCAAGAAGAATGAGTATCCAAATATCCGAAGAGAGATCCGGAGAAGAGGTTGGGAAGTCCTAACCAATCCCATCCAAGAGGTTGGGATCTTAGTGGGGCAAGAGTTCTATGCTAATGCATGGGTTACAAAAAATCATGACATTAGTGTGAACCCAAATCCCAAGAATTGGAGCACCATGGGCGCTTGAAATGCACAAAATGAGCTTCCTGGGTGTTTTGGGCCCCACTATGGGCGCTTGAGGATATAACCATCACTTTGTTGCTCTTTGTTCATAGCCCAAATGGAATAGCACCATAGAATATCATATATCATTGGAAAGATCAGCTGGCTCCTTCTATGTTGGTGCTGTTTGTGCACGAAATTGTGATTGTTCATTCCTTGGTAACGGCACCAAAAACTTAGTACGCACGTTCATAATCTTAATTCTTTGTCACAACTTGGTACAACTAACCAGCAAGTGCACTGGGTCGTCCAAGTAATAAACCTTACGTGAGTAAGGGTTGATCCCATGGAGATTGTCGGCTTGAAGCAAGCTATGGTCATCTTGCAAATCTCAGTCAGGCGGATTCAAATGGTTATGGTGAATTTATAGTTAAAATATAATTAAAATATAAAATAGGATAGAAATACTTATGTAATTCATTGGTGAGAATTTCAGATAAGCATATGGAGATGCTTTTGTTTCTTCTGAACCTCTGCTTTCCTACTGTCTTCATCCAATCCTTTATACTCCTTTCCATGGCAAGCTGTATGTTAAGCATCACCGTTGTCAATGGCTACATCCCGTCCTCTCAGTGAAAATGGTCCAAATACACTGTCACCGCACGGTTAATCATCTGTCGATTCTTGATCATGCTGGAATAGGATTCAGTAATCCTTTTGCGTCTGTCACTACGCCCAGCACTCGCGAGTTTGAAGCTCGTCACAGCCATCCCTTCCCAGATCCTACTCGGAATACCACAGACAAGGTTTAGACTTTTCGGATCTCAAGAATGGCCGCCAATAATTCTAGCCTATACCACGAAGACTCTGATCATAAATCAGGAGGCTAAGAGAAATGCATTCAAGCTTGCTTTCATGTAAAACGGAAGTGTTTGTCAGGCACGCGTTCATAAGTGAGAATGGTGATGAGCGTCACATAATCATCACATTCATCATGTTCTTGTGTGTGAATGAATATCTTAGAGAAGAAATAGGCTTGAGTTGAATAGAAAAACAATATTACTTTGCATTAATTCATGAGGAACAGCAGAGCTCCACACCTTAATCTATGGTGTGTAGAAACTCTACCGTTGAAAATACATAAGTGAAAATAGGGTAGACATGGCCGAGTGGCCAGCCTCCCATGGAGGTCTCAGAACGTAAAAGTTACATAACGTGTTCCAGAGATGTGAAATAAATTACTAAAAGTAGTTTTTATACTAAACTAGTAACTAGGGTTTACAGAAATGAGTAAATGATGCAAAAATCCACTTCCGGGCCCACTTGGTGTGTGCTTGGGCTGAGCATTGAATCTTTCACGTGTAAAGGTCTTCCTTCGTGTTGAACGCCAGTTTGTAACTTGTTTCTGGCATTTAACTCTGGTTTGCAACTTGTTTCTGGCGTTTAACGCCAGAGTAGGACAGAAATCTGGCATTGAACGCCAGTTTGCGTCATCTAAACTTGGGCAAAGTATGAACTATTATATATTGCTGGAAAGCCCTGGATATCTACTTTCCAACGCAGTTGAGAGCGCACCATTTGGACTCGTGTAGCTCCAGAAATTCCACTTTGAGTGCAGGGAGGTAAGAATCCAACAGCATCTGCAGTCCTTCTTCAGCCTCTGAATCTGATTTTTGCTCAAGTCCCTCAATTTCCGCCAGAAATTACCTAAAATCACAGAAAAATACACAAACTCATAGTAAAGTCCAGAAATGTGATTTTTATTTAAAAACTAATAAAAATATACTAAAAACTAATTAAATCATACTAAAAACTATGTAAAAATAATGCCAAAAAGCGTATAAATTATCCGCTCATCACAATACCAAACTTAAATTGTTGCTTGTCCCCAAGCAACTGAAAATCAAATAGGATAAAAAGAAGAGAATATACTATAAATTCCAAAATATCAATGAAACTTAGCTCCAATCAGATGAGCGGGACTAGTAGCTTTTTGCTTCTGAACAGTTTTGGCATCTCACTTTATCCTTTGAAGTTCATAATGATTGGCATCTTATAGGAACTTATAATTTAGATAGTGTTATTGATTCTCCTAGTTCAGTATGTTGATTCTTGAACACAGCTACTTTATGAGTCTTGGCCGTGGCCTAAGCACTTTGTTTTCCAGTATTACCACCAGATACATAAATGCCACAGACACATAATTGGGTGAACCTTTTCAGATTGTGACTCATCTTTGCTAGAGTCCCTAGTTAGAGGTGTCCAGGGTTCTTAAGCACACTTTTTTTTTGCTTTGGACCTTGACTTTAACCGCTCAGTCTCAAGCTTTTGTCTTGACACCTTCACGCCACAAGCACATGGTTAGGGACAGCTTGGTTTAGCCGCTTAGGCCAGGATTTTATTCCTTTGGGCCCTCCTATCCACTGATGCTCAAAGCCTTGGATCCTTTTTATTACCCTTGCCTTTTGGTTTAAAGGGTTACTGGCTTTTTGCTCTTGCCTTTTGGTTTAAAGAGCTCTTGGCTTTTTCTGCTTGCTTTTTATTTTTCTTTCTTTTATTATATTTTTTTTTTGCCAATTTTTTTTTCTCTTTTTTTTTTCGCAAGCTTTTGTATTCACTGCTTTTTCTTGCTTCAAGAATCAATTTTATGATTTTTCAGATTATCAAATAACATTTCTCCTTTTTCATCATTCTTCAAGAGCCAACAATTTTAACATTCATAAACAACAAATTCAAAAGATATATGCACTATTCAAGCATTCATTCAGAAAACAAAAAGTATTGTCACCACATCAAAATAATTAAACTAATTTCAAGGTTGAATTCAAAATCATGTACTTCTTGTTCTTTTGTGATTAAAAGCATTTTTCATTTAAGAGAGGTGATGGATTCATAGGACATTCATAGCTTTAAGACATAGACACTTAAACAATAATGATCATATAGTAAAGACACAAATATAAATAAAACATAAGGCTCAAAAACCGAAGAATAGGAAAATAAGAACAAGGAGATTAAGGAACGAGTCCACCTTAGTGAGGGTGGCGTCTTCCTCTTGTTGAAGAACCAATGGTGCTTTTGAGCTCCTCTATGTCTCTTCCTTGTCTTTGTTGCTACTCCCTCATAGCTCTTTGATCTTCTCTATTCTCATGGAGAATAATGGAGTTCTCTTGGTGTTCCATCCTTAGTTGTCCCATGTTGGAACTTAATTCTCCTAGGGAGGTGTTGAATTGCTCCCAATAGTTTTGTAGAGGGAAGTGCATCCCTTGAGGCATCTCAGGGATTTCATGGTGAGGAATTTCCCCATGCTCTTGTTGAGGTCCATGATCTCTTGTTTGCTCCATCCTTTTCTTAGTGATGGGCTTATCCTCATCAATGAGGATATCTTCCTCTATGTCAATCCCAGCCAAATTGCAGAGGTGGCAAATGAGGTGAGGAAAGGCTAACCTTGCTGATGAGCGGATAATTTATACGCTTTTTGACATTGTTTTTAGTATGTTTTTAGTAGGATCTAGTTACTTTTAGGGATGTTTTCATTAGTTTTTATGTTAAATTCACATTTCTGGAATTTACTATGAGTTTTTGTGTTTTTATGTGATTTCAGGTATTTTCTGGCTGAAATTGAGGGACTTGAGCAAAAATCAGATTCAGAGGTTGAAAAAGGACTGCTGATGCTGTTGGATTTTGACCTCCCTGCACTCAAAGTGGATTTTCTGGAGCTACAGAACTCGAAATGGCGCGCTTCTAATTGCGTTGGAAAGTAGACATCCAGGGCTTTCCAGAAATATATAATAGTCCATACTTTGGCCAAGAATAGATGACGTAAACTGGCGTTCAACGCCAGATTTCTACCCAAATCTAGTGTCTAGCGCCAGAAAAGGAGCCAAAACCAGAGTTGAACGCCCAAACTGGCACAAAAGCTGGCGTTCAACTCCAAGAAGGACCTCTACACGTGCAACACTCAAGCTCAGCCCAAACACACACGAAGTGGGCCCAGGAAGTGGATTTATGCATCAATTACTTACCCATGTAAACCCTAGTAGCTAGTTTATTATAAATAGGACCTTTTACTATTGTATTAGCGCCTGACAAACACCTCCGTTCTACATGAAATAAGCTAGAATGAATATCTCTTAGATCTCCTAACCAGAATCTTCGTGGCGTAAGCNNNNAAAAAAATTCATGCATTGCATCTTTTTAGTGTTTTTCTCTTGCATCATAAAAATTCAAAAATCAAAAAAATATCTTTCCCCTTTTCTCTCATCAAATTCGAAAATTTGAGTTGACTTTTTCAAAAATTTTAAAATCAAGTTGTTTCTTATGAGTCAAATCAAATTTTCAATTTGAAAATCTTATGTTTTTCAAAATCTTTTTTCACAAATCAAATCTTTTTCAAATTTCTTAGTTATTTTCGATAATTCCAAAAATATTTTTCAAAAATATTTTTCTTACTTTTATACCAAATTTTCGAAAATAACAATAGCAATTAATGTTTTGATTCAAAAATTTCAAGTTTGTTACTTACTTGTTAAGAAAGATTCAAACTTTAAGTTCTAGAATCATATCTTGTGATTTTAAAAATCAAATCTTTTTCAAAACTAATTTCAATCATATCTTTTCAAAAATATCTTCTTATCTTATCTTTTTCAAAAATATCTTTCCAAATTTTCTTTTCTAACTTCCTAACTTCTTATCTTTTCAAAATTTGTTTCAACTAACTAACTAACTTTTTGTTTGTTTCTTAACTTTTTCAAAACTACCTAACTAACTCTCTCTCTCTAATTTTCGAAAATATCTTCCCTCTTTTTCAAAATTTTTTTTAATTAACTAATTATTTTTATTTTTTATTTTTTGATTTCAAAAATTTTCGAAAATTACTAACATTTTTCAAAAACTATTTTCAAAAATCACTAACTCCTTTTCAAAAATATTTTTCGAAAATTATCCCTCCCCCATCTTATTCTAATTATTCATTCATATCCTAACATCTCATCTCACATCTCTGCCATCCTCACAGTTGTGTTTCTTCCATTATATTACATTTTTTGTCTCCTCCTCTTCTTCTACTCACACAGGGATCCCTATACTGTGGTATAAAGGACCTCTATTATTATTATTATTATTTTTCTGTGCCTTCTTCTTTGTCATATGAGCAGGAGCAAGGATAAGAACATTCTTGTGGAAGCAGATCCAGAACCTGAAAGGACTCTGAAGAGAAAATTAAGAGAAGCTAAAATATAACAATCCAGAGATAACCTTTCAGAAATTTTCGAACAGGAAGAGGAGATGGCAGCCGAAAATAATAATAATGTAAGAAAGATGCTTGGTGACTTTACTGCACCTAATTCCAATTTACATGGAAGAAACATCTCCATTCCTGCCATTGGAGCAAACAACTTTGAGCTGAAACCACAATTAGTTTCTCTGATGCAGCAGAACTGCAAGTTTCATGGACTTCCATCTGAAGATCCTTTTCAGTTCTTAACTGAATTCTTGCAGATATGTGATACTGTTAAGACTAATGGAGTAGATCCTGAAGTCTACAGGCTCATGCTTTTCCCTTTTGCTGTAAGAGACAGAGCTAGATTATGGTTGGATTCTCAACCCAAAGACAGCCTGAACTCTTGGGATAAGCTGGTCACGGCTTTCTTAGCCAAGTACTTTCCTCCTCAAAAGCTGAGCAAGCTTAGAGCTGATGTTCAAACCTTCAGACAGAAAGAAGGTGAATCCCTCTATGAAGCTTGGGAAAGATACAAACAGTTGACCAAAAAGTGTCCTTCTGACATGCTTTCAGAATTACTTAGGTGAACCTTATGGAAACACCTATAACACATCATTGAGAAATCATCCAAATTTCTCATGGAAGGATCAAAAGCCTCAACAAGGCTTTAATAATGGTGGAAGAAATAGGTTTAGCAACAGCAAACCTTTTCCATCATCCACTTAGCAACAGACAGAGAACTCTGAACAAAATACTTCTAATCTGGCAAACTTAGTCTCTGATCTGTCTAAGGCCACTGTAAGTTTCATGAATGAAACAAGATCTTCCATTAGAAATTTGGAAGCACAAGTGGGCCAGCTGAGTAAAAAGATCACTGAAATCCCTCCCAGTACTCTCCCAAGCAATACAGAAGAGAACCCAAAAGAAGAGTGCAAGGCCATTGACATAAGCACCATGGCCGAACCTACAAGGGGAGTGGAGGACGTGAATCCCAAGGAGGAAGACCTCCTTGGACGTCCAGTGATCAATAAGGAGCTTCCCTCTGAGGAACCAAGGGATTCTGAGGCTCATCTAGAGACCATAGAGATTCCATTGAACCTCCTTATGCCCTTCATAAGCTCTGATGAGTATTCCTCTTCTGAAGAGAATGAGGATGTTACTGAAGAGCAAACTGCCAAGTTTCTTGGTGTAATCATGAAGTTGAATGCCAAATTATTTGGTATTGATACTTGGGAAGTTGAACCTCCCTTGTTCATCAATGAACTAAGTGATCTGGATCAACTGACATTGCCTCAGAAGAGACAGGATCCTGGAAAGTTCATAATACCTTGTACCATAGACACCATGATCTTTAAGGCTCTGTGTGACCTTGGTTCAGGAATAAACCTCATGCCCCTCTCTGTAATAGAGAAACTGGGAATCTATGGGGTGCAAGCTACTAAAATCTCATTAGAGATGGCAGACAATTCAAGAAAACAGGC
>NC_029790.2:48453670-48457781 GCF_000816755.2 Arachis ipaensis | reverse complement strand
TGTGACCTTGGTTCAGGAATAAACCTCATGCCCCTCTCTGTAATAGAGAAACTGGGAATCTATGGGGTGCAAGCTGCTAAATTCTCATTAGAGATGGCAGACAGCTCTAGAAAACAGGCTTATGGACAAGTAGAGGACGTTTTAGTAAAGGTTGAGGGCCTTTACATCCCTGCTGATTTCATAGTCCTTGATACTGGAAAGGAAGAGGATGAATCCATTATCCTAGGAAGACTTTTCCTGGCCACAGCAAGAGCTGTGATTGATGTTGACAGAGGTGAACTAGTCCTTCAATGGAATGAGGACTCCCTTGTGTTTAAAACTCAAGGATCTCCCTCTGCAACCATGGAGAGGAAGCAGAAAAAGCTTCTCTCAAAGCAGAGTCAACCAGAGCACCCACAGTCAAACTCTAGGTTTAGTGTTGGGAGGCCACAACCAAACTCTAAGTTTGATGTTGAACTCCCATATCCAAACTCTAAGTTTGGTGTTGGAGAGTCTCAACAAAGCTCTGCACATCTGTGAGGCTCCATGAGAGCCCACTGTCAAGCTATTGACATTAAAGAAGCGCTTGTTGGGAGGCAACCCAATTTTTATTTATCTAACTATATTTTTCTTAGTTATATGTCTTTGTAGGTTCATGATCATGTGGAGTCACAAAATAAATATAAAAATTGAAAACGGAATCAAAAACAGCAGAAGAAAAATCTCACCCTGGAGGAGCATTTGCCTGGCGTTCAAACGCCAGAACAGAGCATGGTTCTGGCGCTGAACGCCCAAAATAGGCAACATTCTGGCGCTGAACTCCCAGAATAAGCATGGTTCTGGCGTTCAACGCCAGAAATGGCAATAAATGGGCGTTGAACGCCCAAAATGGGCACCAACTAGGCGCTAAACGCCCAGAGTTGTGTGCAAGGGCATTTTGCATGCCTAAATTGGTGCAGGGATGTAAATGCCTTGACACCTCAAGATCTGTGGACCCCACAGGATCATCTCAGGATCTGTGGACCCACAGGATCATCTCAGGATCTGTGAATCTCACAGGATTCCCACCCACCACTCACATCCACCACTCACATCCATACACACATCCCTCCATCTCCTCGATATCTTCTTCTTCTTCTATTCCTTCTTCTTTTGCTTGAGGTCGAGCAACATTCTAAGTTTGGTGTGGTAAAAAGCATAACAAAAACTTGGTGCACGAAATTGTGATGTCCAGGCTCGAACAATCCCTGGCAACGTGAGCAACTTGGTACGCGTAATCGTGATTACACTTTCATTATGTAAAATTCATGGCTCTTTCTTTCCCTGGTAATGGCGCCAAGAACATGATGCCAATACCATGGTTCACAACTTCGATACAACTAACCAGCAAGTGCACTGGGTCGTCCAAGTAATACCTTACGTGAGTAAGGGTCGAATCCCACGGAGATTGTTGGTATGAAGCAAGCTATGGTCACCTTGCAAATCTCAGTTAGGCAGATATAAATGGATAATGGTGTTTTCGAATTTAATATAATAAAATAGGGATAGAAATACTTATGTAATTCATTGGTGAGAATTTCAGATAAGCGAATAGAGATGCTTTCGTTCCTCTGAACCTCTGCTTTCCTGCTATCTTCATCCAATCAGTCTTACTCCTTTCCATGGCTGGCTTTATGCAAGGGCATCACCGTTGTTAGTGGCTACATCCCCTCCTCTCAGTGAAAAATATGCTCACATGCTCTGTCACAGCACGGCTAATCATCTGTTGGTTCTCGATCATGCTGGAATAGGATTCACCCTCCTTTTGCGTCTGTCTCAAACGCCCAGCACTCGCGAGTTTGAAGCTTGTCACAGTCATTCAATCATTGAATCCTACTCGGAATACCACAGACAAGGTTTAGACTTTTCGGATTCTCTTGAATGCCATCATCATTCTAGCTTACGCCACGAAGATTCTTGTTAGGAGATCTAAGAGATATTCATTCTAGCTTAATTCATGTAGAACAGAAGTGTTTGTCAGGCACGCGTTCATAAGGGAGAAGGATGATGAGCGTCACACATAATCATCACCTTCATCACGTTCTTGGGTGCGAATGGATATCTTAGAAGCGAAATAAGATAAATTGAATAGAAAACAGTAGTACTTTGCATTAATCTTTGAGGAACAGCAGAGCTCCACACCTTAATCTATGGAGTGTAGAAACTCTACCGTTAAAAATACATAAGTGAAAGTCCAGGCATGGTCAAGAGGCCAGCCCTCAATTGTGATCTAAGATAGCATACAACTGATCAAAGATACCAAATACAATAGTAAAAGGTCCTATTTATAATAAACTAGTCACTAAGGTTTACATGAGTAAGTAATTGATGCATAAATCCACTTCTGGGGCCCACTTGGTGTGTGTTTGGGCTGAGCTTAAGTGTTGCACGTGTAGAGGTCCTTCTTGGAGTTGAACGCCAGTATTTGTGCCAGTTTGGGCGTTCAACTCTGGTTTTGGCTCCTTTTCTGGCGCTGGACGCCAGATTTGGGTAGAAAGCTGACGTTGAACGCCAGTTTACGTCGTCTATTCTTCGCCAAAGTATGGACTATTATATATTACTGGAAAGCCCTGGATGTCTACTTTCCAACGCAATTGGAAGCGCGCCATTTCGAGTTCTGTAGCTCCAGAAAATCCACTTTGAGTGCAGGGAGGTCAGAATCCAACAGCATCAGCAGTCCTTCTTCAACCTCTGAATCTGATTTTTGCTCAAGTCCCTCAATTTCAGTCAGAAAATACCTGAAATCACAGAAAAACACACAAACTCATAGTAAAGTCCAGAAATGTGAATTTAACATAAAAACTAATGAAAACATCCATCAAAGTAACTAGATCCTACTAAAGAAGAAGAAGAAGAAGATATGGAGGAGATGGAGGGAGGTGTATATTTGGCCATATGGGTGGGATTGGGTGGGAAAGAGATGTTGAATTTTGAAGGTAAGTGGGTGTATGGATGTGAGTGGTAAAGGGTTAATAGGGAAGAATGTTTATTGGGAATAGAGGATGATTGAGAAGAGAGAAGAGAGTGAGTGGAGGTAGGTAAGGATCCTGTGGGGTCCACAGATCCTGAGGTGATCCTGTGGGGTACACAGATCTTGAGGTGTCAAGGCATTTACATCCCTGCACCAATTTAGGCATGCAAAATGCCTTTGCACACAACTCTGGGCATTCAGCGCCAGGTTGGTGCCCATTTTGGGCGTTCAACGCCCATTTGCTGCCTTTTCTGGCATTGAACGCCAGAACCATGCTTGTTCTGGGCGTTCAGCGCCAGGATGCTGCCCATTTTGGGCGTTCAGCGCCAGAACCATGCTCTGTTCTGGCGTTGAACGCCAGGCAGATGCTCCTCCAAGGTGTTAGGAGGTCTTCCTCCTTGGGATTCTCGTCCTCCACTCCCCTTGTAGGTTCGGCTATGGTGCTTATGTCAATGGCCTTGCACTCTCCTTTTGGGTTCTCTTCTGTATTGCTTGGGAGAGTACTGGGAGGGATTTCAGTGATTCTTTTACTCAGCTGGCCCAGTTGTGCTTCCAAATTTCTAATGGAAGATCTTGTTTCATTCATGAAACTTACAGTGGCCTTAATCAGATCAGAGACTAAGTTTGCCAGATTAGAAGTATTTTGTTCAAAGTTCTCTGTCTGTTGCTGAGTGGATGATGGAAAAGGTTTGCTGTTGCTAAACCTGTTTTTTCCACCATTATTAAAGCCTTGTTGAGGCTTTTGATCCTTCCATGAGAAATTTGGATGATTTCTCAATGATGAGTTATAGGTATTAGCAACCATGTCAATGAGTTCTTGAGCTTCTGCAGGTGTTTTCTTTAGGTGAATGGATCCACCTGCAGAAGTGTCTAATGACATTTTTGATAGCTCAGATAAACCATCATAGAATATATCCAGGATGGTCGATTCTAAAAGCATGTCAGAAGGACACTTTTTGGTCAACTGTTTGTATCTTTCCCAAGCTTCATAGTGGGATTCACCTTCTTTCTGTCTGAAGGTTTGAACATCAGCTCTAAGCGTCCTCAGCTTTTGAGGAGGAAAGTACTTGGCTAAGAAAGCCGTGACCAGCTTATCCCAAGAGTTCAGGCTGTCTTTGGGTT
>NC_029790.2:48447009-48453612 GCF_000816755.2 Arachis ipaensis | reverse complement strand
ACTTTCAGGTTCTGGATCTGCTTCCACAAGAATGTTCTTATCCTTGCTCCTGCTCATATGACAAAGAAGAAGGCACAGAAAAATAATAATAATAATAGAGATCCTTTATACCACAGTATAGGGATCCTTGTGTGAGTAGAAGAAGAGAGGGAGACAAAGAATGTAATATAATGGAAGAAACACAACTGTGAGGATGGCAGAGATGTGAGATGAGATGTTAGGATATGAATGAATAAATAGAATAAGATGGGGGAGGGATAATTTTCGAAAAAAATTTTTGAAAAAGAGTTAGTGATTTTTGAAAATAGTTTTTGAAAAATGTTAGTAATTTTCGAAAATTTTTGAAATCAAAAAATAAAAAATAAAAATAATTAGTTAATTAAAAAGAAATTTTTGAAAAAGACGGAAGATATTTTCGAAAATTAGAGAGAGAGAGAGTTAGTTAGGTAGTTTTGAAAAAGTTAAGAAACAAACAAAAAGTTAGTTAGTTAGTTGAAACAAATTTTGAAAAGATAAGAAGTTAGGAAGTTAGAAAAGATATTTTGAAAAGATATTTTTGAAAAAGATAAGATAAGAAGATATTTTTGAAAAGATATGATTGAAATTAGTTTTGAAAAAGATTTGATTTTTAAAATCTCAATTAATGACTTGATTCATAAGAAATCACAAGATATGATTCTAGAACTTAAAGTTTGAATCTTTCTTAACAAGTAAGTAACAAACTTGAAATTTTTGAATCAAAACATTAATTGCTATTGTTATTTTCGAAAATTTGGTATAAAAATAAGAAAAAGATTTTTGAAAAATATTTTTGGAATTTTTGAAAATAACTAAGAAATTTGAAAAAGATTTGATTTGTGAAAAAAGATTTTAAAAAAGATAAGATTTTCAAATTAAAAATTTGATTTGACTCATAAGAAACAACTTGATTTTAAAATTTTTGAAAAAGTCAACTCAAATTTTCGAATTTGATGAGAGAAAAGGGGAAAGATATTTTTTTGATTTTTGAATTTTTATGATGCAAGAGAAAAACACTAAAAAGATGCAATGCATGAATTTTTTTTTAGATCAAAACATGTGATGCATGCAAGAATGCTATGAATGTCAAGATGAACATCATAGACACAATTTTGAAAAACTTTTATTGCAAAGAAAACATGCAAGACACCAAACTTAGAATTATTTAATGCTTAGACACTAAGAATTCAAGAATGCATATGAAAAACAAGAAAAGACACAAAACATGAAAACATCAAGATCAAACAAGAAGACTTACCAAGAACAACTTGAAGATCATGAAGAACACTATGAATTCATGAAATTTTCGAAAAATGCAAGATGCACATGCAATTGACACCAAACTTATGATATGACTCAAGACTCAAACAAGAAACACAAAATATTTTTTTGATTTTTATGATTTTCTAATTTTTTTGGATTTTTATTTTATATTTTTCGAAAATTATTTAGAAGGAAAGAAAAATAAGGATTCCAAAATTTTTAATATGAATTCCAGGAATCTTGCCATGTTAGTCTAAAGCTTCAGTCCAGGAATTAGACATGGCTCACTAGCCAGCCAAGCTTTCAATGAAAGCTCCGGTCCAAAACACTAGACATGGCCAATGGCCAGCCAAGCTTCAGCATGTAATTCTGACATGACATGCCTGACATATTCATTCCCAAAGGAATAGGACATGGCTTTACAGCCAGCCAGGCTTCAACGTGCTTCATGAAACACTAGAATTCATTCTTAAAAATTTTTGAATAAAATTTTTGAAAACATTTTTATATTATTTTCGAAAACAAATGAGAATATTTTAGAAATATTTTTTTTTGAAAAATTTTTGAAAAGAAAACAAAAAGAAAATTACCTAATCTGAGCAACAAGATGAACCGTCAGTTGTCCAAACTCGAACAATCCCCGGCAACGGCACCAAAAACTTGGTACGCGGAATCGTGATTACACTTTAATTATGTAAAGACCCTGGAAATGGCGCCAAAAACATGATGCCAAGACCATGGTTCACAACTCCGTGTAACTAACCAGCAAGTGCACTGGGTCGTCCAAGTAATACCTTACGTGAGTAAGGGTCGAATCCCACGGAGATTGTTGGTATGAAGCAAGCTATGGTCACCTTGCAAATCTCAGTTAGGCAGATATAAATTGATAATGGTGTTTTCGAATAATAATTAATAGAATAGGGATAGAAATACTTATGTAATTCATTGGTGAGAATTTCAGATAAGCGAATGGAGATGCTTTTCGTTCCTCTGAACCTCTACTTTCCTGCTATCTTCATCCAAACAGTCTTACTCCTTACCATGGCTGGCTTTATGTGATACATCACCATTGTTAATGGCTACTTTCGGTCATCTCTCGGGAAAATGATCCAATGCCCTGTCACGGCACGGCTAATCATCTGGAGGCATCACCCTTGTCAATAGCTTCATCTTATCCTCTCAGTGAAAATGGTCAACGCACCCTGTCACGGCACGGCTATTCATCTGTCGGTTCTCGATCATGCTGGAATAGGATTTACTATCCTTTTGCGTCTGTCACTAACGCCCCGCAATCGCGAGTTTGGAGCTCGTCACAGTCATTCATTCATTGAATCCTACTCGGAATACCACAGACAAGGTTTAGACCTTCTGGATTCTCTTGAATGCCGCCATCATTCTAGCTTACGCCACGAAGATTCTGGTTAGGAGATCTAAAAGATACTCATTCAATCTAATGTAGAACGGAAGTGGTTGTCAGGCACGCGTTCATAGGGAATGATGATGATTGTCACGTTCATCATATTCAGATTGAAGTACGAATGAATATCTTAGAAGCGAAACAAGATGAATTGAATAGAAAACAGTAGTACTTTGCATTAATCTTTGAGGAACAGCAGAGCTCCACACCTTAATCTATGGAGTATAGAAACTCTACCGTTAAAAATACATAAGTGAAGGTCCAGGTATGGCCGAGATGGCCAGCCCCCTAAAACGTGATCAATAGATCTAAATATAATCCAAAGATGAACAATGGATTAAAACTGAGACCAAAGATACCTAATACAATAGTAAAAGGTCCTATTTATAATAAACTAGCTACTAGGGTTTACATGAGTAAGTAATTGATGCATAAATCCACTTCCTGGGCCCACTTGGTGTGTGTTTGGGCTGAGCTTGAGTGTTGCACGTGTAGAGGTCCTTCTTGGAGTTGAACGCCAGCTTTTGTGCCAGTTTGGGCGTTCAACTCTGGTTTTGGCTCCTTTTCTGGCGCTGGACGCCAGATTTGGGTAGAAAGCTGGTGTTGAACGCCAGTTTACGTCATCTATTCTTGGCCAAAGTATGGACTATTATATATTGCTGGAAAGCCCTGGATGTCTACCTTCCAACGCAATTAGAAGCGCGCCAATTCGAGTTCTGTAGCTCCAGAAAATCCACTTTGAGTGCAGGGAGGTCAGAATCCAACAGCATCAGCAGTCCTTCTTCAACCTCTGAATCTGATTTTTGCTCAAGTCCCTCAATTTCAGTCAGAAAATACCTGAAATCAAAGAAAACACACAAACTCGTAGTAAAGTCCAGAAATGTGAATTTAACATAAAACTAATGAAAACATCCCTAAAAGTAACTAGATCCTACTAAAAACATACTAAAAACAATGTCAAAAACCATATAAATTATCCGCTCATCACACAAAAACTTGGTGCACAAATTGTGAATCACACTTTTCACAACTCGTACCACTAACCAGCAAGTTTTTGGCGCCGTTGCCGGGGATTGTTCGTGTTTGAACAACTGACGGTTTATTTTGGTGCTTAGATTAGGAAAAATTTTTCTTTTTGGTTTAGAGTCTCTTATTATTGTTTTTGGTTAAAATTTTAGAATCCTTATTTTCTTTTTCAAAAAAAAATATTTTTGAAAATTATATTTTTTATTTATTGACTTTTTCTTGTTTGATCTCTGGTTTTTCTTGTTTTGTGATTCTTCTTGTTTTCCTGTGCCTTTTCAAAACATTAGTTTTCAAAAAAATAAATATATTTCTTTCATTCTTAGTTATTTAAAAAAATACTTCTTCAAAACAAGTGTTACATTTACTGCCCAATTGGCTAGAGTGTTGGTCTAAGTTCGTGGCAATTTGGTATACTCTTTTCAAAATCTTCTTTTTAAAAAAAAATAATAATAATAATTTCTCTATTAAATTTTGTGCCAAACTTTAAGTTTGGTGTTTTCTTGTTGATTTCCCTTTGGTTTTCGAAAATTTTAGTTTGGTTTTCTAAAAATTCTAAGTTTGGTGTTCTTTCTTCATGTTCTTGTGTTCTTGTGAGTCTTCAAAGTGTTCTTGAGTTTTCCTTGTGTCTTGATCTTAAAATTTTTAAGTTTGGTGTTCCTTGGTGTTTTCCCTCCAAAATTTTCAAAAACAAGGAGCATTAGATCTAAAAATTTTAAATCTTGTGCTATCTTATTGTTTTTCTCTCTCCTCTTTAAATTCAAAAATATCTTTTCTCTCTATTTTAATGCAAATTTTTGAAATTTACCTTTAAAATTCGGATTTTTATTTCAAAATTTAAAACCTTTTTCAAAAATCATCATATCCCTTTCAAAACTTCCTAACCACTTTCTCTCTCCTCAATTTTTCGAAAATNNNNATCATCTCCCTTTCTCCATCATGGATCTAAGTGGAAATGAACAGTCCAGAAGGACTCTGAGGTCATATGCTAACCCCTCTACGGCTTCATATGGGAGTAGTATCAGTATACCCTCCATTGGAGTCAGTAGCTTTGAGTTGAATCCTCAGCTCATTATCATGGTGCAGCAAAGTTGCCAGTATTTCGGTCTTCCACAGGAAGAACCTACAGAGTTTCTGGCACATTTTTTATAAATTGCTGACACAGTACATGGTAAGGAAGTAGATCAGGATGTCTACAGATTATTACTGTTTCCATTTGCTGTAAAAGATCAAGCTAAGAGGTGTTTGAATAACCAACCTAAGGCCAGCATAAGGACATGGAAACAGCTGACAGAAAAGTTCCTGAATCAATATTTCCCTCCAAAAAGGATGACACAGCTAAGGCTGGACATCCAAGGCTTTAAACAAGGAGATAATGAATCTCTTTATGATGCCTGGGAGAGATACAGAGAGATGCTACGAAAATGCCCCTCTGAAATGTTTTCAGAGTGGGTTCAGTTAGACATCTTCTATTATGGGCTTGCAGAAGGAGCTCAGATGTCTCTAGATTACTCAGCTGGTGGATCCATCCACATGAGAAAGACAATTGAAGAGGCTCAAGAGCTCATTGATACAGTTTCCAGGAATCAGCATCTGTACCTAAGCAACAACCCTTCCATGAATGAAGAGGTTAAAACAGTAACTGCTGAACTCAGCCCTGTAAAACAAGCTGCTGAATTCAATCAGCAATTGGACTTTCTCACAAAGCAGTTAGCCGGATTTAAAGACAGGCTACAAGAGACAAGGATGGCTAATATACATATGGACGAACAGTTTAAGCAAACAAAGCAGCAGCTGTCAAGGCAAATAGCAGAAGAATGCCAAGCAGTTCAACTAAGAAGTGGGAAAACATTAAATACCCCACCTCAAGGCAGCAAAAAGCTAAGAAATGAGCAAACCACCCAAAATTCACCTGAGGACAGTAAGAGCCCAGGGAAAAATAATTCTGGCGCTAAAGCGCCAGAAAATTGGTGGAAGGCTGGCGCTGAACGCCCAGACCATGGCCAAAACTGGCGTTCAATGCCAGAAATACAGCAGGACTGGCGTTCAACGCCAGAAATGGGCAAGGATCTGGCATTGAACGCCCAAAATGGGCATGATCTGGCGCTGAACGCCCAAAATGGGCACAGTTCTAGCGTTCAGACGCCAGAAGCAGACAAGGAGCTGGCGTCCAGCTTCACTCCATATTCCAACCCTGGCTTTCAAATGCCAGTGAGGGATCAGACACCTGCAAGTGCTGATAATAAATCCCTCAAGAAGGCTTCTCAACCTACCTCTGTAGGAAATAAACCTGCAGCAACTAAGGTTGAGGAATACAAAGCCAAGATGCCTTATCCTCAAAAACTCCGCAAAGAGGAGCAAGATAAGCAATTTGCCCGCTTTGCAGACTATCTCAGGACTCTTGAAATAAAGATTCCGTTTGCAGAGGCACTTGAGCAAATACCCTATTATGCCAAGTTCATGAAAGATATCTTGAGTCATAAGAAGGATTGTAGAGAAACTGAAAGAGTTCTCCTCACTGAAGAATGCAGTGCAGTCATTCTGAAAAGCTTCCCAGAAAAGCTTAAAGATCCCGGGAGCTTTATGATACCATGCATATTAGAGGGTAACTGCACTAAGACAGCTCTATGTGATCTTGGGGCAAGCATCAACCTAATCCCTACATCCACTATCAGAAAGCTTGGCTTGACTGAAGAGGTCAAACCAACCCGGATCTGTTTTCAACTTGCTGATGGCTCCATTAAACACACATCAGGCATAATTGAGGACATGATTGTCAAGGTTGGGGCATTTTCCTTCCACACTGACTTTGTTGTGCTGGAAATGGAGGAGCACAAGAGTGCTACTCTCATTCTAGGAAGACCCTTCCTAGCAACTGGACG
>NC_029790.2:48443152-48446803 GCF_000816755.2 Arachis ipaensis | reverse complement strand
TTCAAGTGCTAAGGACACACAAGACAGCTCTTGGGTGGTCCATAGGTGACCTTAAGGGCATAAGCCCAGCTATATGCATGCACAAAATCTTATTGGAGGATAATGCCAAACCAGTGGTGCAACCACAGAGGCGGCTAAATCCAGCCATGAAAGAAGTGGTGCAGAAAGAGGTCACCAAATTACTGGAGGCTAGGATTATTTATCCTATTTCTGATAGCCCCTGGGTGAGCCCTGTTCAAGTCGTCCCAAAAAAGGGAGGCATGACAGTAATTCATAATGAAAAAAATGAACTGGTTCCTACAAGAACAGTTACAGGGTGGCGCATGTGTATTGACTACAGAAGGCTCAATACAGCCACCAAAAAGGATCATTTTCCTTCACCATTCATAGACCAGATGCTAGAAAGACTAGCAGGTCATGATTATTACTGCTTTTTGGATGGCTACTCAGGCTATAACCAGATTGCAGTAGATCCCCAGGATCAAGAGAAAACAGCATTCACATGTCCATCCGGAGTGTTTGCTTATAGAAGGATGCCATTTGGGCTATGTAATGCGCCTGCAACCTTCCAGAGATGCATGCTCTCTATTTTCTCTGACCTGGTGGAAAAATTTCTGGAAGTCTTCATGGATGACTTCTCAGTATATGGAGACTTATTCAGCTCCTGCCTTGATCACCTGAAACTTGTTCTGAAAAGATGCCAAGAGACCAACCTAGTTTTAAACTGGGAAAAGTGTCACTTCATGGTGACAGAAGGAATTGTTCTTGGGCATAAGATCTCAAACAAGGGAATAGAGGTGGATCAAGCAAAAATAGAGGTAATTGAAAATTTACCACCACCTGCCAATGTTAAGGCAATCAGAAGCTTTCTGGGGCATGCAGGATTCTATAGAAGGTTTATAAAGGATTTTTCAAAAATCGCAAAACCTCTAAGAAATCTGCTAGCTGCTGACACGCCATTTGTGTTTGACACAAAGTGCCTGCAGGCGTTTGAAACGCTGAAAGCTAAGCTGGTCACAGCACCAGTAATTTCCCTTATCTTATCTTTTCCAATTTTTCGAAAACCCACCCCCCATCCCTTTAAATTTGGGTTCGGCCTCCTTCCTCCTCCATCAACAATTGCACCTAGCTCTCCTTCTATCCCTCTCCTTTCTTTTCTTTTGCTTGAGGACAAGCAAACCTCTAAGTTTGGTGTGTTTATCCGAGATCACTAAGATCATGGCTCCTAAAGGAAAACAACCCACTCCAAGAGGCAAGAAAGAGAGCGTTCCAAAACCACTTTGGAATCAAGGGAAGTTCTTATCTAAAGAACATTCAGACCATTATCTTAAAGTAATGGGTCTGAGATCAGTGATCCCGGAAGTTAGATTCGATCTGAAAGAAGATGAATATCCGGAGATCCAGGAGCAAATTCGAATCAGGAACTGAGAAGTCCTAGCTAATCCTGAAACGAAAGTGGGAAGGAACATGGTCCAGGAGTTCTATGCTAATATGTGGCAAACTGACAAGCAAAACTATCTGGAACTGCATTCTATGAATTTTGGACCATGATCAGAGGAAAGATTGTTCATACCACCCCTGACAAGATCAGGGAGATCTTAAAGCTACCTCAGCTAAAGGATGATCCAGACTCCTTCAACAGGAGGATGATGAGAGCAGACATTGACCTGGATAAGATTCTAAAGGACATATGTATCCCTGGAGCCAGGTGGACCACCAACACAAAGGGTGTCCCAAATCAACTCAAGAGAGAGGATCTCAAACCAGTCGCCAGAGGATGGCTGGACTTCATTGGGCGTTCTCTGTTGCCCACTAGCAACCGTTCTGAAGTCACAGTTAAAAGAGCAGTGATGATCCATTGCATCATGATGGGGAAGGAAGTGGAGGTTCATCAGCTGATTTCAACTGAACTCTACAAAATTGCTAACGAAAATTCTAAAGAGGCCAGGTTAGCTTATCCAAGCGTGATTTCTCTGCTCTGTAAGGACGTTGGAGTAAGGATGGGAATAACTGAGTATATCCTAATTGAAAAGCCAATCACCAAAGCATCAATGGAAAAACAACAAGCACAGGAGGATCCCATCAAGAAGAGAGCACAGGAATTCCTCCCAGAGATCCCTCAATCTGAATACTGGGAGTATCTTGAGATGTCCGTTACCAAGATACGGGAAGCTATGGAGCAAATAATAAAAGAACAGAAGGAACATAGTCAAATGCTGACCTATATGTTTAAAGAACAAGAGGAGCAGGGGCGTGACTTAAGGGAATTGAAGCGCCAAAAGCCTTCTCTTGTAGGACCAAGCACCCCAAGGATCAGAGGAACCCCCGTTCCCCCAGAATAAAGGTTGTTAATTTCCAATTTCTGCCTTAACTCTGTGACAGTGTCCTTATAGAAGTTTACCTTAGAAGTCATATAGTAGTAATTAGTATCTATTTTAATTTTATCTCCAATTAAGCTATAGTTTATTTTTCTCATCATCAGCAAACATGAATAAAGTAGGAGATCTTTTGAATAAGAGGCAATAAAATTTCGAGTTTTAATAAGAGAAATTCTAATTAGTTAAATGTGGTGGCAATGCTTTCTGTCTTCTGAATGAATGCTTGAACAGTGCATATGTCTTTTGAATTTGTTGTTTAAGACTGTTAAATATGTTGGCTCTTGAAAGAATGATGAACATGAGAGGTGTTATTGATAAATCTGAAAAATCATAAAAATGATTCTTGAAGCAAGAAAAAGCAGCAAAGAACAAAGCTTGCACAGAAAAAAAAAGAGAGAAAGAAAAAGAAAAAGCAAGCAGAAAAAGCCAATAACCCTTAAAACCAAAAGGCAAGGGCAAATAAAAGGGATCCCAAGGCTTTGAGCATCAGTGGATAGGAGGGCCTAAAGGAATAAAATCCAAGCAGAGTCAACCAGAGCCCCCACAGTCAAACTCTAAGTTTAGTGTTGGGAGGCCACAACCAAACTCTAAGTTTGGTGTTGAACTCCCATATTCAAACTCTAAGTTTGGTGTTGGAGAGTCTCAACAAAGCTCTGCACATCTGTGAGGCTCCATGAGAGACCACTGTCAAGCTATTCACATTAAAGAAGTGCTTGTTGGGAGGCAACCCAATTTTTATTTATCTAACTATATTTTTCTTAGTTATATGTCTTTGTAGGTTCATGATCATGTGGAGTCACAAAATAAATATAAAAATTGAAAATGGAATCAAAAACAGCAGAAGAAAAATCACACCCTGGAGGAGCATCTGCCTGGCGTTCAAACGCCAGAACAGAGCATGGTTCTGGCGTTCAACGCCAGAAATGGCAACAAATGGGCGTTGAACGCCCAAAATGGGCACCAACCTGGCGCTAAACGCACAGAGTTGTGTGCAAGGGCATTTTGCATGCCTAAATTGGTGCAGGGATGTAAATGCCTTGACACCTCAAGATCTGTGGACCCCACAGGATCATCTCAGGATCTGTGGACCCACAGGATCATCTCAGGATCTGTGAATCTCACAGGATTCCCACCCACCACTCATATCCACCACTCACATCCATACACACATCCCTCCATCTCCTCCATATCTTCTTCTTCTTCTATTCCTTCTTCTTTTGCTCGAGGGCGAGCAACATTCTAAGTTTGGTGTGGTAAAAAGCATAGCTTTTTT